>NC_139690.1:17923878-18415579 GCF_964106915.1 Podarcis gaigeae
GGCTTGTTTTAATTATAAGATGGTAACTTAAGCTTTCCTAATACCCTAGAAACATCTCAAATACAGTCACACCTCGGCTTACAAACGCTTCAGGTTGCATTTTTTTGGGTTACAGACACGCCAAAACCTGGAAATACCGGAATGGGTTATTTCCGTGTTTCAGTGCTTGCGCATGTGCAGAAACACTAAATCATGCTTTGTGCATGCACAGAAGTGCCAAATCGCAACCCGCGCATGTGCAGACGCAGCGCTGTGGGTTGCGAACGCTGCGGGTTGCGAACGTGCCTCCCACACGGATCACGTTCACAACCCGAGCATCCACTGTACAAGTTTTCAAAGATCAAATCAAATTCATTTATTTGTTTCTAGTCATTAAAGGTAAAGGTAAAGGGTCCATTAGGTCCAGTCGTGACCAACTCTGGGGTTGCGGCGCTCATCTCGCTTTATTGGCCGAGGGAGCCGGCGTACAGCTTCCGGGTCACGTGGCCAGCAGGACTAAGCCGCTTCTGGCAAACCAGAGCAGCGCATGGAAACACCATTTAGCTTCCCGCCGGAGCGGTACCTATTTATCTACTTGCACTTTGACGTGCTTTCGAACTGCTAGGTTGGCAGGAGCAGGGACCGAGCAACGGGAGCTCACCCCGTCATGGGGATTCAAACCGCTGACCTTCTGATCGGCAAGTCCTAGACTCTGTGGTTTAACCCACAGCGCCACCCACGTCCCACCTTCTAGTCATTAGGCCATGACAAAAAGAAACCAGTTTAACAATATAAAAGCTTTTTGTTTTTTTAAGGCAACAGAAATAGAAACTAACTTGGACACAAATAAGCTACAGCATGAACAAATTCGGAATGCTTATTTCCTTGGCAAATCACCTCTTGCTAGCTATTTATTTTTTTAAAGGTGGAAATTAAAAGTAGCAGGCAGCTGACTGCTCTCCAACCCGAACGCCCAAGGGTTTCTTTTGAATTCCCTTCCAGTATGTAGAAAGACAGTTCAATACAATAAGCAAATGGATCATAAATCATCACTCTCCTGTTGGAAATAAACGAGCCCTGGTCCTAAAATATGGAGACATCTAAAGCCCATCATTTTCACGTCCCCTGTTTTGCATTGAGTATTTCCTTTTTGCTGCTCGTGCAACTTACTGTCATTCCGAAGGGAACTTGAAATGCCAGCGATATTGCTGTCTGCAACTGGAGAAGCTTAAGCGATCCATGCAGTCACTATATAACGTCTGATTTACAGATCATGGTGCAGCAGTTCTAAATACAGAGTTAAAGAGTGTGAGGTTTCAAGCTCCCTGGGCAAGATAAGTTATCTCCAGTACAGGTGGCGAGGCAGATAATTCGCTGCATTAATTTCTGACTCCGGAGCCCTTATTAAAACATATTTTTGCAATAAAATCCTCCCAGGTGACACGGGGCTGACTCAACACCAGTAGGCATCTGCCAGCCACACGTCGGTCAACAGCAAAGAGAGGAAATGGACACATTGTCAATTTTACATTGAGGGAAACTGGAGGCAGCAGCCAGCTATTTCCCTTTATTATGATTATTATTTTTATATGGGTCATGCCAAGAGTGGGTGATTTGGTTTGATTTGTTCTATTTCAATGCAGCTTACAAACCATAAATAACAATAGCATAACAGAACATAATAGAACACACACAACTACAGCATATAAAATAATTAACAAATCAACAAAACCATTACAATCTACAAAAAAACCCTATTAACTAAACAGCAACTAAAAAAAAAAGCTAAACATCACAACTGCAGCAAAAGTAATATTCTGTTATTAACGGATCAATACGGCATTTATAATCTATAAAACATTATTAATAAAATAGCAACTAAAAAAAGAAGCTAAGCCCTGTTAAGTTCATACACATAGTCTCTATGCCCCCATGACTCATAATCTTTTTTTAAATAGTATTTTTATTAAGTTTTCAACAAAAGTAAATAAAATAAATAAATAAATAAATAAAATAACAAAAAATAAAAAATAAAAAACGGTAACAAATGTAATAACATCCACAAACAAAGAAAATTATACATAAAGCCATACCACGTCCATAGTGGGATTTTCCCATGTTGTTAAGCCAGCTCAGCCAGACACTGGACTCAGCTACATTAGTAAAAACAACAACACAATTATCATTTTAAATGCAAAATAAACATGCAACACCAGATGCCACTCTAGAGCACAAAACTTTTCTATGCGATTTTACATAGAGCTTCTTTTTCCTTTGTTATAATGATTTGACTTGTGACTTATTTATAGTAGTTTTTCCTGTGTGTAGATCCACCCACTGGGCTGGCTGGGCAGGGGACCATGCTGGAGACGAGGGTGCATAGGGCTCTGCAACTGTTCTGGGCAAATCTCAGATTCTGAACCCTATCGGGCTGAGGCAGCTCTGGAATGGCTCAGGTCAGGTCAGGTCCGCCTGGAGCAATCCAGGTCTGTCAAAAGGGAGGTGATGCAGCAGCAAGGAGGAGAAAAGGCAAGAGAAATATGGCAGCTTACCTGCAGCTCCTTCTCCCACACTCTCCCAACTGCATGTTTAATTTGTTTTTAAGTCCCCAATTAAGCAGTGTGAAAGGTCCCAATTCAGTTCAGGGCTCAGGGAAAGGCTGGCCAGGCCTCAAATTGGATTGAGGATGCTCTAAAGTGCTGGACTAGGTCCAGATCAAACTGAAGTAGGGCTCTGCTCAGCCCTAGTGTGTAACCTTTTTCCCCATGAGCCACATGTTTAGTTAAAAAAAAAACAACCTCTTCCAATAGCACCTGACTTGGCTCAAAGATACCAGGTCAATTCTGTGTCCAGGGCAGCTGTCTACCAGCTCCATCTGGTACGCAGGCTGAGACCCTACCTGCCCGCAGACTGTCTCGCCAGAGTGGTGCATGCTCTGGTTATCTCCCGCTTGGACTACTGCAATGCGCTCTACGTGGGGCTCTACCTTTGAAGGTGACCCAGAAACTACAACTAATCCAGAATGCAGCTGCAATACTGGTGACTGGGTGTGGCCACCAAGACCATATAGCACTGGCCCTGAAAGACCGACATTGGCTCCCAGTATGTTTTGGCTCCCAGTATGTTTTCGAGCTCTGACCTTTAAAGCCCTAAACGGCCTCAGCCCAGTATATCTGAAGGAGCATCTCCACCCCATCATTCAGACCGGACATCGAGGTCCAGCTCTGAGAGCCTTCTGGTGGTTCCCTCCCTGCGAGAAGGGAACCAGGCAGAGGGCCTTCTTGGTAGTGGTGCCCGCCCTGTGGAGCCCCCTCCCATCAGATGTCAAGGAAATAAACAACGATTTGACTTTTAGAAAACATCTGAAGGCACCCCTGTTTAGGGAAGTTTTTAATGTTTAATGTTTTATTCTGTTTTTAATCTGTTGGGAGTCGCACAGAGTGGCTGGGGAAACCCAGCCAGATGGGAGTATAAAGAATAAATTATTATTATTGTTATTATTGTTGAAAACGGCCAAGCTCCACAATTTCACATCAATCTGGGGAGGAGGGATGGGAAAATCAGGCACTTTTGGTTTCTCTGAGTTTCTGGTTTTTCCAATAATATTTCCCTTTGTGTGTTATTTTAACAACATACGCATTTGTATGCATACTTTACCCTGGTATATGCTTTTTTGCACACATCACTTGGCTGGAGAACTGCACTACAAAATTCAGAAATGCGCAAATTTCAAAGGATGGGTGTATTTCAGTTCGTCTGCTGTTTTGGGAAGTGTGCATCAGGTAAGTTCACCTTAAAATGAAAACTGAACCAGATTTCACCCCTATCACTAGCTTCAAACTAGAGAATGCTTAGATGAGAAGTCCAATTTTTTTTGGAGGGGACTTGAACATTATTGGGGGGGGCTGTCTAGTGTGGCTAATGCTTGCCAAAATACAGGAAAATAGGATCAGAGGTTTTTGTTTGGGGCACCTTTAAACTTCTATTCGTGATGATCTAAAAGAGATTAGATATTCCCTGTAGAAATGCACCACTCTGGCATTATAATGTTATGGTGAGCTTAGAGACATTGCTTTTGCTCTTAGCAGACATTTGTCTGCAGCATTTAAAAAATAATATTGTGTGGATTACTATGAAACACTTTGAAGGTCCCAGTTTCTAGTTATTTTGCATTGTGCAAATCCCATTACATAATTGACAAACCCAAATGCCTCCAAGGCACCCCACTTCAGCTTGGGATTCATCTGAATTCAATGCACAACCTTATTAAATATGTTTTTCATCTCAGTGCATGCATTCCTGAAGGTATCTTTTCCTAAAATATGCATTTTGATACATTTATTGAGCTGAGAAGTGTGTTGCACAATTCAGAAAAGAGCAAAATCTGAAGGGTTCTGATCTGCCACATACCGTATTGGCCCGAATATAAGCCTCACTTTTTCCCCAGATTCTGACCGTGAAAAGTTAAAGTGCGGCTTACATTCGCAACCTTACAGTATGCAGCCAGAAGCGCAGGGCAAACAGCGCCAGGAGCACTGCAAAGCGGTGTCTGCCCTGTGCATAGTCCCCCATCCTCTCCCCCAAGGCTGGGAGGGGAGAGAGCGAGGAAGGGGATAGGCCACTGGCAATGCAGTGTGGCTCCTCCCCGGCCAGTATGCAGCCAGGAGCAGTGAGGAATTATATTAGGGTTATATTAGGGTTTTTTCCCCCTTTTTTTCTTTTAGCACCTCCAATTTTAAAGGTGTGGCTGATTTTTGGGTGCAGCTTATATTCGGGCCAATACAATACCTGAAGGGGAGTCTCCATCCACATTGTTTAGCTCAGACACTGAGGTCCAGCTCCAAGGGCCTTCTGGCGGTTCCCTGCCTGCGAGAAATGAAGTTACAGTGAACCAGGCATAGGGCCTTCTCGGCGGTGGTGCCTGTCCTGTGGAATGCTCTCCCATCAGATGTAAAGGAAATACAGTGGTACCTCGGGTTAAGAACTTAATTCGTTCTGGAGGTCCGTTCTTAACCTGAAACTGTTCTTAACCTGAAGCACCACTTTAGCTAATGGGGCCTCCCGCATGATTTCTGTTCTCATCCTGAAGCAAAGTTCTTAACCCGAGGTACTATTTCTAGGTTAGCAGAGTCTGTAACCTGTAGCATCTGTCACCCGAGGTACCACTGTAAACAACTATCTGACTTTTAGAAGACATCTGAAGTTAGCCCTGTTTGGGGAAGTTTTTTATGTTTGATGTTTTATCGTGCTTTTAATATTCTGTTGGGAGCCTTCCAAAGTGGCTGGGGAAACCCAGACAGACAGACTGGGTATAAATAAATTATTATTATTATTAGTCTGGAAGGTATGGACCAGGTCCATTCACATCTGAATCCACAGGAAGTGAATTCCTCCAGCGCTTGAAGCTGGGTGTCAGGGAGGGGCAGGATGCTGACAGGTGAGCACCAGGAGAAGGAGGGCTGGAGCCTGACTCAGAAGAGGGGGCCAGTGGTTTGTGGAGCCGTGTACCATCTAGGAGGCAAGAATCAGAGGCAGGGAAAGCTTCAAAGCTTGAGAAAGAGGAGGAAGAGGTAGGAGTTGCAAGTGAAGGGCCGGGTGCTTCCCCACCCTCTCCTGCACGACTGTCTCCCAGAACCAGGAGAGAATTGAAGGAGGGGAGACCAGAGGCAGTTTCCAGGCAGGTGAAGTCTCCAGCTACATATGGGAAGGTACATTAACTGGTGGAGGGAGAATGGTACCCGGCTGCTGCTACTGCTCCATACAGCCCAGACCTGGGAGTAGCTGCCTAGATGCTAGACTGATGTATGTGCATATCCAGAGCTGTAGAAGCTACTGTGCAAGTTTGATCTTTGACAATAAAGAGTGAAGTCTCTGCTATGTGCATTCCTTTGGCTGGAGGTGCCCTTGACACTGGGGGTGGCAAAAGGGGGTCCCATCAGGTGAGAAGAGGGGTGGTTGTGAAGAAAGTGCAGATATCCCCTTTGCCTCGTGAGCCATGGAAGCGGAATCTTCAACAAATAAACAGTATTCAAAAGCTGGTGATTGACACAAGTGACTGAATCCATCCTTATCTTTTTGTGTACCGTGCAACCCAAAACAAGATTAAAATTGTCTGTTTGTATTATTCTGAAATTCAAGAATGCTCTTCCATATTTATTTATTTCAATCTAATTTGGGCAACTCGTTTTCTTTTAATGCGATTGTTCACCTCAAATTCTGATGACAATCAGTGGTGACAAATGTTTATTCTCTTGCCTACAGGAAACCCATCTCCATAAAGGAAATCATCATACATTACTGATGAGAATAAACTGCTTTCAAACACCCGTTTGTTTTAGCCAAACTGGATTGGAATCACAAGGACAGGAGCTCTGTTTTAAACATCCCTAGATGTGCTGTTGAAGCACATCCAACAGGGATAGCCTTGTGCATGGTACAAGAATCATCATAGGACCCAGGACCCTCAGATTAAACTGAACGTTTGAATATTCAGGACAGACAAAAGGAAGCAAATATTCACATAGTACATACCGGTAATTATCTTCTTCTTCTTCTTCGGCGATCACTCGTAGCTGAGTATGATCATCTTCCATAAACACAGGTTGTGGTTCGAGGACCCGATCCCCGCGCAGTGGAATGAAACCACACGGACACGTGATATAAGGTTAATGGGCAAGAAAAGGCCACAATTTTATTGATTACAGCAAGTGAAAAGGTATTGGCTTAGGCATTGGATTACGTCAGTTGACTCCACCCACTCGGAGAGGGGGGAGTCTAAAAGGGGGATTTATTCGCCAGTAGGTGGAGCCTGTTGATGCTAATCCAACTATAAGCTCTCCCCTTTTTTCACCGAGGGAAAACTCCCCTGGGGAGCCCCAACAAACGTCCCACTGTCTCCAGCAACTCTGGAGAAATACTGCCGAACCCGCTGCTTAAAATGCACCCATCAGCTGTTCAGCGGGAGGCTTAAAAGTAGCGGGCGGATAAACGGTAGCGGCCACGTGGGCTAAGGCAAACGGAGTAAGAGGGGTAAGCTAATAAGAGAAGAGGTAAGCAGGTTTTGCGGTAGTATTAATAACGCTGCTGCAGCAGGGCGCAGGGAATAGCAAATAAACACACACTCCCCCAGCACACACAGTGGCGAAACCAAAATCGGACTGCTTGCACACGTGCGCGAAATGAGCGGGGCTAGACAGAAAGGGATAATTTGTAACTAGGCACTAGGAGTGGGGGGGGAATAGCAGATAGCAGATTTGGAAATATAAAATTAGGAACCCCTTGCTTAACAACCGAACACTAAAGGTGGGGGGGAAATAGGAAAGGTAGCCCAACGAAAAGTAAACTGAAGCAAGTTACAACCAAGCAAAGATCCAAAAACTCTCCCAGTACTCCAATCACAAAGAATTAGCTCCGATAGCAATAAAACAGCCACCTCACTCCAAGCCTTGAGAAATACTTCCCTGGCTTCTGCAGACAGCAACGAGGGTAGACCTGTTGACTCGCGACGGGACGACGAAGAGTGAGGCCGCGTGGCTGGCGCAGCAGCGATTTATGCTGCCGTCCACGCCCCTTCCAAGGCACCTGGTTGGGTTCCTGCCAGTGGGCGTGGTACACCAGCCAGGTGAGTGGGAGGCAGGAGGCTAACGCCCCCTGCTTGAGGCGGGGATGGGCTCCCGCCCACAACCCCTCCCCTCTTTTGCAGGAGGAGAGTATTTTTAAAAGTGAGTCCATAAGTGACTCTGGAGGCCAATTCTGGATTCACACATCCTTCCTTCCATAGCGGGGACACAGGTTTCTGGGTGGGAGTTGATCATGATGAGGGTTTGCCAAGCGTGCCTTCCTCTTAGCACATTTCTCCCTTTCATCCTGAGTTCAAGCATCTTCAAAACTCATGACAGCTTTGGTAGAGGCTGTTCTCCAACTGGAGTGCTGGCAGGCCAGTGTTTCCCAGTTGTCAGTGTTTATGCTACATTTTTTTAGATTTGCCTTGAGAGAGTCTTTGAACCTCTTTTCTTGACCACCAGCATTACGCTTACCATTTTTAAGTTCGAAATAGAGTAGCTGCTTTGGAAGATGATAATCAGGCATCTGCACAACATGACCAGTCCAACGAAGTTGATGTTGAAGAATCATCGCTTCAACACTGGTGACCTTTGCTTCTTCCAGTACACTGGCATTAGTTCGCCTGTCTTCCCAGGTGATGTGTAATTGCCAAACATAAGATGTAGTTGATTGTCACCAACTTGGGATAACAATTACAATAATAATTTTATTATTTATACCCCACCCATCTGGCTAGGTTCCCCCAGGCACTCTGGGCAGCTTCCAGCACATATGCAAACATAATAAAACATCAAACATTAGAAACTTCCCGATACAAGGCTGCCTTCAGATGTCTTAAAAAGTTTCCAGATGACCTGTCTATTAGACATTCATCCTGATTTGTTTGCAGGGAGGTTATATGATATTGTGTTGCAGTATTCTTTTCCCATACTTTCCAAGGCATTTCCCCATCACAGTTCTTATTCCAAAACGTCTGGATGAGGTGGGAGCAACTTTCATTAGGCAAGCTGAATTCCCCACCTCACATCCCACCACAAAATAGGAACTAGCCTTCATGGCTGCACACTCCGTCCTGGACCCTGAATTCCAGTTGTTGGGGAGCAGAAGTGGGGAGATGGTTGTTGCACTTGTATCCTGCTTGTGAATTTCCTGTAGGGTTAGGTTTTGGCCACTGTAAGAACAGGACGCTGGGCTAGACGGGCATTCGGTCTGATCCAGCCAGGCCCTTGTTGTGTTCTTAGACCATCTTAGTGTCATAATACAGTCAGACGTAGAGCTGGTGCCCTCTGAGAACTGGTTTCGGGAGGGCGGAAAAGGAGGACGGTACATTTCTTCATTTCCAGAACACAGAAGAGGCTTGCTGGATCAGACCAGACATATAATTAGGCCATGCAAAGGGAAGGAGGGTACTTTTCACCATATGTGGTGGACATCTAGACTGGTAAAGACTTCCTGGGAAATGATATACAATGAATTAAATAAAATGTTTAAAAATACATTTTTTTTAAAAAAAAAGAAGCCTTTCTGTTAGGAATAATTGTTGAAAACATACCAAGAGAGGATCAAAGACTTTTTATGTATGCAACGACGGCAGCGAGAATGTTACTAGCCCAGAGATGGAAGGAAGGAGAAATACCAACAAAAGAAGAATGGCAGACGAAACTGATGGAGTATGCAGAGGTGGCGAAACTGACGGGGAAGATCAGAAATCAGGAAGATCAAATATTTTTAAAAGACTGGAGTAAATTCTTAATTTATTTAAAAGACCACTGTAAACAGTTAAAATAATTGGCAGGGATGTAATGACACTTGTAATGTGAAATTAACTGTGGTAATTATGGTAATGTAACAGGTGGTTAAGGGTAAAAGATGCAGAAAATTTAATCTTAAATATAGAACCCATGTGGGGAGGGAAGGAGGTCTGAAGGTTCAAAAGAACCTTTTATTTTAATGTTTGAAATGGTTAAAGTTAAAATGTGTAAAATTGTGTAAAACCAATTGAAAATATTATATAAAAAACTACATGTACAGTGGTACCTCTGGATGCGAACGGGATCTGTTCCGGAGCCCCGTACGCATCCAGAGTAGAATGCAACTTGTGTCTGTGCATGCGTGGGTCGCGATTCACCGCTTCTGCGCATGTACATGACGTCATTTTGAGAGTCTGCGCATGCGCGAGCGGTGAAACCCGGAAGTAACGTGTTCCGTTACTTCTGGTTCACCGCAGAGCATAACCTGAAAACGCTCAACCTGAAGCGACTTCAACCCGAGCTATGACTGTATAACTAGGTCAGCGTTCTATTCCCACATTAGTGAAGCATCCCACAAACAGGGAGCCACCACTGAGAAGGCCTGTTTTCATGTTGCTGCCTTCTTCACCTCTCTTGGAGGTGGCACCTGGAGAAGACCCTAAAATTATGAAGGCAGGGTCCAGGTGGGTTCATATGGGGAGGGACAGTCCTTGAGGTATTGGGGTCCTGACCCGCATAAGGCTTTAGAGGCCCAAACTCCTGTTCCCCTTACAAGCAGACAGGGAGTCCCCCTGCAAGGACAACATGAGGTAGAAGAGTCAGTAAAGTTAAAAGTGATCAAAGCCAAGGATACCAGCATACCTCTGTAGGCATGAACAGGCCAAGAGTTACCTTTTTAACTTTGAGACTCCCCCCCCCCCGCAAGTTTATTAAATCAAAGCAAATTAAGCAGGTCGTTCAAGCCAACAACTCATTTCACTCTGTGGAATAAGCGGATTATGTGCACCGTATTTTTGTCTTCCTATATAAGACAAGCATTCTAAGGGCCCAAAAAAGTTGGCACAAAATGTCGCCAGGGCAATTAGGTTGTCTCTCTGCTGGCTCTCTGACAGATCTCAAGGTGTCTGTCTTGAGCTGAAAAGGACTTTCTTGATAAGGATAACTAGAGTTGCTTACAGAATCGACTTCAACCTGATTCCAGCCTGAATTTTGCAGTTTTGCATTTGTGACATCATTTCCAGATAGGAACTTGATGATTCAGAATCCATTTGGATTCTGAATATTTCTTAGAATTTTCTTCCAGGTTAGAATGTTGAAATAAATGTTTTGTTTATTTAATTTCCCCTTCGTTTACTATGGATGGGTTGATTATTATCATATAATTGTATTATTTAGCAAAATGACAATATGGGGCAATGGTGTAATTTGAAGAGAATGCAGACCCAACAACATCTGAGGGGCACAGGAGAGCAACACAGTCCTGAATACATTCTTGCCCCAAGGATCTTGAAAGAAGGGATTTTCCGAGTTACAGCCTCTTTTAAGCTCACTGTTTCTTGCATGGGAATACTGTGATAATGCAATTGTGGGATACACACACATGTACTTTTATGGAATTTGCACATGAGCAGAATTCCACCACCTATGTTCCAAAATCTAACTCCCTAACTAATCAATAACACTGATCTGTTTCCTCAAATGGTTTAACCTGAAGCATGAAAATATCCTCCTGTTATAGAAAGGAAAGGCACACATGATCAGTTCAGAATTGTGATTAATCAGTCAAAATTGTGATTAACCAGTCAAACATTCTATTGCATCAACAAAGGTACTGGCAGGTACAGAAGCTCTCACGGAGAAATTAAATTCATCTCGAGAGTACTACAGGTGTACACACAAATGACCAAAACATACCCCGTTTATGTGTCAGCAACTCCTTTGTCAACCACTGTCCCGAGGGTAACATTGCCACCTCATATGTAGTGTTTTACATTTCCCCAAATGAAAGTCATGTGCTAATACAGTGGTACCTCTGGTTACGTACTTAATTCGTTCTGGAGGTCCATTCTTAACCTGAAACTGTTCTTAATTCGAGGTACCACTTTAGCTAATGGGGCCTCCCACTGCCGCTGCGCCACTGCCGCATGATTTCTGTTCTCATCCTGAAGCAAAGTTCTTAATCAGAGGTAATATTTCTGGGTTAGCGGAGTCTGTAACCTGAAGCGCCTGTAACCTGAAGTGCCTGTAACCTGAGGTACCACTGTACAGGAGAAAATAAAATGGCCTACTCAATGACATCATTGGGGGTGGATGTCTAAACCTGCCCCCAGCTCCTGTTGATTTGGGCTGAAGGTTAATCAACTGTGGCCAAGATTACAATCCATTTACTGTGTCCTGTGAGAACTAAGATATATCTCTTTGTATAGCCATATGTAAGTAAATCGCTTTATTGTTGTACTAGCCAAAGGCCATGACAAATCGAAAAGCAGAACACAAGGATGGGATGCATTAAATACAACTGGGGCCGTCAAGCCATAGCCATATTGGTTGAATGGACGGCAAATCTCTAGGCTCACAAGTATTTTTCAATGTTGCTTCTTAGCCCCATCCAGCTTTAGCATGTGGCCTCCAGAAGAGAATGTGGCCCCCACGCTGCCCCCACTCTAGATGTTTCAGGGGGGAGAAGGAGCTTATTGTGATGACAGCTTCCTCTCTGTCTCTTTCTTTCATTCAATGTTTAAGAAACGGCACCCATGGAAGCTGCAGCAGCTCTTTAAAAAGAAGTTGAAAACTGTTGTGGGGTAGAAGTGAGCCAGAGCATAGCTCCAGTCACAGTGTCCCTCCTTAGTTCTCCACCAAATGCCTATGGAGTGATATATATATGCACCTAAACAGCATTATGTCATAAAATGAGCACTGACATAACGAAAGCACTCATAACGATGACATCCGGAATGAATCTCGCCTAAATATTTTATGGCTTCCCCTTTGAGTTATGAACTTCTTATATACGAAACAGCCAAAGAGTCTATAAATCATCCTGACCTGTCGTAATTTTGGGGGAAAAAGAAGTGGGGGGAAAAAAAATTTAAAAATTGGAGAAAACTTAACTTGTAAATTAACAAATCACTTTGTCATCTGGCCAGTACGTCTATGTCGATGAAAGGTGAGCCATTCATTTAAGTCTGATATTATATTAATTTTGACGTTGTATGTCATCGTTGCGCTACTTTTTACAGCTTCTGGCTTAATGGAACGAAACAACTTGGAGGATCTGGCTGTTTGTCACAGTTGGCATCTATGCATGACCTGCCCAAAGTGAGCGCTTGGCAATGCACTTTGTAATTCATTGAGGTAGTTGTCGATAAACATTTGCTTTGGAAGAGCGATGCACCACAGAGAAGGCCGACGGGAGCAGGGGACGTGTGACCATCAGGCTGCAATTGGTATAAATTACATACCGTAGAAAAGATAAATCCTGACTAGAGACGCTCAGCAGCAATATCTGCTCTATGACATATCAAACGCCAAGTCGCTCTGCAGACCTTGGAAAATTACAGATTATGTTATTTACAGTTCTCTCGCAGAGAGTCTTTGGTGACACCAGAACAAGCTATAATGAATAAAATTCCAGAAAATGCTCCGTTACAAGGAAGGCTTGGGTCAATTTGAGGTTTGCATACAATGGAACGAAAGAGGTAACAAAATACCACTGTTTCCCATTCAGGTTCTGAAGCCTGAAAGGACAGCGGAAAGGGTCAGGCAGGTTTCTTTGTAATATAATTACTTTGGCTGGCCAGTTAAGTACAGTTGTACCTTGGAAGTTGAACGGAATCCTTTCCGGAAGTCTGTTCGACTTCCAAAACATTTGAAAACCAAGGCCTGCGTCCTGGCCACCAGGCCTCCATAAGTTGGTTTTCACCATAAAAATGACGTCGTCCGATTCACTCGAAAATGGTGACGAACAGCTACAAATTGCCCCTGCAGCATTTGGCAGTGCAATTGCCACGTTTCCCAGTAGGTCAAAAAAGGAGCCCTCAGTGCCATGACCTGCAAATGGTGACAAACACCTTTAAATGGTGACAAACACCTGCAAATTGCCCCTGGGACATTTGCGGTGGAAACGCAGGTAGGCCACAAAACAAGCCCTCTAAGGTAAGGACGCTGAGGGCTCATTTTTTTTTGGCCTACCTGGAAACGCAGCGTTTGCACCAACAAACGTTGCAGTGGGCAATTTGCAGTTGGTCGGCACCATTTCCTAGTGAATCGGAGGACGTCGGATTTTGGCGAAAACCGAGACAGAGCACCGAGGGCTCATTTTTTGGCTTACCTGGAAATGTGGCACTTGTACCGCCAAACATTGCATGGGGTTTACGGTGCCAATCATCTAACATCTTCTGATTCACTCGAAAACGGTGCCAAACACCAACAAATTGCCCCTTCCAATATTTGGCGGTGCAAAAGCTGCTCTTTCAGCTTGACGAGAAAATGAGAGCCCTCGGCATCCTTACCTTGAGGCTCGTTGACATAATGAACAGTATCGGCATTTAGGCACAAGCTGCCTTTCGGGATTTTCTGCCCAGATTCTCCAAATGTAGGGAACACGTGGAAATGTAAACACCATCTCCCTCGTTTAGTCTCTCACTAGATTGCTTTGCATAACTTCCTAAGACAGTGACAGAGAATGTGTTGGATGCCACCTACCTACCTGGAGGCAGTATGCAAATTATTTCATTCTGTGAGCTCTCTGCTCAAATCAGAAAAGGCATGAGGAGTTCCCCAGTTCTATTCCATTATTATCCTCTGGTTTGCTCTGCTGGGCGTTCCACTCCTGCATTCTGGTTTACATGTTCTAAACTAAATTCCTGAACTGGAGCACATAGAGTTTCCTGCAGTGCTTGAGCACCCTGCCACGATGATCTAACTAGATTTCTGGGTACCAAAGGCAGAGCCTTTTTGAAGTGGCACCACACCTTTGTGCATACCCCGTCACCAGGTCAGGCCCAAGATATGTTGCTGCCTGCAGCAGAGGACTAAATGGTGGGTTCACAATTCAATGTGCAGAACATTGGTGAATCTTATTAGATAAGTCGGAATGGGACACTGTACCTGAAGGCAGCAAACTATCTTAGGATGTGCAGAGCAAGCTAGCTGGGAGGGATTCTGGGGGAAACTATTGCCATCCCTGGCATTGTCCTCCTGAGGCCGTTGTCTCACTCTGCCAATGAGCTGCCCTGCTCTTTCCACTACTGGCACGGTTGGCAGCAAAACCAAGCAAACAAAAAAGTCCCAAGTGAAAAAGGAAAGACTCACACGTGGTACTGCCAGATATGTGGTAAATGTGCTGGCAATGATGCTCTTCTCAGCAGCTACCTCTTGGCTGCTGCTGTTGTCCCCACATTATGTTGGAAGCTGAGGGTGTACATAGAGTTAAGAGAAAGTGGGGGACCTCCAGGCGCCTAAACTGTCGCTGTCTCTTTGGTCTCTGTGCTGACTTATCCACTGATGGCAAAGTGATGTGTTAAGCTGGATACTCTCTCACTTCTGCCTCGCCTCTCATGCTTTCTCTGGATCTCAAGTCAGGAGGTATCTTCTGACAGTGAAGGAGCAATCAGGGCTTCTTTCTTTCACCACCAAGTTAGTCAGCTGTTACTGCAGAATTCTGTCCTACAAAGAATGTACTGTAAGTAGGTACATGTAAGGTAAAGGGCAAAGGACCAGCTGAATTCAACTATGGGGTTGCGACGCTCATTTCACTTTCAGGCCGAGGGAGCCGGCGTTTGTCCACAGACAGCCTTCTGGGTCATGTGGCTAGCAAGACAAAACCGCTTCTGGCGCAACGGGACAACGGAACAGAAGCCAGAGCACATGGAAACACCATTTATTTATTTTAGTTTTTATTTCTTCAATTTATACACCGTCCTATACCTGGAGGTCTCAGGGCAGTTCACAAACAAGACCACAACATATAAAATCAAACCAAAAACAATAACCTAATAAAAAAACCCAAAAAAAGAGCCACATTCTAAAAGGGTGTTGGATGTCAATAAGATCAACCCAAGGCCTGGTTAAAAAGGAACGTTTTTGCCTGGTGCCTAAAGGTGTATAGTGAAGGCGCCTGGCAAACGTCCCTGGGGAGAGCATTCCACAGATGGGGAGCCACTGCAGAGAAGACCCCGTTCTCGTGTTGCCACCCCTCCGGACCTCTTGACGAGACGGCACACCAAGGAGGGCTTCGGAAGATGATCTCAGGGTCCAGGTAGGTTCATATGGGATTTACGTTCCTGCCACAGAGGTGCCTATTTATCTACTTGCACTGGTATGCTTTCGAACTGCTAGGTTGGCAGGAACTGGGGCAGAGCAATGGGAGCTCAGCCCATCATGCATATTCGAAATGCCAACCTTATGACTGGCAAGCCCAAGAGGCTCGGTGGTTTAGACCAGAGCCCATCCTGTTAAGTATAATTGCTTAATTGACAATGAAATGGTGAATGCCTATGTCTATTGCTGAAAAAGGTTTAATGTGGGGAAATTTCCCTGGAGTATACCGAGTCTCTCTGAGCTCCTCAACAGGTTGAAAATTCACTGTTAGTTGTTCTCTGGTAGCTAATATGTGAGTGTTTCACTTTACGCCACATGGGAAGCAGTTGAAGTGGAATCTCACCATCATGGAAGTGGGGTGGCTGAGTCTTTGTTCTCAGGCTTTGTGGGAGTAAAGATGTGTAAATGACCCTCTCTGTTGAGTAAATACAGCTCCAGGCAGAATGGAGACAGCAAGGAGAGCAGACCTCTGATTTTAGATCTGTTTGGAGTATTTCATACGTTTTAAGAAGCTGAGACTTTGCTGGACTGGCACATGATCTTATGGATATTTTGGGTGTATCATTTACTGTTTTTTGTCCCGTTTTGAAGAAAGTTCTGCAAGTAAAGCTATAATTAAACTTATGGGCCCCGACAATGTTTCTCTTCTTTTCTCTTTTTTATGCTCACAGTTGCTTCAAGATACACAATATTAATGTCTGCACTATGTCCTTCTTATAAGAAGCCTCAGCTTTCTTGTTTTATGCAAAGTCTCTTCCAGTTGAAGGTGTGCTCCAAGCAAGGATTCATTTCACTAAAATTAGCATATGGAGTTCTGCATGCAACAGCAGAATTAACACAATACGGTCGTACCTTGGTTTTTGAACAGCCTAGTTCTCAAAGTTTTGGATCTCGAATGATCGAAACCCAGAAGTGACTGTTCCGGTTTTTGAATGTTCTTTTGGAAGCTGAACATCCGACGTGGCTTCCGCAGCTTCCGATTGGCTGCAGGAGCTTCCTTCAGCCAATCAGAAGCCGTGCTTCTGTTTTTGAATGCTTTGGAAGTCAAATGGACTTCGGGAACGGATTCTGTTCGGCTTACAAGGCATGACTGTACCAAGTCAGCTCAGAGACGGGGGTGTGGGGTGTGGAAGAGAATGATGAGTTGAGGAGCTGCCCCCCTCCTCAATTGCCTTGGAAGATTAGCTGAAATGCCTCCACAATTCTCAGCCACTCAATGAAGGGGTATGTGTCTGTATATGCAGGGATGTTCATGCTCAGAACTAGCTTCTCCCACTACAGCTAGTCTCAGTCTTTTCATGTTCACTATAGCAATCCTGCACTCTTTAAATATAAATCGCTTGGCTAGCGTGGTGCCATTTCCCTGTAGTTTGTCAAGATTTATATCACATTTTAACATTCCACATTCTGTCCTGAATTGACCGATTTTTCAGTATTCTATAATAATCTCTCCAGGAAATGGCGATTACCTCTGCCTGCTTCCCTGCTGTTCCTCTGAAAATGCTGCCCCACCCTCCATTCTACTGCTGCTGTAGAGAAGGGAAGAAAATCCCATATAAGGCCCTGTTGACTTCCTTGCTTTCTCTTACTTCCTCTTATGTTTATTTTTTAATCATTTTGTTCACTTGTTTATTTAGATGCAACCCCTCCAAATACTCCAGGCAGGTTGCAAATCTTTGATTAAAAACCTTCCAAAAAACTAAGCACCACTAAAAACAAGATCCAAAAATCAAACTAATGGCAGATAGTGACAACATAACCTAGCTAGATGATTTAAAAACAAAACAAAACCTCAGAGACTGTGTGCAAGTAACTAGGCTTCTCTTCACTACCTTTTGGGAAATGAAAAGGAAGGAGCCCAGAATCCATCTTCCCTAGGTCAGTCCATAGCCTTGGGGCAAATGCAGAAAAGGCCCTGCTCTGTCTCAATTTTATTAGTGGGTGAAGTGTCAGGGTGGGGCCCTCTCCAAGCACACTGCTTGAGCCCTCCCTATCCTTCTTGTTTAGCACCATGGGACGTGACAATAACAAATTAAAGGTTTTTGGAATAAGTTTCAGATGACCTTTCCCTCGCAAAGAATCACCTGTAACTAAAGGTTTTGCGTCAATGCACACATTTTGCATGCAGAATGTCTCAGGTTCAATCTCTGGCATCTCCTGTTGAAAGAATCCAATTGTGCTGGGCCCGGGGGTAACCCGAGAATCGGGTCCAGAATTTGAAGCTTCTGCTGGGAAGAAGGGTTTGGATTTGATATCCCGCTTTATCACTACCCTAAGGAGTCTCAAAGCGGCTCACAATCTCCTTTCCCTTCCTCCCTCACAACAAACACTCTGTGAGGTGAGTGGGGCTGAGAGACTTCAAAGAAGTGTGACTAGCCCAAGGTCACCCAGCAGCTGCATGTGGAGGAGCAGGGAAGCGAACCCGGTTCACCAGATTACGAGTCCACCGCTCTTAACCACTACACCACACTGGCTCTCATGGGAGACAGTCCGACAGGGCGAAGGCGGGATACGAGGCAGGAAACCAGGCAAGGACAGGTACAGGATCTCAGGCAGGATCTAGAATACACAATGTTGCTCCCACAACCTGGGGCACGGTCCGACAACCTTTTATCTTTGTCAGGGTAACGGCCGGTCCTGATCCCCCGAAGGCGAGCACTCCTCCTGCGAGTACTCAGGTCTCTCCTTCTCTCAGACCTTAGTCTCTGCAGCTCGGGAGACGTCGGTGGGTTACTAGACCCAGGGGCCGCCTCAGCCTCCCCTGACCCAACCAGTAGTGGAGCAGCTGTAAATGATGGCTCAGAGGAAGGCAACGAGGCAATCCCCGCATCTGGAGCCAGGGCAGACTCAGGCCCCTGACTCGGCCCAGCTGGTGTTTGTTGCAGGGGAACCTGTGCAGACTGGGACTCTTCAGGACCAGGCCCCAGACTTGGTTCAGATGATGCCTGAGGCAAAGGATCCGGTGCAGATGGAGTCTCCTCTGGTTCCAAGTCCGAGCTCAAGTCCCAGGCCATCACACCGATAAGAGGAGATATAAAAGATCTCTACCTGAGGGCCTGGAGAGCTGTTGCCTATCAGAGTGGGGACTACTGGTTTACATGGACAGATAGGCTGACCTAGGAGGAGGCAGCTTCCTATGTCCTCACTAGAGGCAGAGGAATTTGTCACTTTTGTTTCTCATGTTTCCAGACTTAAATTTAGTTCTCTGCATTTCCACATCAGCTTAGTGGTTTTTTTAAAAAAATAAGTCTTTGTAATTCATCAACATTTTAGTACAAATTTTCCCCGATTGCAATTTTGCCAAATAGACACTGTTCTGCAAAGCATTTTTTTCCTTAATAAAATGCAATGTTGTATCTTACTTTCACTAATATATGCATTTTAACGCACAATTTAGTACATGCATTTTTGTGTGTATTGCCTGGGGGGACAACTGCGTTGCAAAATTCAGAGAAGAGGGATTTTGAAAGGGTCGTGTTTCCGTTTGCAGATGTGCAAATTGGGTAAGTTCTGCACTCATCCTCCATAATGCTCCTTTGACACTGCAGTGCTTAGAGTGGGTACCAAACATAATAATTAAAAATGCTGCCATTGTTTCTGCATTTAGAAGAAGGTCACTGCACCACTGCTTTTTTTTTAAATTCCCAGAACTGAAATTTGCACACAGTTCAAAATGGCACAAGGAGTTTTGCTTTGTCTCCCTAAAGAAATGGTTGTATGTGTGCGGGACGTGTGTGTGTGTGTGTTTCTTCCCACTAAGGAGATTGTCTCTGCTTAGTAATTACAAAATAGAAATGTCACTGCTGTCAAATGAGATAATACACCTCACGCATCAAGACACACACTGCTTAAAAATCAAAATGAGTAGAATAAAGAGGCTGCCGGGTGAATATGCATTGATTAAATTTACAGGCATTAATCACTTTGAATCAAAACTGAATCCCGTCAAGGAGGTGGTAAATGTGCAGGGAGAGATCAAAAAAATGGAAATGATCCCCCAACAAGGCTGTATTCAAATCACTACTGGGAACAGCTTTGAAAGTCACTTTGTTCAAGATCAGCCTGGGCTTTAATTTCATGTCCTTTATAATAGGAAACCCAGCTGGTGAGTGCCAGGGAAACCCCTGGGGTTTCCAGAAGTAGAAAAATATTTTTTAAAAAACAAAAGCAAAATGGCGGCGGGGGGGGGGGTTACAGGCACAAGGGTTGACTGAGGCACTCCACATCCCCTCAAATATTAACTTCAGATGAAAATAGGGACATATTCTACATCACAGCCCCTGCACATCCTCCTCAGAGCCAAGCGATCGCAACAGTCCTTTTTTATGACCCTCCTCAGCGAGAGGTCAAGAGAGCAGGCCATTTCTGTGATTGCTCCCTGCCTGTGAATGCTATCCAAATACATCCCTCTTTTCCCAGGCCTTTGGCTCATTAAACACTCTATGGCCTTTTAGACTGGATGGGGTAGGTGGGTATTGTTTTGTTTGTTGCTGTGGTATGTATTTTTGCGTTATTTTATTGTAAACTGCCCTGTGCTCCTCAGATGTCTAGAAATGTAATTAATTGATTAAAGCAGCTTCTAGACTGCTTAATTTTTTAAAAAAAATATTAAAAGATATTTATTAAAGTTTCAAAAAAGGTTACAAAATAAGAAAAAGAAGAAAAACAAGAAAAAAAACAAAGTACAGAAAAATAAAAAAACAGTTAAAAACAAATCAATTTTTTCATGTTTTGCCTTTCATTTGCTTGTTTCCCAGACCTCCTCACACCTCCCTTTTTTGTATTCCAGTTCAGTTAGTTAATTCAGCAAATCCTTTCCCTCCTTGTTTTTATCTTAATCCTTTACCTTGATGTATTATCACTTTGTATTCTCACCTAATAACAATCCATTTTTACATACTCCTTTATAACATTGCTGCTAAAACCACTTAACTTCATTCTAACATTCATTAATTTTGCAGTATTTATGTAAGTAATCTTTAAATTTCTTCCAATCTTCTTCCACCGACTCTTCTCCCTGGTCTCGGATTCTGCCAGTCATTTCCGCCAGTTCCATATAGTCCATGACCTTCATCTGCCATTCTTCCAGGGTGGTTAGATCTTGTGTCTTCCAATACTTTGCAATGAGTATTCTTGCTGCTGTTGTAGCATACATAAAGAAAGTTCTATCCTTCTTTAACACCAATTGGCCGACCATGCCCAGGAGAAAGGCCTCTGGTTTCTTCAGGAAGGTATATTTAAATACATTTTTCATTTCATTATAGATCATCTCCCTTAATCTTTGGGCACGTCCACCAGCAGTGAAAGAATGTGCCTTCATTTTCTTTACATTTCCAACATTTATTATCGGGCAAATGATAGATTTTTGCAAGCTTGACTGGTGTCATGTACCACCTGTATATCATTTTCATAATATTCTCTCTTAAGGCATTACATGCCGTAAATTTCATACCTGTGGTCCATAACTGTTCCCAGTCAGACAACATAATGTTATGTCCAACATCTTGTGCCCATTTTATCATAGCAGATTTCACCGTTTCATCCTGAGTGTTACATTTCAACAGCAAGTTATACATTCTTGATAATATCTTAGTTTTGGGATCTAACAGTTCTGTTTCCAATTTTGATTTTTCCACCCGGAAACCAATTTTCTTGTCCAAATTGTAAGCCTCCCTTATTTGATAATAATGAAGCCAATCTCGCACTTTGTCTTTTAGTTTCTCAAAGCTCTGCAATTTCAATTTATCTCCTTCTTGTTCCAAGATCTCCCAATATTTCGGCCATTTGGCCTCCATATTGAGCTTTTCCTGAGCCTTTGCTTCCATCGGTGATAACCACCTAATTTTTTTTTATTATACTAATTAATCTCTGCCTCAGTGTTCCTCATCTGTATAGTGGGTATATGTTTTCTAGTTGCCACTCCCCAGCACAAGGCTCCCTGAAGAGTGACAGCACATCATCAAGTAATGTACGAGAAGGACCATTGCTCAGTGCCAAGAGAATCTGCTTTGCTTGCAGAAGGCCCCAGGCTCAGTTTCCAGGTCTGGCACCCCCATCTTGAAACCTTGGGGAGCTGGTCCCAGTTACTGCAGGCAATACTGAACGAGGTGGACCAAGGATCTGTCTCATTGTAATGCACTGTCTTCTGTTACTATGGGGGCATTGCTACAAAGGAATGAGTTTGGTGGCAGTGATAGGAGCCCCATGCACTGGCTAGCCACTCATCTAGGTGAACAGAAAAAGCAGCTTTGTGTGTGTGTGTGTGTGTGTGTGTGTGTGTGTGAGAGAGAGAGAGAGAGAGAGAGAGAGAGAACGCTCCTTATGCTATTAGTAGGTCCATTCCTACCAAGGGAATGGGGAAACTTGAGTTATACTGTTCACAGGTTGCAGTCGTATAATAATAATAATAATAATAATAATAATAATAATAATAATACAGTTGTACCTTGGTTTTCGAACAGCTTAGATCCCGAACGTTTTGGCTCCCGAAGGTAGCAAACCCGGAAGTGCCTGTTACGGTTGGCGAACTATATTTGGAAGCCGAACGTCCGACGGGGCTTCCATGGTTTCCTGCAGCCAATCAGAAGCTGCGATTTGGTTTTTGAACTTTTTGGAAGTCAGATGGACTTCCAGAACGGATTCCGTTTGACTTACAAGGTACGACTGTAGTAGTAATAGTAGTAGTAGTTAGTAGTCGTAGTAGTAGTAATAATAATAATAATAATAATAATAATAATACACAATGGCAACTCGGTTAGACTTATTTCCAAGTAGACAGACACCCACGGGGCTGCTCTGCAAGTTCTTTTGCATTTGGATGAAGCCGCAGTTGTAGACAAGAGCCAGGATTTGGCATCATGATTTATTGCATCCGTCCCACCGCTGAATCCGATTTGCACACATGCCTCTGCAAAATGCTCACTTTGGCAGCCATCCCGTTTCCACCCCAGCCCGTCAGCCCCACCTCAACTGCAAATATAGCTAAGGACATCAACAGCCGGTGGAATTTGCAACATTGAGTTAACTGTCTCATCCATCTCCCTCACTATATTTTCATATCTTGTCCTGGGGTTCTTCTGCTCCTACCTCCTCTTTCTTCTTTGTAAATGTGTTTGGGGGGGGGGGAGCATTTGTAAAATATTTGTCAAAAGAGCAAAAAAACAAAAAACAAAAGGCCAGTGGGCACAGATAATAATATTTGTTCCCCATCAACGATGTACTTGAATGTACAAGTGGAGGCGGAAAGAAAAATGGAGCTTACAGCTACATTTCAACAAAAACAGAAAGACAAAAAGGAATAGGCGAAGGAAACAAAAGGTGCATCTGAATAAATGCTGTTGGGCTCACTGCACTAGACAATTAAAGCCGTATCAGAACACTTTAAGCAGTTACAGTGGTACCTCGGGTTACAGACGCTTCAGGTTACAGACTCCCCTAACCCAGAAATAGTACCTCGGTTACGAACTTTGCTTCAGGATGAGAACAGAAATCGTGTGACGGTGGCACAGCAGCAGCGGGAGGCCCCATTAGCTAAAGTGGTGCTTTAGGTTAAGAACAGTTTCAGGTTCAGAACGGACCTCCGGAGCAAATTAAGTATGTAACCAGAGGTACCACTGTATGGCTTCCCCCAAAGAATCCTGGGAACTGTAGTTTGTTAAGGGTCCCGAGAATTGTTAGGATGAAACCCTGTTCCCCTCATGAATCTACACTTCTCAGAGTCCGCTGGGATTGAGGATTGCTAGACACACACCCCTCAATCTGTTGCAGAAAACACAACTGTATGGAGGGACCTTAAAGACCCTTCCTTTAAGGAAACCTGTGTTTCTTTCAATGCATTATTGCATATTGCTTTATTTGGAAGAAGTTGTTTATTTTAAAGTTATTGTGACTCTTTATATAGGATCTGCTTGTTGCTATTCATGTTTGATGTTTTATTATTGTTGTTGTGTGTGCTGGAAGCCACCCAGAGTGGCTGGGGCATTATTATTATTATTATTATTATTATTATTATTATTATTATTAATTCAGGTACTGTTGAACCACAACTCCCATCAGCCCCAGCTAGCATGACAAGTGATAATGGGAGTCTTAGTCGTAGGATGGCCATGATGCTACTTTTAAGGTGGGCGTTTACACAACTTCCTGTTAGTCATACCTTTCAATGCATTTTCCCATCACTTTCCAAACCAAAGTATTACTACTACTACTACTACTACTACTACTACTACTACTACACACAGTATAAAGGTAAAGGAAAAGGGACCATTAGGTCCAGTCGTTACCGACTCTGGGGTTGCGGCGCTCATCTCGCTTTATTGGCCGAGGGAGCCGGCGTACAGCTTCCGGGTCATGTGGCCAGCATGACTAAGCCGCTTCTGACGAACCAGAGCAGCGCACGGAAAGGCCGTTTACCTTCCCGCCGGAGTGGTACCTATTTATCTACTTGCACTTTGACGTGCTTTTGAACTGCTAGGTTGGCAGGCACAGGGACCGAGCAACGGGAGCTCACCCCGTAGCGGGGATTCGAACCGCCAACCTTCTGATTGGCACGTCCTAGGCTCAGTGGTTTAACCCACAGCGCCACGCACGTCCTTACACACAGTATACAGGGTGGATTTAGGATAGCGGGACTGGTTCAGGCGCACTGTGCATGGAGCCTCAGGGGCAGCACAACTATGAAGTAGAATGGAAGGCGAGAGGCAGGGGGACACATTTTGGTGTTGCACAGGGCGTCACTGAGATTTGAGACTCCAAAGGCCACCTCTGCAGTACACTGTATAGATTCAAGGGGATCTGTTGAGCTAAGGCAGCAGTGTGCATTCATCTACTTTAAATGCATAAACCTGGTAGGTTTATGGAGCTCATTGTTAACTAAAGTGCTTGTACCCAATTCAAAGGCAGCTCCTTTTTCATTTCCCTCTGTATAGCATAAGAATCTTGGTGCTTCCCTGCAGAATGCATTTCTTTCACTTCCTTTTTAAACCAAATCCCTTAATAATCAACATTTTTGAAAAACCCTCTTAATTAATAGAGTTGCTAAAAGCCACTCCGGCACACGGAGCAAAACACAACAAGAGACATTAGTTTGGCGGAAATGTAATAATGCAATCACACACAAATTACAGCGTGGCTAGAAATTATAAGCCGCAGCTGGTTTCAATTTGTTGTTTTGACCTTTAACTGAAAAATGAATTTTAATTGGCAATTGGCTTTGACAATGTGTTTGGTTTCCAAAGCAATATCGGAACGCAACGGTTAAGTGGTTTAAATAATTGAGGTTCAGCCTAGTCTAATCTTTTGAGGTTCAGTTTAGATCTTGAGCAGGGGGCGAAACCCTTTTTCCTGCGGTCTTTCCGACGAGAGGCGCTCTCAGAACAAGGTAAACAGCATGGCAGTTAGGTCTTTAGGCATAAGAGAAGGGACTGGATTGGCATTTAGTGGAAGAAGGGCCAGAGCATGGTTTGGGTTCAATGGTTGGCCAACAATATAAGAAACGTCAAAAATGCTTTGTCAAAACCCAGTAAGCTTGCCCCACACTCCCACCATAAATGTACGCAGCCCAAAAATGTTAGGCTACACCAGGGTTTCCCAAATTTGGGTCTCCAGTGGTTTCTGGGCTACAATTCCCACCATCCCTGACTGCTGGTTCTGCTAGCTAGGAATGATGGGAGTTGTGGTCCAACAAAGCGTGTTCTCACTAATAGAGAGCATGTGTTACGGTGGGGTCTAGCAGGCCACCCCACTGTTGCTGGGCTGATCTGTTTGGATGGCCACAGGCTGTGATTGGGTACTTGTGTTTCTGGGGAGAATTTGATGTATCCAATTTCTGGGTTGGGCTAAAAGGTTTTAAATACTGGGCACGCAGCTCTGAGCATCCTCTTTTGCTGCGTGCATTGGATCACCCGCCCACCCTCCCTGAAATGGGGATTTTGCGCTTGACCTTGCTATGCCTGTCATGGAGTCACCTACTTTTGGGGCAGGGGCCTGGTAGGAATTTTGTCCATTTGGCCAATTGGCTGGAGCCATTTGGTTTTTGCCTACTGCGTAGCAAATCGTCACAACTTGTAAGGTTTGCGCTTAGGCATTGGTTAAAAAATTGGTTGGTGGAGGGGTAAGTGCCTACCCCTTCAATGCAGGTGTTGCAAGGGAATTCCGTTAAAGGAATCCGGGGTCTCTGCCATGTTTTTGTCCAAGTCCCTGGCATCGGGCTTGGGCTGCGCAAGGCCTCTGGGAGCATGCGGGGAGAGGTGAGGGTCTGGTGCCCAGCTTTCTCCCCAATATTGTTTTTCCTGACTGGCTTCCCCTGGAATCCAGGTCAGTTCTGTCCCTGAGCGGGGGGACAGATAGTCGGAACCAATGCCTAAGCAACCACTCACAGTTATGTATTTAAATAAAGTTGTGGCCAAAATTATGCCAAAAACCTTAAACAAAAATTACGTGTGATGTGTGAGTTATTGGGGTGGCTTGGGGATCTCAACATGCAACAGCTGGAGATTCAGCTGGGCTACATCGTTCATACACCAATTCCTGTCTTCCATCTTCCACCCCGCATGGTGTCAACTGAAGTAGGTTCACTTCACCCTGCTGCATGGCAGGGATGCTGCTGCTGCCATATTTTGGGTTTTTCCTCAGGTTCTAACTCGTATCTGGAGTCATCCTGGCAAAAGAAAAAAGAAGAAACAGCACAGCACAGCAAAACAAGCAGGCAGCAGCAACCACACAAGGAAAACAGCCATTTTTCTTCTCCTCCCCTCCCTTCTCGTCTTCCTACGGAGTGAAATGCTTCCCTAGTGACACAGTTTGAAGTGCGGACCAGGGTGTTTTGCACCACAGCTGTTCCTTTGACTTTTTATCTTGCATTGTGATTTCTTTTTCTCCTTTTCAAAGGCCTCACTACAAAGAAGTCTATGTAAACTAATGAGAAAAATATTACATCCCCCATCGTCGGGGAAGAGTGACAAACCGATCCCATTATTTTTTTTGCGGACTCCAGTCTCCCACTCCCAGCGCACACTTTCTCTGCATTCCTGAGCAAAATGGAATGATTTTATTACCCGTGTTCCGCATGAGTTCCAGGATCTCATCAGTTTCTGAAATGCTACCACACGGCCTTCTCGGGAACATAGATTAACCTGCCTTTTGCTTCAAGAGGGGGAATAATGAATACATTTTTCCCCTTTGGCAAACACAGAGTTTTAAGGCCATTTGGTAGAAGACCTGTAGTATTTATAAAATGTGAATGCTTGTTGGCTTTAAGCAAAGCCTAGCCAGTTCAGGGTCTGAAGGCCATTCCATGAATTATTTCAGGGAGAGGTCAATGTGGTGCTTTTGATATGTTGCAGATGATAATTCCCATCAGCCTCAGCAGAGTCAATTGTCAGGGATGATAGGACTTGTAGTTCATAATGATGGGAGCGTTATAGTCCATAAGGCCTGGAGGGCACCATGTTGATTACTATGGCTGTGAATACCCCACCTGTTTTGATTTGGGGCCTCTTCTGGTGCTTCAAAGTGGCCTCGATTTAACCTGGAATGATTCAGGACCGCCCCAACCTGAATCCAAACTCCGAATCAGACAATGCATTTTTTCCCCCTTCCATTTTCTATGCTGGTCTGTAACCAAAATAAAGTTTGATACCACATTCTCCTCCATTCTGCTTTTATCCACTATGGTTTTATGCCATGAACTGCAGTCTGTAAGGTCAACTAGGGTATGGAAGATGAGAGAGGGATGGGTGCAATGCTCTATTAATTTTCTGCATTTAAGGTCTTATGCTCTTATACTCAGGTGATGATGATGGTGATGATGATAAAGACTCTCCTCCCTGGAAGAGAGGGGAGTGGTTGTGGGCGGGAGCCCGAGCTCCGCCCCTAGCAGGGGGGTGTTAGCCCCGTTTCCTCCACTCACTTGGCTGGCGCCCACGCCCCTCGGCAGGCACCCAACCAGGTGCCTCCGAGGGGGCGTTTACAGCAACCTTTATGCTGTGGCGCCAGCCCCTCCTCAGCCTCATTGTCCTCTCTGTCGTCTCGTCGCGAGTCACCCACCCTCCACTCCCTTTGAGCTCAGGGTCTTAGTTCACTGGCCTTGCTATGGACCTTAGGTTGGTTGCCCTGGTTGTCCAGGGGGCCTGGTAGGAATTTTTCCATTTGGCATTAGGCTTTTTGGTTTTTTCGCCTACCTCGTAGCAACCGTCACAACCTTTGTGGTATTGGTGGGTAGGTTAGGCATTGGAATAATGTGTTGTGGTGTGTCGAAGGGCTAGGTGTGGCCATCGCCTATGCCTTCAATTTTTGGGTATTCCGTTAAAGGAATCTGGCGGTCGTGTACTCTGTCCGATGCCTGCTTGGCGGGAGGCCATGGCACGACCCTCGGTGACATGAGTGGAGAGCCTATAGTTGGATTAGCATCAACAGGCTCCACCTACTGGTGAATAAACCCCCTTGTTTTAGACATCCAATGCCTAAGCCAATACCTTTTCACTGCTTTAATCAATAAAGTTGTGGCCTTTTCTTGCCCATTAACCTTATATCACGTGTCCTTGTGTATTCATTCCACATTGCGGGGGTCGGGTCCTTGAACCACAATTTTATTATTTATACCCCGCCCATCTGGCTGGGTTTCCCCAGCCACTCTGAGCGGCTCCCAACAAAACACTAAAAACAGAACAAACAAAACACTAAAAGCAAAACACTAAAAACATCAAACATTATAAACTTCCCTAAGCAGGGCTGCCTTCAGATGTCTTCTAAAAGTCAGATGGTTGTTTATTTCCTTGACATCTGATGAGAGGGTGCCACTACCGAGAAGGCCCTCTGTCTGGTTCCCTGTAACCTCACTTCTCACAGGGTGGGAACTACCAGATAAATATAATGATAGATATAAATAAATATAAATAAAATAAAAGAGGATCAGAGATAAGAAAGCTCATTTGATCTGAAAATTTTTGTTTATGCTACAATACAGATTAAGGAGAAATAATTCACACTGAAGCATGCTTTCAGGTTCAATGAAAATCAGATAATCAGAAACATTAGCATTAGTTTTTTTAAAAAAGTAGACAAACTTTATTTTTAAAAAACAGCTTTTCCAGCCTTCTTGTGAAAAATTTCAAATCACATCATGAAAATTAATTCTTGTGGTAATGTTTGATTCAATACTTAGCCTGGACAAATCCACAAGACATTGCTGAGACATTGTAAACCTTAAATGATTCTTAAATGGCTTAGATCTGCTAAATGACCTCTCCCCAGAAGCTACTGTTGCTGGAATTTTTAATAGTATTCTTAGGATGACACAAACAATTGGAAACAGATCACCAAGTCTGTACTCTGTTAACAAGTTCAGATCTAATGGCTTTAACTGTGCATTTACAACATTTGCTTTACGTACGGAGGGTAAATGTTGCGTTTCTTTTCCAAAATCATCACCATTAAGGTCAGCAGGATATTGCTCTGATAAAGATTTCCTCACTTTCAAACATGGTGAGAGATAAGTATCTCAAACGAAAGATTGTTTTCTGCTGTGGAGTCTACTATTTCTGCAAAGTACTTCGCAGGTTGCCCCTCAAGCAAAATGTGTTGTTTCACAAGATTCGAGGATTCTGAAATAAATTCATTTTGTGAGTCAGGCGACAGATAATGAACTCAAGTCATTCCTTTTCCGTGACTCCTCTGCACTTAGCACCTGTTCCAGTTTAGGGAAGTTTTTAATGTTTGATAGCTTATTGTGTTTTTAATATCCTGTTGGAAGCTGCCCAGAGTGGCTGGGGAGACCCAGCCAGATGGACGGGGTATTATTATTATTATTATTATTATTATTATTATTATTATTATTATTATTCCTGACGGATGGGGCCTCACCTGGAGAGCAGTTCAATGAGTCCTAAATGTGTTGGGATAAACCATTAAATACTAGGCCATCTTCTCCCAAGAAGAATACAACATTTGATGATTCTTCTAAGATGATGTCAATTCCTGTCTCAGACAGCAGGTACCTTTCTAGTACCCACCAAGCTAAGTAACAGTCTGTGACTATTACCTTTTTCATGTTTTGGGATCCTGTAGGAATGCTTCTGCTGCTTCCCATTAGAATCCCTTGTTGTTGTTGTTTAGTCGTTTAGTCATGTCTGACTCTTTGTGACTCTACGGACCAGAGCACGGCAGGCACTCCTGTCTTCCACTGCCTCCCGCAGTTTGGCCAAACTCATGCTGGTAGCTTCAAGAACACTATCCGACAAAGACAACAGGCATTAGAATCCCAGTCTTCGGCAAATATCAGTGCAGATGTAGAGGCAGAAGTGCTAGTATTGACTGTTTGGTATCAAAACAATTGACGTGGAAAGCAATATAAGGCTATATCCATTGACTTCAGGCAAGCCACTGTGTTAAATGTACTTCTCCATTAGTGCTTTGAAATTTCAGTATGTATTTGCAGCGGCACTGTTGAGATGTGACTAGCCCTTTTATCTGCTGTAACATACTTCATGCTATAACTGATCTCCCTCTGTTCAACTTTAAAAATGCTCTCCGGGCTTCACCATTCTTTCTGTCAGGTTCAGCTTTGTTTGTAATCAATATTACAAATGTAAGTAAAAATCACAGCACCTAGCTGTGCTTGCTTGCTCAAAACAACAACAATGCAGCAAGAGAGCCCCTGAAAACTTTGCCTTGTTGCAAGTTGGCCAAAATAACTTGAGTTGTGCTTTAAAATTCTCCGTTCATTATATCTGAGCAACACCGTTTCTCAGATTAACCAATAATTCCAAATTAACAGAACAGAGATGAAAAATTATCCAGTTTTAACAGGGCCAGATTTAGGTTTGAGGAGGCCCCAAGCTACTGAAGATCATGGGGCCTTTTATATGTCCAGCTGTCCTTTGTCAACAAAAAATTGCCACTGTTGAGTATATGCTATATGGTAATTTATGGACCTAATAGGTATCTAAAGCCATTTTATTTGTTTTCTATCTTATATTTTGGAAATGTACATCCTTGGGGTTCTTTTTCTTTGAATTTTTTTGGGCCCCCAAGAGCGTAGGTCCCTAAGCTATAGCTTGTTTAGCTTATATGTAAATCCGGCACTGAGTCTTAATAAAGCAGAGCACTATGAGACGTCGTTGGTGTGTTGAGTGTAGAGTTTGGTTTTTGTTTTTATTATACCTTTACAAATAAAATTTGAATCAATGCAACTACTAACTATCTGCTCATCCTTAGGAGAGTTGTTTGGAAAAGATAATTTAACCAGATGTAGTCAGCACATCATTTGTTCATGATAGTAATGGTGGTAATGAGCTGTTTCACCCTCCTCTGCTTAAAGGGGGGGGCACAGGCAGTGCTGACACCTGCTGCCCTTCACTCTGTCCCCTCTTAGGTTGGGTGCATCGCCCACAAGAGAGGCAAGGCAATCCCACCTTTTCATCTCGCCTACTTCTGTTCTCTTTCACTGCCTCTCTGGAATGCCCATAGGAGAAGTACGCAGGGGCACGGTGTCAAACGAGGAAGCAGACTTACAGAAAATGTACCGTATTTTTCGCTCTATAAGAAGACCTTTTCCCTCCTAAAAAGTAAGGGGAGATGTGTGTGCGTCTTATGGAGCGAATGCAGGCTGCGCAGCTATCCCAGAAGCCAGAACAGTGAAAGGGAACGCTGCGCAGCGCTCCCTCTCGCTGTTCTAGCTTCTGGGCTTAGTCGCGCACAGCCTCTTCAGGGCAGGGGGAGCCTTTATCCCGCTGCCCTGAAGAGGTTGTGCAGCTATCCCAGAAGCCAGAAGAGCAAGAGGGGTTGGTGTGCACCGATCCCCCTTGCTCTTCTGGCTTCGGGGATGGCCACGCAAAGCCTCTCCTTGCTGTCTGACTGCTTTGGATTGCTTGGTGTGGATCTGATCCAATCTTGGGCTGCCTCAACCCACTCTGTCCAAATTCTGGGTCAATTCTGTTCAGGATCTGGGATTCGGCCAAAGCACAGCCCTATTGATGACCCAGTTTTCCATTAAGGTTACATTCAACAGTGAACTGCAGTCGCTTCTTGCTCTCCGATAAATGTAACTGCATGACTAAATTGTTACTAGGCACATTGTCTCATTGACACACTATGTTTTAGGTTTACACTTCTTTTTTTAAAAAAAATATATTGCTTGTTTTAAGCATTCACAGACAGGACAGGAAACCAAAAGCTGCAACGTGGAATGCTTCTCTTCATTGTTACAGCCAGCTAGTCAATGCCGCCATCTATGAGACTCAAATCCAACCCAACCCACCCCAACAATCCTGTAGCCACCGAGGATGGTCAGTCCTCATTGGGCAGTTTGGGGGGATTTTTAAATGTAGTTTTATAAATCTCCTCAAGCCCAGGGCTTTTTTTCTCTTTTCCAGCCAGAATGAGCCAGAACTCAGCTCTGGCACCTCTCAGGTGTGCGCTGTTGCCATTCTAAGAGAACGAGGGAGAGGTTCGTGGTGAGTCCCAGCACCTCTTTTTCTAGAAAAATAGCACTGCTTATACATAAGGACATAACTGTCATGCTGTTTACCACTCCTTGTTTAGAGAGTTTCTCTCACTAGAAAGACCAGAGGGAAAAGTGTTTCACTCCCCGCTCAAGGTCTAAATCATTACAGTGGTACCTCGGGTTACAGACGCTTCAGGTTGCATACGCTTCAGGTTACAGACTCCACTAACCCAGAAATAGTACCTCGGGTTAAGAACTTTGCTTCAGGATAAGAACAGAAATTGCACGGTGGTGGCGCAGCGGCAGCGGAAGGCCTGATTAGCTAAAGTGGTACCTCAGGTTAAGAACAGTTTCAGGTTCAGAACGGACCTTCAGAATGAATTAAGTTCCTAACCTGAGGTACCACTGTATTTCCCAAACTTGGGTCTCCAACTGTTTTGAGACTACAATTCCCATCATCCCTGACCACTGGTCCAGCTAGGTAGGGGTGGATGGAGGGAGTTGTAGTCCAAAAATAGCTGGAGGAGACCCAAGTTTGGGAAACATTGGTCTAAATTAAGAGAATTCCTGGTGAGTTTCGGCTCCTCTTTTTCTAGAAAGATAGCAATGCTCAAGCCTACATATACCTTCCTCTTTTGTGTCATTTTGACTTCATAAGCAGCGGCACTCACACCTGAACATGAGAAACAGAGAGAATGCTATATTTCTTTACAGCTTTATTGCCTCCCCCCAAGTGGTTCACAAAATGCCAATACACTTATCAACAAAGAAAGGATTAATACAGCATAATAGGGAAGCATGACAGAAAAACAACAACAGATAAACTCATCAGTCCCAACAAAGCCCAGGTGATATTTTTAAAAACACACTAAAAAGATAAGGGACTGCACCAGGTAAGCTTTCCTGGGTATTATGAAAGATGGAGACAAACTACTCCTTCGCTTTCTCTGTGCCGTGCAGAATATTATACACCTCTATCATTTCAAGAACTTCAAAGCTGAGAACTAGTGCTTGATTTGATGTTTTTCTCCTCTCTCCCAATCAATTTTCCTTTTCTGTTGTGTCTTTTGTATTGTAACCCTGAGGGCAAGGACTATCTTATTACTGGAGACTCTGGCTAAACATCAGGAAGAACTCTCTGGCAGTAAGAGCTGTTTGACGGTGGAACAGATTCTCCTTCTGTGGAGGTTTTTAAGCAGAGATTGGATGGCCACCTGTCATCCATGACTTAGTTGAGATTCCTGCATTGCAGGGAGTTGCGACTAGATAACCCTCAGCATCCCTTCCGACTCAGCAATTCTATGATTCTGTGATTCTATGATTGTTAAGAGCCATTTTTAGTTGAAGAGCGGGATAAAAATGCTTCATATCAACTGAGAAATAATGTTTTGAACTAAGAGAAATGGCCCAAGAAATAAAGAACACCAGAATTGTCCAATTCCCCCTGCTTCTGCCCTTTCTAAAACAATCACACATAAATTCATGTCCTGTCATCACAATAGCATATTGCCTGTGTCGTTTCAAAACTGTGAATCCCACCTCCTTGCCAAAATGCTTATCTTTCCCCCTTCATTCCTCAATAAACCATAACAGAAACTAAGCCAAACATACCCCACTGTTTTGCTACTTGGGCCAGGAACGGCAGGAACCAAGGAAAACATTGGCAAGTTTAATTAAAAACTTAGCTATGTGGTTTGGAGTGAGCCATAATAGTGCAGATAGCATTGCAATAACCCTTTCCCATATTAAATATGGCTTCAATATTGTTCAACAGAGAGTAGGGCATTAGCACAAGTAATCATCCCTGCCCAGTCAGGGTTAAGGGGAATTTGCTATAGCTAGAAAGGTTGTTTATATAATATTTCTTATATTTAACTTAATACCATTTCAACACCGCCCTTTGGCCCAATGTACAAGACAGAATTAAAATCGGGGGGGGGGGGGAGAGAGAAATAAAATAAAAAATCAAATCACACTGAAAGACAACAATTAAAAGCAGCAGCTACAATTGTACACATACACACAAATACAAATACAAATAACAGATAAGAGCACAAAGGAATTTCCACCCAAACAGACAGGACAATTGGAAAATGAAAATGTGTGATCAAATCTAAAGGCACATACAGTCGTACCTCGGCTCCCGAATGCCTTGGGAGTCGAGCGTTCTGGCTCCCAAATGATCGAAAACCGGAAGTGAGTGTTCCGGTTTTTTAACATCTTTTCGGAAGTCAAACATCTGATGGGGCTTCCACGGCTCCCGATTGGCTGCAGGAACTTGTGCTTAAAGATTTGGCTAAGTTCATGAAGATTTCAGAAAGTTTTGCTGATTTTCACAGCCAAAGGATAATCGTGACAAAGGCAAAGTTAGAAGCTTGTTAGCAGTCTTGTTGATTCTCAAGCCCCTATTTGCTTTCGATGTGGCAAAATAATGTTAGGGCAGGAGTGGGGAAATTTTGGCCTTCCAGATCTTGCTGAATCACAGCTTCAATTAGCCTGAGCAAGCATGGCCAATGGCCAAGGCTGATGGAAAATCTAGCTCAGCAACAACTGGGAGGCTAAAGGCTCCCAACACCTGTGTTAGGCAGGTTTGTGGGAAGCCCCTCAAAACCCTTCCCTCACCTGGGTTCTCCACAACAAGTCCTCTCCACAGCTGCTTTTCCTGCCAACCCAGGGAACTCATTTGGAAACTAAAGTATGACAAAGCTATAATTTGGTTTGCTATCCCCTTGCAGGCAATTACATGGCTTTAAGAAGGAAAAACCTCAGTAAATATTATGCCATAGAACCAGTGAGATGTGTTACTGAGAAGCTTGGTTCGGCTAGAACTCTGCACGTCCCCTGGAATTATGTAGCTATTTTGGCTGCGATATGAGCAATTAGTGTGGTGCCACTGCAAAGCAACAAAGCAGCATTTGTCTAAACTGGAAAATCTCCTTTAGCAGCTAGGCGTGGGATTGCACAGCAACATCAGTTGAAATGTGTGTGTGTGTGTGTGTGTGTGTGTGTGTGTGTGTGTATTGCCCAATTACACCCTGGAACTCTGCCATATTTAATGGAAGTATTTACCTCTCTTGAAGTATGGATTAACTCTGGCAAGAACAAGAGGCTTCCTTCCAGCAAGCATCTTCCACTAGCAATCAAATGGAGTCTAAATTTCCATTTTCTTCAATGTGGGGAACTTTGGCCACTTGGATCAGTGTCCTAATTAGCTAAGGAACCATCCATGACCATTCAGTTATTCTGTATTGTTATGCTTGCTGACAGTTTACCTGTGTCCATGGGCCAATGTCTCTTCCAGGCATATCGCCAACATTATTATCTATTGTCTTAGTTCTAATGCCCGTCAGGAAGATTCTTTCCTATAAATGAGAATCTCAGGGGTCCCCAAAAATGCGCACCTCATGAGTTTAATGCTTGGTAGGCTGCTCCACATTTTCCTTCAAGCCTGCTTTACTCCATAGATGAATCTCTCTGCCCCCCCCCCCAATAATCTTTATTAGTTTTCCGGTTACATACTCCACATACACATAATGTGTTGCATTTTACATTTATACTTGCTCCTAAGCGCTGACTTCCCTCCTTCCTTCTTCTGGTTTTTTATATCACATATAATTTTATCGCATTATTTTCATCCATTTTGTATATTGTTATTCATTTTCCATATTTGTCCATAGTATATCCATAAACAAATAAATCCTCCTGTTTATACAATTCTTGTTGCCTGTATTCATTTACAACTACTGTTAGTTATATTAATCTCCTTATACATTTTGCTTCTTATTCTTTTCATTATCCATCACTTTTCTTAATCTTTCCCGTTATGAGGTTTATTTCCAATTCTACTGGTTTCACTATTTCATCTTATCTTTCCTATATACGACATAATTTTTTCCCATTCTTTTTCAAATGTTTCCTTGTCCTGTTGTCTAATTTTCCCAGTTAATTTGGCTATTTCTGCATATTCCATTACCTTCTGTTGCCATTCTTCTACTGTTGGTATTTGTGGTGTTTCCAGACCTGGGCTAGGAGTAACCTTGCCGCTGTTGTTGCATATAAAAACAATTTCTGGTCGTTCTTGATTCCATGCATGACTCTCTTTAACTTAGCTAGATCCCTTCTCCTTGCTTCTCAGGTACGGTTGTTATTTTCTTCCAATTAGTCAGGGCCCTTGCAGAAATTACAAGCCAGGAAAGCTCTTTGGATTTCTGAACCACATTAAAAAGGGTTTGAAGGAACCTAGAACAGGAATCTAGTTATGGTTCAAGGCCAACCTATTCCTGGTCGCTTCATCCTGGCCTAAGGCTGTATATTTCTTTCTGAAAACAGAGGCAGCTGGGGCTGATTCTCTCTGGTGGAGGAACCAGCCACCCAAACAATTGAACTGCTGGCAAGAATCTATATATAGCCTCAACCTTGCACCCACAGATCATGGTGAAATTTTGGGAAGGGCTTCTTTTTGCACTCCCTTCCTGGTGATCATTAGCATCTCGCTTCTCTCTCCTACGCTTACTTATCTCAGTCTCAAAATGTTGCTGTCTTTCAATCCTTGCATTATCCAAACCAACATCTGAATTCAAGCATCGAGTGCTGGTTCTACAGAATCCATCTCACTGCATGTGTGGCAATTCTCCATCCTCCGATTGTTTCTATCACTACATTAGTAACTGTTCCAAGTATAAGTATACGGGTCACACACCTGGTTTTGGGTAGCCTGTGCAATAGCTTGCAACAACTACCCATCTCCCTGTTTTATGCTGCTGTACTGGCACTTCAAGCTTCAAAGCCGATTTACACAAAATGACAGACAATGAGTAACTAAATCTTTTATTTGCATTTATCTCGACATTTGTTGATTCTTGCCAAATCCTTCAAGTAATCAAGACAGTATTGGTAATTCTAAATTAATACTAACATATTGCAATAGCCACTGTGGCGTGAGACTGTCTCCAAATTCAAGATCCCCAAACATGATGTAATATATGGGTTCCTGTTTTTGTGTGTACAGAGAAACATTAAATCAGTTAACAAAGGTTTCCTAATCATCAACACTAAAATTCTACTCTGCAGGTCTTTTAGACTGGCAATTACAGGAATGCCCTTTAAAAAGTATCTCATCAATCATTTCTGCAGTGCTTCGTAACTGCCAGACGACCTTCTTGGGAGGTAGAACACAATTTAGAATGACTTTAGCTTTTATACTTGTTTCATGACAATAGAAAGGAAAATAACCCTATGTTCTAGCAGTGCATGGAAGCAACTACTCTAACAATGCGCTATCCAAATGAAAACACAACCAGATATTTTCAAAAGGCTGGAATGTACAAGAAAATCATGCGTGCATCTACTAACAAAATAATTACGCTGCAAGGAGACCCCTCTATAATGTTCAGAGGGGAAATGGATTTTAAAAGTCTCTTAAATGAAACTGCACTGAAAAAGCCAAATCACAAAGCAGGAGTTCAGATTCTGTTCCAAATAGGATAGGTGGGTTGGAGAACTTTAAATGGCAATGCTGGGATCTCAGTTTAGCTGTGCTGTTTTTTAATAACAAAAAAATCCCTTCCATTTGTGTCTTGCTGACAAATGGGTGTGCGTGAGTAGTTCAGAGAATGCAAGAAGCTTACAGTAACTGGGCTTTTGCTGCCTTTCTGCAGCAGTCCATGCCATGCAAGGTACTCTGTTATCTCTGTGTCTAGCAGATAGTGTATTCTGTGTATATCATGGTGGAGGGACTTTGTGGAAGCATCTCTCAACTCCCTATGCTTCGACTGGCTCCATTCATGCCTGGCTGACATGAGAGTGGGAATTCGCAGTGCTACCAAGGACACTTGGGTACGGATGGTACAGTTGCTTGTCGTGTGCTTTAGAGTACTTCTGTTTTCTCCTCACCTTCTGCACTAGAAATGCATAGTATCCCAACGTATGTCCCCTCCAGACCGTCCTCATATTGTGCATTCATGATGACTTGTGTGCATGATGGTATCAGAGAAGTTGTCCGCAATTCCGCTGTCGATACTGTTTGAGAACCGCTTCGTTTGCAATTAGTGCATGTCCTGTAGCTCCCTGCTAAAATCCTGTAACGTTTATGCTACAAATGTTCGGGGGTGGAGGGGTTGTCCCACTTTTGTTGGATTACAGCACAACGAGTGTCCCTCCAGGCAGTAATAATGTGATAACAGGGAAGCATCGCAGAATGATGCTTATAAATCCACTATTAATGATGCACCTATTATTGCATCAATGGCATGTTGCAGAACACAGCCACACACACAAAACACCAGCATCACATTGATGATGGCTGTTGGCTTGCTGTACCCATAGGACTACCAAAGCCAGGTTAATAATAATTGATTGCTACAATTATATGCTGATGTTGGGGGAGGATCTCCCTTAGGATGAAAGCCAAATTGTCCCATAAAGCGTCGCCCTAAGAGACAGCTTAACAACACACCAGAGGCCTACGGCTTATTCACATTTGTGGATTAAACTTTTAAGATGGTTGTCAGGAGTATTTCCACATCAACACACAAGATAAATATGCTGATGGTTTGTCTGCATTTTAAGGAAGACTCCTGAATCAGCTGCCTACTTTGGCTGTGGCAATGCAGCGCTCTCTAGTGGAAAGTTATGCTGTTGACATTCTGCTCGGAAAATACCTCTTAAACTCATAAGCAAGATTGCCAGCTCTCACAAGTACTACCCAACTGGATCGCTGAGACGCGGATTCAAGTTCACCAAAGCTTATTCCACAGTAGGTTTGTTAGCTTTTTAAGGAACCCCCGAGCCATTTTGTGAAAGGTTATTGCAGTCCCAAAGAGCAGGGTGTTTCAGACTTACAGTCCTAACCATGGTTTAGCAAAATGTGAACAAACATAAAGAAGCCTTGAGATAACGTGCTTTCGCCCTCTACCCTGGATGTGAAACAAACTATGATGTGCCATTTCATCCTATTAAGCGCAAATCCTTGTTCTGAGGCTCAGACTCAATGCCAAACTCTAATATGCCTCAAACCAGGATGAGAGACAGGTATGCAAAAAAAGAGGGTGTGCATCATTCCAAGGCTCCTATTCATTTGTCCACACAAACCGTGGATTGCCATTATGTTTGAGCCACCTTGCAGCCTGTGGGACCCTGGACCAATGAAGAGCGCTCCACTGTGATTTGGAAATACAACTAACTGCCAGTGGGAAACAATTGTGACTGTATCTCCACCACTAAAAGTACCTGCAAATAGAAGCAGCACAGACCACATTTTCTTGCTCCTCTGCAATTTATTTGCATGTAAGGTTCCCATATTAACAAAGTGAACGTAGTGTCTTCTGTTGTTATTTATTTGCTGTATTGTACTATTCATTTTTAAGATGTCAAATACTGGGAGGTGCCTTGCAAGAATTAAAAAGCAATCAAACCTAGGCCCTATCTATAGGTTCAGGTTCTGAGCAGATGAGGAGGCAGTGATGGAAGAGACAGTAGACTTAGCGCACTTGCAGAGATTTCTTCAATATTCTGTAGCACCACATATTCCAGTTTCCCAGTATCTTTGCCTATGTCTCCTGTATTTTGCTCCACTTCCCCCTTGCCCTTCTCTGACATTAATTACGTTTTAACAAGGTTTGCCCTTTAAGCTTGACAGTCTATTCCCGTTTTGGAACTCATTACCTATTGGGTTCAGAGCCTGAAGGCTTGTGATGGTGGATCAGGTGCTCTTTGAAAGGATCCAAAAAAAGGTTATGGGACAAAATAGCCAAGTTACGCTCACTGCTAGAATTCCTCAAAGTGCTCAAGCAAATGGCAAGGATGCTGTCCATACAGAATGTAATTCATTGACTCATCACTGAGTCCTCTGACTACTGTGCCAGCCGATGTGTCATGGCTCTTCAGTATCCCTGGGAAAGAAGTTAGAGCAGGAAAGCAGAATTAACTGCTGATTTAACAGTACCATATGCAAGGCTGGGAAGGAAATGTATGCAGGCACAACCACAGTCGCTATACCATATAAGCTTTCCAGAGGTCTCTGGGCTGGAGCAAGTGCAATGCATTGGAGCTGGAAGCAAGAAAGAACCCAGAGTAGGGTTTTGCAGCTAGAAGTTGGCTGCACTTTTAGGTGCTGTGCTCACAAGGGACAGGAAATGGGTTTAGCTAAGGCTGCCATATGCCTGGAATTTCCCATACATATCCGGACACAACTTTTGTGTCTGGATTTTCACTTAATGAAATATGGCAACCCTAGTTTAGCACAACCCTTCATGGTAACCCAAGAGTTGCCAATTATCCTACAGGACTCAGCTCAAAGGTTTTGATTTTATCATTTGAAGTCCTACACCTCTGTTTTTGGGATGCAGCTGGTGCTGTGGTCTAAACCACAGAGCCTAGGGCTTGCCAATCAGAAGGTCAGCGGTTCGAATCCCGACGACGGGGTGAGCTCCCGTTGCTCGGTCCCTGCTCCTGCCATCCTAGCAGTTCAAAAGCATGTCAAAGTGCAAGTAGATAAATAGGTACTGCTCCGGTGGGAAGGTAAATGGCGTTTCCGTGCGCTGCTCTGGTTCGACGGAAGTGGCTTAGTCATGCTGGCCACATGACCCAGAAGCTACACACCGGCTCCCTCGGCCACTAAAGCAAGATGAACGTCGCATCCCCAGAGTCGTCACGACTGGACCTAACTGTCAGGGGTCCCTTTACCTTTACCTTATCTCTGTTTTTAAGTTTTAATGTTTCACTGTGCTTATTGTTTCAAAATGCTTTCGATGGTTCTTAAATATTTAAAAAATGGGTCCCTCTAACTTCGTTTTGTATCACTGAAGTGCTTGCCCTAAACGGCCTCAGCCCAGTATCCCTGAAGGAGCATCTCCACCCCCACCGTTCAGTCCGGACACTGAGATCTAGCACCGAGGGCCTTCTGGTGGTTCCATCACTGCAAGAAGTGAAGTTACAGGGAACCAGGCAGAGGGCATAGAGGACCATGAGACACAGACATTTTTCTAACACTAACTGGTCAATAACATCCTTCCTAAAAAGGTAAAGGGACCCCTGACCATTAGGTCCAGTTGTGGCCGACTCTGGGGTTGTGGTGCTCATCTTGCTTTATTGGCCGAGGGAGCCGGAGTACAGCTTCTGGGTCATGTGGCCAGCATGACTAAGCCGCTTCTGGCGAACCAGAGCAGCACACGGAAACATCGTTTACCTTCCCGCCAGAGCGGTACCTATTTATCTACTTGCCCTTTGACGTGATTTCAAACTGCTAGGTGGACAGGAGCAGGGACCGAGCAACAGGAGCTCACCCCATTGCAGGGATTCGAACCACCGACCTTCTGATCAGCAAGTCCTAGGCTCTGTGGTTGAACCCACAGCACTACCTGCATCCAACATCCTTCCTAGCAGGAGGCAAAAGGGTAAAAAGCTCCTCATGTCAGTAAAATAACCTGCTTTAGGAAATCGCCTGGACTGGCAAAGGATGGATAAGCAGCTGCCATTAAGATAACAGGCATGGGTTGGTAAAAGATACGGCAACACGAAATCAGCCTCTGAGAGTGACCAACTCACCTAGTCTCCTCTTCCTCTACCACTTCTTGTGACTCTCCCTTTGCTAAGGATTTTGCGCAGTTCTTCAGCAGGCTCCAGCACTCGGGCATCTGTTGGCTAATTGTGGACAGCCGCTGCAAGCTGGCAATGAGACAAAGACAGAGATTCCATCTCCCTGGGCTCCTGCCTGAGCCCACTTTGCCATGCCTCATTCACTCAGTGCCAGATGGTTAAGCGATAAGGAGTTAAGTCAAAATGGTGCTCCCCAGCACTGTAAGTAAGGCTTATCCTTCGTAGTTCTCACTTTCAAGTTCTCAAAGTGATTCACATTCGTTCATTTTTATAACAGCCACATAAAAGTAAGTGATCGGGACAAATGTAAAAACGAGACATATAAAAACTTTTATAAATAATGCAATTAATCCTCATCACCTCCTCGTACCATTTTAACTGGTTTTGGTTGTTTCATATTATTGTTGCATTGGTTTTAACATGCTGTCAACCACCTAGAGGACACAATTGGATAAGTAGTATAAAAGCATGAGTAAATAAAATTACTATTACTATTATTATTATTATTAATTCAAATTATATCTTTCATCTCAAAGGAGACCAGGATGGCAGTTTAGGCCAGTTTAGCGCTCAGAATAGGGAATACTCAGGATAAGGAAAGGTTTCATGGTTCTCATCTGTGTGGATCATGTTGTACTGCCATCTGATGACATTACAAACAAATTGCACCCTGTGGAACGCATCACAAAAAATGTAGTATGCAATCTTCCCTGAAATTGGGGCTTGATACATAGTTTATCCAAGGAGATCACAAGTCTTCTCTACTGCACCCAAAATATACAATTCAAAAGTATTGAACTGTCAGGGCAGGTACTGATCTATAGGCATATGGCTGCTATTAAATCTGTAAATCTTGGGACCTGGGGTACACCACGTTGCTCCATTAACAGTGGCCACTATCCTGTGGATTGTTTATTTCATTTATGAATTGCTTCCCCTGAAACATCCTGAAGCAATTAACATCAGTTTTTACATCAGCGATAAAAACGTTTATGAAAACAATTTCAAGTCCAGTGCAAAGAAAGGCTGGGATAAAAGTATCCACATAAAAGGCTTGTTGGGAACAGAAGGTCTCCAAGAGGCACCCAAAAGTCAATAGAGACAGCACTTGTTGGACATTGAATGGGAGAGAGGGCAGGTGTTGTTGCCACACTATAAGCCTAAATCCCAGAATGGGCATCCTGATTATATGGTATCTGCCCTCCTGGAGACTGGTGAAGCAACTGGTTGGGTATGTGATGGGTGAGATTATATTCCAGGTATCCTGGGCCCCAAGATGTGTATAGATGTGCATGCCAATATCAGCACCTTGAACTCAGCTTGAACAGAATATATGTTTTCCTTATGTCCTTGGTGCTATGCCAGAGGAGAGTTGGGATGCTGATCTCTCCAGAGAACATTCCTGCTCCGGTCCCCTGTCGCAATCACATGAGCAAAAATGGCTCGCCAGCTCCAGGTCTTTTTCCGATTCAAGAAACTTACCTATCTTTTAGGAAGATGTTACAGCGCTTGTCCCAGGGTAGGACTACGGCTAAGGCTTCGGGTGGCTCTTCGGCTTTCAGGGCAAAAGCTTCCATGAATGGGTAAGTCGTGAAGTCAAAGATGAAAATAGTTTCAGTTTGCTGCTTGACCCCTGTGGGCAGAAAGAAAACAGCTTGCTAAGAGAGAAATACACACACACACAAGTTGGGATGGGCACTATTTTTCTCTTTTGGGGGCTGTACTCCCGTGGGAGAAATTTGTTAGGAGTCGCAAGCCACTAATGTGTTATTGTTTTTAAATCACATACAGTCGTGCCTTGGAAGTTGAACAGCTCAGCTCCCGAATGTTTTGGCTCCTGAACGTCGCAAACCAGGAAATGACTGTTCCAGTTTGCAAACTATTTTTGGAAACCGAACATCCGACGGGGTGTCCGCGGCTTCCAATTGGCTGCAGGAGCTTCCTGCTACCAATCAGAAGCCGTGCTTGGGCTTCCAAACGTTTTGGAAGTCAAATGGACTTCCGGTACAGATTCCATTTGACTTCCAAGGTATGACTGTATTCTACTGTTGAAAGTAATTTGAGTCTTTGTGGTTGACAGTGACAAACAGACAAACTCATTCATTCATTCATTGATACAATAGGCTTATCAGCTTGGCAGAGTGGTTCTTGGTTCTTGCCTCCAGGTGCAAGCAACAAAGTTTAATAAATAGGACCAGGAAACTTCTAGAGAGGAGGGAAGACACAGGGAGATTCCACATTAAACAGCGGGTGTGCTGGATCACTGCAGTAGGATATCTGAAAGTCCGCTGCCTGCTAATTGATACATTTCTCCCTTGGAGATTCCCTCAACTAAAAGGAACCTGATAAGAACTGGATAGAACCATGCGGGGGCGGGCAGGCTTTTTCGTGTCACTTACAAATGTGACGCTCACTTTCACTTCCCGTGGACCAAAAAAGCCCAGCAGTCTCAAAGTGAGCACATTTTGCATACAGAAGGCCCCAGATTCAATCCCTAGCATCTCCTATTGAAAGGATCAGGTAGCCAATAATAAGAAAGGCCTTTGCCTAAGACTCAGGAGAGTCGTTGCAAGTCAGAGAAGACCCTGCTGGACTAGATGGGTCAGGGGTTTAACGGTATATGCCACCTTCATTTGTTCATGAGGTTACAACAGTGGGAACTGTTAATTAGCCAGGAATTAGACCAGAAAGGAAGTCACTCAGCTTGTAAATTGCTGCATGCAAGCTTCATTGCCTCAGAAACAGGGTGGGAGGGCTACTTGCAATTTGACTGGAAATATTATGAACTACAATCTTGCACATGCATGGCATGAGTCTTCCATCGAGAGATGGGGAACCTGTGGCCTTTGAGATGCCATTGCCCTACAATTCTCAGCAGTCCTGGCTAGTTGGGGCTAATGAAAGTTCAGGCCTTGAACTATATGGTCAAAGGCAGCTGGAGCTGGGCTTGGTGCATGCTCACTGTTGAACCAAATGGGCCACATTTCAGCTAAAACCACTGACTTGGCAATCTAATTTCTCCTACGTAACCTGGCGGCAAGGCAATGGGGCCGCACAGGAAATTTTACATACCACAACAGTCTACAGTGCAGATACAAAGCAAAAAAAGTTGCAAATTTTGGAAGGGTGGGTTCTGTAATTACAGAAGTTTTAGTAGAAGCATCTGGTTGGCCACTGTAAGAACTGGATCCTGAACTCAATGGGCACATTGGCCTGATCTAGAAGGCTTGCTTTATGTTCTTAAACTGATTTTTGTGAACCACCAATCAATTAAAAAATTATTCAAAAACTCCAAATCGCCAAAAGAGAGGAAATACTTCAGCAAAAGAGGACTAAAGAAAGCAAAGATTTTCAAATGCTAATTGAGAGAGAGAGGTGCAAATCTAGAAGCAATTACTGTGATTTAAATAGAAATATATTGCATCATATCAGGGAAGACTCTGGGCAAGTGACCTGTGTCCTTGCTCTGTTTCCTGTTCAAGTGTTAACCACTATTGGGCAGCTTCAAAGCTCCTGCCCTCACTTCTTCTGTTTTTACCATTAACCAAACTTTAATTGGGCAGCCTTCCAAATAGAGGACTCCCTCAAGTTGAGGTCTGACCTCTGAAAAGTAGGGCACATGGCCACCCCATCTGTCTATCAGATCTTGGCCTTCTTCCCATATGTGTGTTGTGATATATAAAGTGGTACCTCAGGTTAAGTACTTAATTGGTTCTGGAGGTCCGTTCTTAACCTGAAACTGTTCTTAACCTGAAGCACCACTTTAGCTAATGGGGCCTCCTGCTGCCGCTGCGCCGCCGGAGCATGATTTCTGTTCTCATCCTGAAGCAAAGTTCTTAACCCAAGGTACTATTTATGGGTTAGCAGAGTCTGTAACCTGAAGCGTATGTAACCTGAGGTACCACTGTACTAGAGATTCCTGAAGAAAACATAAGCAATCCTTTTCTTTTAAACAGGACGTTAGAAAAATAGAATGGTAGAAGTGGGGGAAGGGAAAAGGAGAGAGGGCATGATGATAATTAAATAAAATAATAATAATAATAATAATAATAATAATAATAATAATAATAATAATAATAATTTTATTATTTATACCCTGCCCATCTGGCTCGGTTTCCCCAGCCACTCTGGGCAGCTCTCAACAGAACACTAAAAGCAGAATAAAACTTCAAACACTAAAAAGTTCCCTAAACAGGGCTGCCAAACAGTATTATGTTCTCCAGCCTCAATTCCCCCATCTTCCCAGGTCAGAGGAAGACTCAGTGGGAGGAGGCATCGCCCAAGAAGCAACTTTCCTTCTGCCCTCATAGAGTTCAGATTGTGTGACTCTTTACTTAACTCCTCAGACTCAGTTGCATAATAGGGGTTGGTGGCTGCTGAATCGGACAACAGCCCTTTTGAGAAACACTGACAAGCACCTCAGAGGTAGCAAGTTATCTGCAGGTCCAGACTAGTCAGCCTCCACCACAGGGCCTCAGCATGCTACTGAAATACAGTGGAACCACGGCTTAAGTACTTAATTCGTTCCGGAGGTCTGTTCTTAACCTGAAACTGTTCTTAACCTGAAGCACCACTTTAGCTAATGGGGCCTCCTGCTGCCACCGCACCGCCGGAGCGCGATTTCTGTTCTCATCCTGAAGCAAAGTTCTTAACCTGAGGTACTATTTCTGGGTTAGCAGAGTCTGTAACCTGAAGCGTATGTAACACGAAGCGTATGTAACCCGAGGTACCACTGTAACAGCTCTCCTTGGGCAAGTTTCAGCCGGCATCTGCCACAGCTACCTGTCCAGGGTCCTGAAAGGCCATGCTTTGCCTTGCCTGTTGTAATCCTGCATGGTCTCTTTTAACTTTGCCCTATCAGATGCGGCCCTGCAATGCCAGTAAGTCCCTTGCTTTAATCCATCATCTCCTGGATTGAGCCAAGCTAGGGCACAACAAGCAGGCATCTTAAAGAGTTCTCTGTGATGCTGCAGGGACCACAATAGAAAGACATTTGCTAACCACCTGAGGCATGTTATGGGGTCTTCCCACTTCAGGGGAAGGGCTTGAATGCCTTCAAGTGCTATTTCTGAGTTTTGAGTGCCTGCTCCCTTTTGTATCTAGGAGATCCTACCTTGGAGCAGCAAGTATTGGCCCTGAGTATCCACAGAAAAAACGGGCTGCCAGGAAGTTGCCACCTTGTAGGAGGGAGGCATGATGAACTGGGAAATATAATCTTCTGTGGTGGTGTCCATCAGAATGACCATGCCATCCCAGAAAAAAAGCAGCACCTGGAATAATGAAAGTTCATCACTTATGACAGAAACCCTCCTAATGAGCTGATAGTGTTTCCATAGCTACTTTGTTGGATGGGATCAGCAGTGGGTCTTGGCTTTTTCCCAGGTAGGTTATGTTTCACATTCGCAGGCACAGCTGAGCAGAAGATTTTTTCAGGATTTTAACAGTGCAACGTAACAGGGCCAAAGCCTACCAGTCTGACTTCTTCCTTCCCTCAAAATCCAGAGGATGAAAGATGTAGGGCTAGGCAGAAGTACAAATCCCACTTCAGCCAAAAATGTATTAACTGATGCTGAGAAAACTCAGTTTCTTAGCCTCAGTTCTCCACATGGAGAGAAAAGCAGTTCAACTCAATATAAACTGTAGACAGATGATCACTACTGTTGTTGGACTGGACAGCCCCTGTTAGGGCTACTGACCTTTTGGTTTTGTGTGCTTTTAAGTATACAAGCATAGTTTATGTGGATAGTGGGGAGTTTTTTAAGTCTGACAACTACTCTAGGCCCCAGTTTAGATGTGCTATGGCTGCCCACAGACTTCTATGGGCTAGCTGTCTATACAGCATCCATACTCTACCCACAAGAAATTGTAAGTCTTAACTGAAAATTTCATGCCCAGATACCTTAATCTTGGCGTGTTAATCTAACTAAAACAGTATCTCCTCTCTCCCCACCCCCCACCGGCCACCCGCAATACTGCTTTCACAATTCTGGTATTCAGAAGATGCAGAAGACATTATGGGAGGTAATCAGAAAACACTCACTGTATCAGGTAAGGAAGAAATGGTTGCTATAGCAGTGATGGTCTGATTGGGAGTCTCAGGCCTAAGAAAGAAACCCAAGTTTGTGTTACTCTTTGTGCATTTCTTCTTTGGGCATCTTGCGGAGAAAGCACATCAGTGAGAGCAGAGAGGTGGATTCACATAACTATTCTGGGGAAATGGTTTGGTTTTGCTTCATATTGCAAATGAGGCCAACAGAGTGTTCTACAATGTTCAAAAGTCATTGCTTCCAGCAGACATAGCCTGATGTGTTCTTTTATTTTATTATCATTTTTAAACAACACAAGTCTCAGATTTCCACTTTGGTTTCATTTCTCAAAAAACAAACACCCCCCCCCCCAAAAAAAACACACTATGTTGTCAGTCAGGATTGCTGGGTGAAATCCTGAGAATATATCAGGAACTTCCTCTAAATGCTTTAAAACTCTAGGAGTGGAGGTATTCATTTTAATTAATGAGAAACTGGACTTCCACATTTCACCCAGTTCCTTGGCCTTCAGGATTATCTTGTTAGAGGTCACTTAGTTTATCTGCACCTGCCTTTACCTACTTATGCTCTGTTTCCCTAACAATACCCCCTTGTATCCCAAGTGGCCTTCCCTTGTCCCTCTGGGTGGTATTTTCCAGCCACAACTATGAATTCCAACTCCCAATAATCTCTTGGAACCAGAGTAGTCCCAGCCAACTCCAATAAAAAGAGGACTAGAAAATGAAGTACCCTCTTCTTCCGGGAAGTACAGGAGTGGAAGACAAGGTATGCAGCCCTATTTGTCTTTGGAAGGCCTGGGCTAAAGAGTCCTCTCAATAGGAGAACCTCTCCCACCCTTCAAACAAGGTTCTGGGTCTGTAAACAGCCAGGATCCTGCCTCATCCGTACCCCAGCAGCTTGGTGTCAAATTCTTTGGCCCCCGATGTAATCATGTGGAGAGACCCATCTGTGCACAACACCAGAAGCTTCACTTTGGTGCTCGCAAGAACTTCACTGGAGCCAGGCGCTTTCTCGCAGAGTGAGGGTAAACCTGGCATGAACTGGATGCTTCGTATAACGTATCCATCCGGGAGCACAGTCACAGACAATGGGAACCCTAGGAAAGCATAAACATCACAGAGGGAGAACAGGAATGACAGCAGGATTCTCCTGGCCAAGGTAAGACTGATGGTTTCTACTAGACTGGCTGATAGGTGGGTGGGTGTGACCTGACAGCATCCATTCTTCACATCTGAGAGCCACACTTACCCAATGCTTGGATTTTGCAATTTGCTGGCCAGCCCACATCTATCACATGCTGTAGCATATTAGAAGATGTGTTTCTTTATATTTCTTAGTTTACCCACTTGTTTCCAGGCACAATTCAAAGTGCAAGGTTTTATTTATTTAAAGTGTTTTTTTATCCTGCTCTTAAGCTAAAAAGGCTCCCAGAGTGGCTGGCTTATCGTTACATGAGATTGGTAAAAACAAGAAGGGTGCTCACCTACAGTCTAATAATCTAAAATACATGATACGAAAGGGAAAAGAAAACTAACAAAGCCATGCACCAATTCTTAAAGTTACACAGGAGTTATTATAGTGGCTAGCGGGAATGGAAACAGTTCAGGGAGAAGAGAAATCAAACGAAGCTGGTCTCCTGTCAGAGCTGATGGAATGGCCCTGTTTTTCCCCTCATGCTGCTGAAGCCTGACCTACAAATCCTTAAGCAACCTGGATCCAGAGTACTTGGAGGTTCATGGCTGTTGCGTGTTTAGACCTTTAAACCTCCTCCTTAAATTAATTCAGACAAGACTCAAATTTTGGTTTGGTTTTTGGCAGAATTTAGGCCACAACTTTATTGATTGCAGCAAGTGACTGGTTGCATAGGCTCTGGTTCAACTAGCTCCCTACACCATTGCAGGTAGCGCTGACCCAGGGCACCAGCATAAGTCAGCCAAGGGTGAACACCTGGATAAGTGGAAAGCCAGGAACAGGCTATCTCCGCCACCCAAATGCTCCCCTGGACTGAGGCACGGGCACAACCCGCTCACAGGGGTTGACCAAACCATTGAGTCCCTGAATTCCTTTAACGGAATACCCTTCACATAGGGATGGCGAGAGCATTCTCCCATCCCTATCACCTGAACCAGAGCCTATCCGCAACCTTACGCTGTGACTATTTGCTATGCGGCAGGCAAAATCCAAATGGCAACAGCCAATCAGCCAAGTGGGGAAATTCCTGCTGTGCTCCTGTCTCAATGACAGACGACAAACAACGGCATAGCAAGGTTAAGCACACAAGCCCTAAATATAGGGAGAGGTGGGCGGGTGTTCCGATGAACGCACCGAAAGAGGAAGCTCTGGGTCACATGCATAGGTATATATAGGTCCCTTGATCCGTTTAGCCTGCGTCCCATTGGCCTGACTGAACCCTACATTAAGGAACCTACCAATCGGGTGTTGTGGCTATCCAAGCGTACCCACCCACAATACAGGGTTAGGTTGCCAGGTCTCCCTGCAACATGTGCCCTCTTTAAGGGAGGACCCCATTTACCACATGGATTGGTCCAATCATTAAGATCTTTGGACACCATGCTCAGGGTGCCACCACCACCAGGACGTTTTTGGTTGTGGTACCTCATTTCTGGAACCCCCCTTTTTTTAATTCACCAAGTGCCTTTGCTTATGGTTCGCGAGGGAATAGCCCCATGGCAATCTCATGAAAGCTGGCAAGGAAAAAGCTCACCAATAGATTTTTCCCAAACCGTAATAGTTCCATCTTCACAAGCAAAAGCCAGGTAACAGGAGCAAGGTGTGACAGCTGAGTACATGAGTGGAGAGGCACAGGGCCAAACTATGTCCGGTTTTGGATCAGAATCTGGAAAGGAATGAAAGAGCTTATGAATGATGGGGCCTGCAGGAAGGAAAGAGACAGTGCCTTTTGCTTAGTGCTACCCTTCATTTATGCAGATTGAACATATAGAAGAAGAGAGGAAGAAGAATGTATGGTACATTTAAAGAAGACTGGAAAACATTTACTGAATATCTGGAAAATAACTGTATGCAACTGAAAATGCTGGCAGCATTAAGATAAATTCAACAGAGTAAATAATTTTTGGTGGATGTAAAATGGAAAACTCATTTGAATGCTTATAGTAAAATATGCAGGGATGTATGATATGTAAAATGAACCATGGAAAGAGAAGAAGGGATGCCATTGTATATTTTAAAGTTTGTAAAATGTTTATTTGGAAATGTAAAATTAAAAATTTAATAAAAATATTATAAATAAAAGAATCCAGCCTCCTATGAGTTGCTATTTGCCCCTACATCTTTTTTCACACTGAGGGGGTACCCTGCCCATCTGACTAGGTTGTCCCAGCCGCTCTGGGTGGCTTCCAAAAGAATATACAAAACACAACAGTATGCCACCACCAAGAAGGCCCTCTGCCTGGTTCCCTGTAACCTCCCTTCCCGCAATGAGGGAACCACCAGAAGGCCCTCCGAGCTGGACTTCAGTGTCCAGGCTAAATGATGGTGGGGTGGGTGAGAGGTTCCTTCAAGTACACAGGGCCGAACGGCTATTGTGGACCCTCTTACATCAGGCCAAGGGTCAGAACTACACTGCCACACAGATTAGGCTTATGCCAAAACTGGCATCTCTGAACAGCAATATTGTATCATGGGAACACTAGACATTACAGTGGAGAAAGCAGCAAGGGGATGGGAGCCCACAAGTGGCAGGAGTAGGAGGCCGAAGCTCAGCTTAAAAATGCCACAGTTCCGTTGCAGATATGACGAGAAGAGTCTTTCTGGGATGGATCATGAGGAGGTTTGACAATGCACATAAAATTGCAGCTGTTACTTGCACACTGCATTACCAATTTTCTCCTTTGCTGGGCGACTGAGAAAGTAGTAGCAGAGGTTGTGGCTCCTGCTCCAGTGAATGCTGAGAGCAATGGGCATATCTGGAGAACAAGAGAAAGAGAAGGAAATAAATAAAGGGCCAACAGGGAAGATAGGCACTTCAGAACCCCAGCAGCTCCCCTCTCCCCAATTCTGGGAGCAAAATGAGAAAGCCAAAAACAGAGGTGGGTGGGCCATGCAAATTTCAAATCCCAGACACAAAGTTCCAGGTTCCCCACCTAGTTTTGTTCAGGCTTGCCTCTCTAATTCTGCAGAAGGAACTTCCGCAGTACAATTACCTGGCTCAGCTCTGAATTCGGTTCCAACAGGCAAAGTGCGGCCAGGCAAGTGAAAATGGAACATAGCATTGCTGAAATGGTGGCCAGGGGCGGGGAGGAGGGAGAGAGAGAGAGAAAGAGAGAGAATAAATCATTTTAAAACATATAGGATATATATAAAGGTTCGGGGGGGGGGGAGAGATAGTCAATGACACTGGTATAAGTAATGTTTGTGCTAAACCACCACAAAAAGCAACAACAAACATTGCAATGTGACTTCCTGTTAAAGTATACATTATACTAGGCGCTGCCACCCCTGCTCACTCCACATGTCCGGCCACCTACCTGCCAACCCCCACACCTGGCCACCTCCTCCTGCCTAATAATAATAATAATAATAATAATAATAATAATAATAATAATTTATTTATACCCTGCCCATCTGGCTGGGTTTCCCCAGCTACCCTGGGCGGCTTCCAACAAAATATTAAAAATACAATAAAACATCAGGCATTAATAACTTCTCTAAAACAGGGCTGCCTTCAGATGTCTTCTAAAAGTCAGGCGGTTGTTTATTTCCTTGACATCTGATGGGAGGGCGTTTCACAGGCAGGCGCCACTATTGAGAAGGCCCTCTGCCTGGTTCCCTGTAACCTCACTTCTCGCAGGGAGGAAAGCACGAGAAGGCCCTTGGAGCTGGACCTCAGGCTGAACGATGGGGGTGGAGACGCTCCTTCAGGTATACTGGGCCAAGGCCATTTAGGGCTTTAAAGGTCAGCACCAACTCTTTGAATTGTGCTCAGAAACGTACTGGGAGCCAATGTAGCTCTTTCAAGACTGGTGTTACGTGGTTCCGGCAGCCACTTCCAGTCACCAGTCTAGATGCCTTTGCATCTGACCAAACCCCATTCCTTTTACACCTTACCCACCACCTCACCTATCCCCCTCACAGCTCAACCCACTTCTCCTCACACATTTTAAAGAAGGGGGAGGCACTTCAGAGAGTAGTTTTCTGAAGCGTCTCCCTCCCTACATTAAACTACGCTGCAGCTGCATTTAACAGAAGGGGAAGGCACTTCACAGACTGGGTTGCCATACTGTTCTGTGAATCATCTCCCCCCGCCCCTCCGTTAAATGGCTCACCTGGGCTGCCGGCTGCCTGCACTTCTCACTCACCTGCATGCCGTCCCGCTGGAGCTGGTGTGGCCACTATCAGCAGCCACGTGAACTGCAGCGTGACGACAGCCTTACATTCCTATGTATATAGAAAGAAATCAAGCCACTGATTAATATATTGTCCCATGAACCCAGGGTGGGTTAGAGGTGAATCTTTCCAGCTTTACTACTGCAGCAGAAATAAACTCTGGGGGTCTTGCTGCTCCCAGGAGCATGAGAAGGATGGAAGATTAAAGTAAATGTTAGATGTAATCCAACCCCCCCCCCCCACTCACCAGGGTTTCTCCTCCTTGATCTCTAGCTCATCTTCTGTCTCCAGATACTGTTGGAAAGTGCTGCTAAATATTGCCTCCTGCCGCTCCCATTGGCTTTCCTTGAGCATATGGTTGTATCCCAAGCCAATCACACTGCCATCATCGCTCTTCATTAAGGCTTCATAAGGATGCTTAAATGTGCTTGCTGAGTTTAAATGTATACAAGACAGTGTTAGAATCGGTCATGGAGTCCTTGCCTTGAAGAATCCTTGTCTGATACGCAGCAGGAGCCAGTCACAAAGGGCTACGTCATGTCCTACTAGCCTAGACAGGAAACCTGTTGCAAATTTGCACATTGTATTCTCACTGGTCATTTTTTAGAGAGAGAATCCTCCCCTCCTAATGGCCTTTAATCAGGGAAGGAGAAACAGTAGGCATCAACTGAAAACATTCTATTTTCTTTCGGTGCACTAAATGTTGTTCAGTATAGAAGACCGGGTTCTGCAGGGATTGCAAAGACAGACCAGCTCTGGGCTCTGATGGCCTCTGCTGGTCAATGCTGGTAGTGCTCTCCATTTCTGACAAAGGAAACACTCCCTGTTAATGGTGGAAGAGGCACTTGAGAAAGTTGGAGGAAGTGCATGAAAAGTCTTAATATTTATGTCCCCACCTCCTGCAGGCTAAGGAGGTGCCATGAACATGCCTTGACAAACAACACGCACACCCCAAGTTCCCATTTCATTCCAACTCCCCTTGCTATTTTATTTTTTTAGATTGTGTGCCTGGAGGCGGGGGCTTTCTTTAAAAAATAAAAATAAAACTGTACCACTCCAAACATGCTTTACTTATCCTTTGTGTAAAGAAGGTGGACAGAAAGAACTTTTTCTCCCTCTCTCACCATACTAGAACCTGCAATCAGCCCATGAAATTGAACAGTAGTAGTACATTCAGAATGGACAAAAGGAAGTATTTCTTCAGTGTGCAAGGATAAGATAATGAAATTTGAATGACCATCCACAGAAATTGCTTTAGAAGGGGGTTGGACAAATACATGGAGAGCATCAGTGGCAACTAGTCACAATGGCAAAATTCAAATCCCAGGACCAGAGACAGCATGCCACTGAACACCAATTTCTGGAGAACCACTGCAGGAGAGGGTTGTTCTATTTATGTACATTTTAGTTGGTCCTAATACATGCATTTATCATACTATTTTTACATTTTGTATTTTTACTGTTGCACTATTTCAACAAAACACAGAAACAGAAAAGACAGGTAAACAGAAGAAGGTAAGGAGAGTTCATACGTGCAAATGGTTTGGGTGATCTGATCTTCAGCAACAGAACAGGGGGAATCAGCCTCGATTCAAGCCTGCTTAGAAGCACTTGAGGATCCTGTAATGAAGCAGAGAGGCAATTCTAAACAATTCCACTTCCAGAGTCCACTTCCCATCTCGCCCCATACACCGAGATTTTCCGAAGCCAAGCAATTTCTGGCTATCCTCTTTGGAATGTTAACCAATCACTTGATACGAAGACTGGGGGACCTCCTCTATCCTACAAGAAAAGTGGCTGGACTCCAAAAATAGTGCATGTGTCTCATAGCGCCACTCCAGGTCCAAGACACAGGACAATGCATGGTATAAGCGTTGCACTCATCTAAAGCAAAAATAGGAGCCAGAAATTAAGGCTGCAAAGTCCAAACCAGCCCTGTAATGGCTGCTGGCTGCCCCCCCCCAAGTTGTCAACCAAGAAGCAATAATGGTGTAAAGGAGTAGCATTTAGGAATATGATCTTCAAGTTTGTTGCAATTCTGCCTGTCTCAGAGCAGATAAATGGCTAATTCTTTCATAAGAGGCTTCCTTTACAGATAAGCTGCAGTGGGAATTGGCCGACTTCCACCTTGCGTGGTCTACTAATTTTGTTTACTAGCATTTCTGCTAGTAAACAGGGTTGTGTGTTGAGTCCCCTGCTCTATACTCTCTATACGTATGATTGTACAGCCATTTATTCCAGCAACAAAATCATCAAGTTTGCTGATGACACTACGGTGGTGGGGCTCATTTCAGGAGGGGATGAGTCCGCCTATCGGGACGAGGTGGAGCGGCTTTGTGCTTGGTGTGGAGAGAACAATCTGGCTCTTAATACGACTAAGACCAAGGAATTGGTGGTGGATTACAGGAAAAAAAAGGCGGACATTCAGCCCTTGTATATCAACGGGGAACGGGTGGAGAGGGTGGCAGAATTCAGGTTTTTGGGAGTGACTATCGATCAGGGCATGACTTGGAGCGCAAATACCACTGCTCTGGTGAAGAAGGCCCAGCAGAGAATTTATTTCCTCAGACTTTTAAAGAAGAACAATCTGAGTGAGAGACTGCTGGTGTCCTTCTACCGAGGCTCCATAGAGAGCATTCTCACATACTGTATTTGTGCCTGGTTCTCCAGCTGTACAGCTAGGAAGAGGAAGGTGCTCCAGAAGGTCATAACCACAGCCCAAAGGATTATTGGTCATCCCCTCCCATCTTTGGAAGAACTGTACGGTTCCCGTTGTCTTAGGAAAGCAAACAATATCCTGCAGGATGCATCTCACCCGGGACACAGTCTGTTTGTACTACTGCCTTCTGGCAGGAGATACAGAAACATCAAGTCAAGGACAAATAGACTGAAAAATAGTTTCTATCCAAGAGCTGTGGCCTTCTTAAATGCAGTAACTCGATAGTGTGACCTGGGAGTTTGATGGGTGTGGGTGTGGGTGTGGCTGGAATGTGGTTTGTTTGGTTGTTGTTGTTGTTTTGCTTTTGTTGTTTTTAAGGGATGGCATCCAATTTCGTCGCACTTGTGCAATGTTGCACTTGTGTAATGACAATAAAGAATCTATCTATCTATCTATCTATCTATCTATTCTGTGATCCGGCGATGTGTGTTGTGTTTTTCAAACAAGATGGCATGTTCAGAATCTCTCAATAGTTATGGCATAACTCATCTGTGTTAAAGGACCCTGATCACATCAACCAATACCCTTCACTTCAAGAACAGTTATATTGAAGAATGTTTTTGCTCAGCTACCAGCCAGGCCTCCGGACTTCAAAGGCCACATTCCAAAGGCTCTGAGCAACACGCAGAGATTAAGCAGCAGTAAGAGAAAGCTGGAAACTCAAGAGCTTTCCTTCAGTGTGCTTAAATAAAGTCCACTCAGGATCTTTGCAGCTAAAAGCAGTTTTTATTTACAGCAGAACTATCCATTATCTATCACAGCGAACAGCATCGTGAAAACACGTCCTCTCTGCTCAAAAGCGAAAGTAGAGAGAAAGAACAAAAGCTGGAGACTCTCAGAAATGACGCATAGTCTCCCCCCTCCCAAATTGTAGGCAGGGCGTAAACTCTGAGCTGTTTAACCCTGTAAGCTCAGGTTCTCCTCACATATATCACCTTAACAGTCATGGTTTCCTCCAAATAATGCTAGGAACTGTAAAAAAAGGTAAAGGTAAAGGACCCCTGGACGGTTAAGTCCAGTCAAAGGCGACTATGGGGTTGCAGCGCTCATCTCGCTTTCAGGCCGAGGGAGCCAGCATTTGTCCACCGACAGCTTTCCAGGTCATGTGGCCAGCAACATTCTGGCGCAACAGGACACTGTGATGGAAACCAGAGCGCACAGAAATGTCATTTGCTTTCCTGCCGCAGCGCTACCTATTTATCTACCGGCGTGCTTTTGAACTGCTAGGTTGGCAGGAGCTGGGACAGAGCAGCGGGAGTTCATCCCATCACGGGGATTCGAACCGCCAACCCTTCAGATCAGTGAGCCCAAGAGGCTCAGTGGTTTAGACCACTGTTAGACTACTTACCACCTCTTCAGCAACCAGTCCTTGGATTTCCGGAGCCTTCTTCTACAGAACCAGAAAAGGCAGCAATTATTATATACACACTGGAGTCCCTATAACATACAATGTGATCCAGGATACCCCAATTTCACCTAGGACCACTGCAGCGCCCTCAGCTCAACAAACCTTTAAGACATGCTGAGTCCTGCTCCCAGTGAAAGAAAAGGAAAACACACAGGGAGCAGGTGGTAATTCCTCCTTGAAAGAGGAGGAAATGGGGAACATGCAAGCCCATTTCTGAAAGGTTTGCTTGTGCTAACGTTACAAATGAAGGGGCAACACATTCATGGGTTTGTGGATCTCAGCATTGGTTTATCTGTTATTTTATCTGCACACCAGTCGAAGAGAAATATTTTTTGATCAAGTGGTTCATACAAATAAATAATTTCCAGGCATGCCTATCCACGATAGAAAGACTACTTGCTCATGAGAAGAGAACTCTGAAACATTGTCATTTGGCTTCACTGAATAAGTTTTTCTCTGAAAAAGTTTGGAACGTACACCTGTGTATAAATGGTATCGGGACAGAATTAACTAAAGACAAAACTCTCTTGAAGAACTACAGTGGAAATAGGGCACCCATTTCCCTTCAAATGATGTTGGACTCAGTAATGTTCATTACTGAGTTATTTGCAGATCACTCTCCTTCCCAGGCTGAGAGGGAAAATGGCGAAAACAGGATATTCAATGGGACGGTGTGATTTTTGCAGCTGCTTTTAAAGTTGCAAAACAGTGAAGCACGGGACGGAGCAATGGGGAATTTCTGAAACAACAATGGGATATTAGCTCTGCCCAAGGCATGATGGAGAACAGCAACAACTGGAAAAAGATAGATATAATATTTTACAAGGACAGGATAATTGCCACACACAGGAAGAACAAGGATATAGTTTGAATGCTTCACCTGCACGTTTATAAATCATTTGATGTGTTGATACGAATGGAAGTCGTTAACATTGCTATTTTGACTGTAGTGTAATTGAAATTAATAAGATTTTTGGAATGCAGAAATAAAGTAAACCATCAATTCTAGAATGCGGGGGGGCACCTAAATTACATAATTTGGCACCTGAATGATTGCTATTAGTAATTATATTATAATTTTGCCTTGTTATAATGAGGCTATTATTGGATTGTTGTAACTGAAAACTAATAAAAATTATTATCAAATTATGTCAGACTAAAACTCCCATCGTCCCTGAACATTGGTCATGCTGACTGATGGAAGTTGGAGTCCAACAACATTTGGAAGGCCACATTCATTCATTTATTCATGTGTTCATTCATTCATTCATTCATTCTAATGACAATTGAAAGGTCATGGAGGGGAGGGGCTAGATATGATCCATAGGAATTACATTTTTTTTATCCACCTCTACCCCAGCCTTCTCTGGCAGGGTTGCCTGGTTAACTTTCATGTCCTTGGTGTTTGCTGGAGTTGTAAGTGCGACATTCTGGGCATTTTCTGTCTCTTTTAGCCAAGAATCCTTAGGCAATCGGTAGATCTCCAGCCAAGCCTCCGAGCTGCCTGCTGTGAGGAAACAGAAGAAAACAGATGAAGCAATGGGGAATGAGAAGAAAGGTCTCTTAGTCAAGCAATCTTTCTAGTTTTGCTCCCTCAAAGGCAAATTCATGCTTACTCTTGGCCACTTATACATAGTATGTCGGGAGATACATATATATATATATATAGGCATGTAAGTGGCTCTTAAAGTTTCGAAGCATATGAGGAAGGGGGAGGAATCTTACCAAAACACACAAAAAGTCAAACACATTCAAAGTATCCATTACCCAATATCTGAAAGCATCCTATTTAGAAACCTCAAACCCTATTGAGAAAGTTTCCATGTCAGTGCCATAGCCTGGATTGTGTCACAAAAAAACTCTGCAACTAAGTTATGCAATATGCTGATGCAGTTACTTGCCAAAATTCTGGTCCTTTACCATCCAGATTGATTTATTCTTTTTGTGATAAAGTTCATACACGTAAATACATTCTACAAATATACCCAACAGTATAAAAAAAAACTATGCTGAGGATCAGAAACCCCTACGGTTTGATAAGGGGTGTTTTCTAAAGCTCTTTGAGGATGCTTCTCCTAATAGTTTTATATTAGCAGCGTCGTATATTCTCAGTGAAAGCCAAAGGAAATGGAATCGACCTCTGTAGGGAACAGAAACAACTTCCTCACCTTATGCTTGACTGACTTACAGTGCAACCCTATACATGTCTACTCAGAAGTAAGCCCCACTGAGTTTAACGGCGCTTACTCCCAGTAAGTGGATACAGGATTGCAGCCTTCAGGAATTAACAAGAAAGGCCCGTTGTATCCATATACCAGAGGTAGGGCCTTATTGGTGGTGACCCTATATCTCTGGAACGTCCTTTCTAGAGAATTCTATGAAGGCCCTTTCTCTAACTGGTCTTCAGTTAGACCTACCAGCCGCCAGTGTGGTGGGACAGAACCACCCCCCCCAAACAGCAGCATTGTTGCAGCTTGCCTTGAAGGGGCTGAGGCAGGGCAGAACTGAGTTTAAGCATGTGCAGATGTACCAGTGAGATCCCCAGATTGCTTAGAAACTTAATAATAATAATAATAATAATAATAATAATAATAATAATGCCCTTTCACATTGATTTTATGCAGGCGCCATATGTTTTAATTCAGCAGCAGGGAACCTGTGGCCCCCCATATGTTGTTGGACTTCAACTTACATTAACTCCAACCAGTGTGGCCAATAGCCAGGGATGTAAAGCGTTGTAGTCCAAGAACATCTGAAGGCCACCAGTCCCTTCCTCATATTTTAATTGATGAGGCTTTTTTATTGAGATGTACAGTATTGTGATTATAATGCCTATTTTTGTAAGCTATCTTCTGAGGACTTGGTTCCTTTTTATTTATTTTTTTAAAAGCTATAAATATGCATTTGAAAAGTTACTTGTCTGCGGAGGGTGGTCTGGATTTTTTATTTGGAAGATTAGACCGAGTGGGTGCAGTATCACAAAATGAACTACCCAAAACACATCGTGGTAAAAAGAGAGATTCCAAAGGGAAACCTGAAGGATAAAAAAAAATAAAAAGTGCCACACTCCAGCCCGCAGGTTGCAACTTGTCTGGCTAAGTTTGACAAATGTGGAGACTTGCCTTGCAGCAGAAAGCCTGCATAATCAGCCCCGCGAGAGAGTTCCAGTGCAACACATGTATTTCGCTTACTAATATCTTCCTGCCAAAAAAGAGATAAGAAGATGGTAAATATATATTCTGAAATTAGAGTGGGCTGAGCTTGTGGAAGCAGGAATGCCAAGCAGGGAAACCTGATCTGGCAGGTTTGTTGCAAAAGCTCTTTTGTCATTTATGTGTTTGACTCTGAGCACACCACCTACCATTAGAAGACTCTGATGAGGAAACCTTGATGTTCTGCCAGGAAAATGCACTATAAAACATACGTGGCTTTATCACATTCATCATTGCCTCCAGAGTTCAATAGACGTAACTCATTTTAACAGTTGGACTTGGCTGCAGATAAGGACTGTACAGTGGGGAAAGCTGTGCCTATTGATTTTCCGCCTGCTGCTGGACGGTTGTTGAACGCAGAGGACCTCATCCGGGAAGAAAGCTGGCATCGACAGGAAGGTGGACCATCAAAACACTCAGCCCACAAGTGACAGTTCTATGCAGGTAATGCAGAGTATAGGCTGGCTGCAAGAGGCTTGGAAGGATACGTAGAGTCAGGGCTGACACATCCAGTTTTGCTGCTTGAAGCAAAATGAAAAAGCAGCACCCCACCCTCTCCACTGCTAGTGGAGAAGCTAGCCAGCGCCGATTTCTGGTGAGATCTCTCACACTCTGCCAGATCTTTCAAAATTTCAGCAAAAACTTGCCAGAAATTGACAGCGGAGGCAATGGGGTGAGACTTTCTGCTGACCGAAGTGGCTGCTTCATCTTGCCTTGTAGGTGGGGCAGCCCTGAGTATAGCAGATATGTAAAACCTTGAAGCAGCACCAGTCGGGACTTTTAGCATGCATGCATAAAGTCAACAATAACTGCTGACATAGTCCAACCAAAATTAAGTCCCATTAATATTTACAGGAGAGGATATGCTAATGGTTCAATTTTATACAAACATACTAAGTAGCAAGCAACAACAACAAAAAATCCTTCCAGTAGCACCTTAGAGACCAACTAAGTTTGTTACTGGTATGAGCTTTCGTGTGCATGCACACTTCTTCAGATACACTGAAACAGAAGTTACCAGACCCTTATATATAGTGTGAGGGTGGGGAGGGGTATTACTCAGAAGGGTGGTGGGAATGGGTGATTGGGTGATAGGTGTGGTAAACCTGTTGGCGACTGTTAAGGACTGCAATTGGTCTTACAGGAAAAAGCAAGGGGTGAGATGGCTAAAAATAGCTTTATCGTGTATGTACCATGTAGCAAGCCCTCCTGTTCACAGTCAGACCTATTTTGGAGTAAAGATGCATAGGAATGAGTCATGCATCGCTTCCACTGGCATCTGTGAGACTTCTTATGGTTTAAGTTTGGCCACTGTCGGTCATTCACATTTAACCTCATTTTACATTCAGACCGAGCCAAAGCATGTTTACTCAGATGGCCTACTGAGTGAAATGGGACTTGTTTCCAAGTACCGTAATTTTCGCTCTATAACACGCAGATTTTTTCTCCTAAAAAGTAAGGGGAAATGTCTGTGCGTGTTATTGAGCGAATGTGTGGTCCCTGGAGCTGACTGGCCCGAGCGCAGGGGCAAAAATCAGGCAAAAATAAGATCGCGCAGGCGGAGGGAAGGCGGAAACTGCTGCTTTCCTGCATTCTGCCTCAGGGTCTTACTGCCCACCCACTTCTGTTTCTGTTGCTGCGTTTGCTCAAACTCAACAAAGAGCAGGGAATCCCCTGCCCTCCTGGCAAGCAGAGGGTTAAGGAAAGAATCACGTCCTTCCTTTTAATTCTTTCTTAGTCACACTGCGAGCAGGCTCTCCGTGCTCTAGGGACTTGCAGGCAGTCTAAAAACATGCAGGTGGGAGAGATAGAGAGGGCTGGCTTGGGTGGGTGGGGGAAAACTTTTGCGTTCCTTTCCTCCCTCCTGTTAAACCCCTCTCCTGCATTGTTAGCCAGCTGCTTCTCCGCATGCAGGAGAGACATGCAGGTGAGAGAGAGAGGGAGGGCTGGCTTGGGGGGGAACTTTTGCCTTCCTTTCCTCCCTCCCATTAAACCCCTCCCCTGCATTCTTAGCCAGCTGCTTTTCCGCACACCCCTCTCGTGCTCCTTGTCCCTTCTGTGTTTTTCCTTCCCTCCCCATTTAAAACATGGTGACAAAGCACAGATCCACATGGATCCTCAGGATTTTTGCATTGGGTCACCCCAAATTCACCATCAGATCACATTACATGTCCATGGCTACAGCCTGTACCAAAAAAATCACGCACCCACTGTTGCCTGGGGCTGCAATGGTGCAAAAACGTGGTTACAAAGCATGGATCCACATGGATCCTCAGGATTTTTGCATTGGGTCACCCCAAATTCACCATTAGATAACATTACATGTCCATGGCTATAGCCTGCACCAAAAAAAATCACACACCCACTGTTGCCTGGGGCCACAATGGTGCAAAAACGTGGTTACAAAGCACAGATCCACATGGATCCTCAGGATTTTTGCATTGGGTCACCCCAAATTCACCGTCAAATCACATGTCTGTGGCCACAGCATGAAGCACAAAAATGATACATCCACCGTTTCATTCAGAATTTTTTTTTTCTTGTTTTCCTCCTCTAAAAACTATGTGCGTGTTATGGTCAGGTGCGTGTTATAGAGCGAAAAATACGGTAAGCATGCAGAAAGTTGGGGCACTGTTATAGAAATAAACACCTCTGAAAGTATAGGTCTTACTCCCAAGTAAAGCATGTTTGTTATCAGGCTGTATATCACATGCTATGGGGGGAAAGATGTGTGTGTGTGTGTGTGTGTGTGTGTGTGTGTGTGTGAATAATTATACATAAGGGTGGATGGAAGTGCCTTTCTACTTAGAATTGCACCAATATGGGTACTGCACAATGGATTTGGGTAACTGGGTTTTCCAAAACTGAGATTCAGATAACCAGTAGCTATAAGAGATAGATATATAGTGGGGACTCACCACTTCATTTATGGCTTTTATAGACAGCAGATTCTCCTTGAAAAAGTAAAAAAGACGTGCAATACCTGGAACACAACAACAGAAGAAACTGCACTAGGATACCTTTTTTTTCATGTTCATTAGCACATCAGGTTTCCTCATTTCCATTATCCATTAAATGACAAGTCTTATAAATGATCAGTTTTCCCTTTGGAGAGCTCTGAGGGGTGCAAATACTAATTCCTGCTCATCCATGAAGTTCGCTAGTGACCTTGGGCCAGCTACTATCTTGTAGCCTAACCTACCTCATAGAGTTGTGATGAGGGTAAAATAGAAGCGGGAGAATCATGGATGCTGTGCCTTGAGTGCCCTGAAGTAAAGGCGAGATATAACATCTGCATAGCTGAGGAGAAGCCCTGCTCCTTTGAACCCTAGCATCTCATGCTACCAGGCTTGCTGCTTACCTGTGACCATCTCTTACCTGTGACCATCAGCAGTCCAGCAAGTCAACAACTGGAGAAGCAATAGCAAAAGGGGGGGGGGTTATATAGCAAAGGGATCGCTGTAAGTGGCAGAGAATCTGCTCTGCATGCAGAAGGTCCCAGGTTCTATCCCTGGCAACAGTTGAGATTAACTTATCTAAGTTAGCCATGGTCATTCCCCTCAGTGGGTTTACTCTGAGCAGGACTAACATTGGCTATGATCCAATAGAGATGGTGCTGGTTTGAAACACAATGGAAAGGACAGGTGCTGTCATACTAAAATCCCAATTCCAACATAGTAGGGAACAGGCCTCCTGATGAGATGGTATCTGCAGTTTCATAAGGGAAGAAACATTATTTCAGTTATCCTGGTCCCAAGTTGTATAGCGATTTCTGCACCAAAACCCGCACCCTGAACTTAGCTTAGCAGCTAACTGGCAGCCAGTGCAATTCTTCCAACAGCAGGGGAACATGCTGGTGGTATCCTGTCCCAAGTTCAGCGGCTGTATTTGCACCAGACGAACTTCAAGGACAACCCTACATAGAAAGCACTGCAATGAATTGCAGTAATCCAGCTGGGAGGTTACTACAGCATGGAAAAGAGTAATTATGCTATCTTGGTAAAAGGGAATCCTAGCCACTGAGGTCACCTGAGCCTCCAGTCACAGAAATAAATCCAGGAGCACCTCAGGGGAAGTATATATCTACAGTAGGCAATTGATCAATTATCCAGACTGGAATTGGTCAGGCAGTGCACCTCCATCTTGCCAAGATTCAGATTCAATTTGCTGACCCTCCTCCAGCCTACCATCAAGCCCAGGTGCTGGCCCCTGGCTTACACAGCTTTCCTAAATGAGATGATACACACAAAAAATAGAGCTGGGCATCATCAGCGTACTCATCACACCTTATTCTCTTATTTGAAAAAGAGAGTGGTTGCTAGCGTGGGGGCAGTTTCTTGCAAAATCCGAGTCATGCACCAGTTCTGGCACAGAACTGGCTGAATGTGGGTATCCAAGTAGCAGGACAACTCAGACATATGACTACAGAGCTGCTTCAGTTGCCAAAATTAAGTTGAAAAAGACAATAAACAACATCGTCTCAGGCAGAACTCGTGCTTCTTAGTTGTCATTAAAGCACTGGGAGGTTTTCAGAATTACAACCATGCAACGAGAAAAGGCATGGGGCCACTATGTCATTCCATGCAAGCCACTTTCTTCCTTTAGTTCTCCCTTCTGTAAAATAGAAACAATACAGATCCCTCTCACAGGGTTGATGGGACAAACATAACAGAGGCCTGAGGTCCTCATAAGACAGGTAGGATAGAAAATAGTGTAGAAAATATAATTAATTTGCAAATGGGTGTTAAATATACTTACCCAGCTCATCCACTGAACCAATGAGATAGGAGCTACTGCCAAAGTTTGAAACCTTGATGGCACAAATCTCAACGTTGGCTGCCTCCCAAGCACATACCTTCTCGCATGTGGGCTTTTCACATGTGGGTATGCTGAAGACAGATAGTCCCATAGAAAAGCCAATGAAGATGAATTCTCCAGCAGCTACCATGCAGTTTGCCCTTCCCTCAACCTGAGAATATGGAAAGTGAAGAAAGCACAATGCCCAGCTCAGCAATTAATCCCATTGCATGCATTAATGCACTGCTGATAAGTATTAGTGTTATTTTCAATGCTGCCATATTAATAACCACACTAGCCATTTTGCACACATGTAAGTAGCCTGTTAAATAACCACCACAGTCTGTGCTTACTGCAGTTCATTTCCCTCTTACCTCACCATCCCACCCACTAACAATCATGTGTATATATGCCTACCACCACAGAAAAACACTTCATACATATGGTGAAGTGGATCCTAGTCCACAAAAGCTTATGCCATAATAACTTTGTTAGCCTTTAAGGTGCCTCAAGACTCTTTGTTATATCCTACTGAATTCATTGAGGAGCTACTGCTAAGTAAGAACTACTCATCCCACAATTTGCCCAGGAATGAGTACCTGGAATTCAGATGAAGGTGAGTACTTTGGGGGCGGAAGCTTCGGCTGCCTGGTTTCCTGTAATGGTTGCGGCCCCTCAACAATTTCCCAGGTCCGCTCAAGCAAAAGATTCACCAGTTTATTGATCATCCGATAAGGCTGAGGCAAAGAATCAAGGTACTCATATGGATCTTTCAAGTATATGTCCTCCTCTTCGTCTTTCTTAATCCAGTCCTTTTCAGTGGGTGAAGGGATGTCCAGGGGCTGCTTCCGGAGGAAGACGGGCATTTTTGTGCCACTTCTATTGTCCCTCTACAAGCAGTTTCGGATATTAAGAAAGCCCTGTAGTAAAATATAATCTGATTATTGATCAGGTATTTCCCCCCACTCAAAAGCAGTTCATTATATTTTGAGAAGCAATACCTGCTTCACACCACGACAACCAAAAGGGAGAGCGAGGACAGCACTATGGTGCTGAGGTCCAGCATTTGGGCTTCCCATAGGCATCAAGTTAGCCACTATGAGAACAAGACGCCTAACTAAATGGGCCTTTCATCTGATCCAGCATAGCTCTTCTTATATTCCGCTCTACCAGAATGGAATTCAGTGTGTCTGTGTTCCTCACTAGAAAGCAAATATGCCCATGACTCCTCAGAAGTAAAGTTCAGGAGAGTCTTGCTTGATAAAACAGATAAAACAGCACTCTCCTACTAGGGATCCCCAGCAGATGTTATTCAAAGGCATGCTGTCTCCAACACTAGACTAATAACTTTATCGTCCAAATGGAAACTCACTGGGTGAAATCCTGGATCAGTTGCTTTCCCTTAGCTTACCAGTGTTTCCCAACCCTGGGCCTCCAGCTGTTTTATAATCACCTTATACACTAAAGGGCTCCAGAGAGTGTAGATGGTTCCTCCTCCCAGTTGAATCTGCACAACCACCCTATGAGGTAGATTACACTGGTTGTGCCTGTGTAAGCAGCCCAAGGTCACACAACGAGCTTTATGGGTACGTGAGGGATTTGAACCTGGATCTCGCTGGACCTAGTGTCATAATAAGAATTATTATTATTATTTATTTGTATCCCATGTATCTCACTGAGTTGCCTCAGCCACTCTGGGCAGCTTCCAACATATATAAAAACAAAATAAAACATTAAACATTAAAAAAAAACCTTCCCTATACAGGGATGTCTTCTAAAGGTGTTTTACACACACACACACACACACACACACACACACACAGAGAGAGAGAGAGAGAGAGAGAGCGCTTTTTTTCCCTTAAAAATGTTTAGGGGTACTCTCATTTTGACACAAGAAAATCCCCATTTTATAGTTCAAATTGGGAAAATTAAATACAGTAAATGGACAAAAGTACAAAGATTCACAAAATGTTTAGGGGTTTGTGTCCCCCCCCAGAAAAAGTACTGTAATATGTAATTTATACTTTTCAGATTTATACATTTTCACTGATTTCAAAACTTGACTTCCTCCCCCGACTTCTGCAGTTCCTTAAATTTATTTTTAACATCTTCTGCATATCCACATTAACTTAATTTGTTCATTTATTCATCTTCTTTAAATATATACACTTATGAAACTTCAGGTTATTGCAATAATCCCGCCCATGTTTTTAATCTCTTTACAATTTATCTGTAAATATTCGATAAACCATTCTAATGGTTATATAGTTCATCATCTCCACTCTTACTCTCAAACCAACTGGCCCCATTAAAAAAAAAGTGCATGTGAGAAAGATAAATGCGTGTGTGTGTATAGATACACACACACACACACACACACACACACGGTGCTGAGCTCCAGAGACATGTTAATGATTTCACAATAACAAATCACAACCCCTTACTCCGCTTTCCAAGCCCCAACCCCGCACCTATACACGTGTACACACACGCGCGCACACACACAAAAAAAGCCCCCTGCACCTGTTTCCGGAAGTTGACACGTTGCCATAGTAACCCAGACCCGGAAGGAAGGAAGGGCGGCCGTTTTTGAGGGGCTGGGCGATCTACGGGCGGGGAGGCGGGGATAACTCTGACCACGCCCACTCCCCGAGAGCCAGCTGATCGCACAGGTGGCGCGTTGCGGGAAGTTCCGTGTCGGGGTTCCGAGCTGCTTGGCCGCCGTCCGGCGTGGGGTTTGCCGCCGCCTTTGCAAATGGAAGCGTTTGTGCACTTCACCAACCAGACCCAGGGTCGGGATCGGCTCTTTCGGTGAGGGGGGAAGGAAAGAGGCGAGTGGGTGGGCGGGCGGGCTGAATGGCAGGTGTCCTCCAAGTTTTGTTTTAGCTTTATTTTGCATTTATTGCTAAAGGCACTTTTAAGGCGATGTTCAGATAGAGTTGTCGATTTCGCAAGCCTTTCCCACCACACCAAAAACAGAGAGAGAGAGAGAAGCAATTGTGTAATCCTATATACTCGCCGTGCTTTTTTTCTAAAAGTTTAGGGGTACTCATTTGGACTCAAGAAAATCACCATTTTAGAGTTCAAATCGGGGGGAAATAAATACAGTAAATGGACAAAAGTACAAAGATTCACAAAATGTTTGGGGGTATGTGTACCCCCAGGAAAAAAAGCACTGTATGCTCGGTAGTAAAAGGTAAAGGTAAAGGTACCCCTGCCCGTATGGGCCAGTCTTGCCAGACTCTAGGGTTGTGCACTCATCTCACTCTATAGGCCAGGAGCCAGCGCTGTCCGCAGACACTTCCAGGTCACGTGGCCAGTGTGACAAGCTGCATCTGGCGAGCCAGCGCAGCACACGGAACGCCGTTTACCTTCCCGCTGGTAAGCGGTCCCTATTTATCTACTTGCACCTGGAGGTGCTTTTGAACTGCTAGGTTGGCAGGCGTTGGGACCGAACGATGGGAGCGCATCCCGCCGCGGGGATTCGAACCGCCGATCATGCGATCGGCAAGTCCTAGGCGCTGAGGTTTTACCCACAGCACCACCCGCGCCCCTATGCTCGGTAGTAGCTCCCGTTAAACTCAGAAGGACTTACTCCCTGGTAAATTAGGTTGTAGGATCTCTGCCTTAAGTATTGCATACAACTTCATAGAAATGAAATGCAACTCTCTGAACCAGGCATAGGCAAACTCCACCCTCCAGATGTTTGGGGACTACAACTCCCATGATCTGACCAGTGGTCAGGGATGATGAGCGTTGTAGTCCCAAAACATCTGGAGGGTCGAGTTTGCCTATGCCTGCTCTAAACCATAAAGGGTGTCCCCTGCCTGAAACCCTGGAGAGGCTGCTACCAGTCCGAGTAGACAGTAGATTATTATAGAATCATAGAGTTGGAAGGGAACCCGAGGATCATCTAGCCCAACCCCCTACAATGCATGGTGCCTTCGTTCCATATCTTTAGGTGCCAGCCAAAAATATTCCTCTTTTCCTAGGCCTTTGGCAAATTTAACAATCTGTGGTCCACAGCTGTCCCTGGGTAGGTTCAAACTGCCAACCTTCTGGTTAACAGCCAGACCCATTGTGCCAACATACTGAGCTTGATGGGTCAGTGGTCTGACTCATAGAACAAACATAAAATACTGCCTTCTACTGAGTGTAACACTGGAGCTAGGAAAACTGAGGTTCAAATCAAGTCTCCACCCCCGTCATTCAGCCCAGATACTGAGGTCCAGCTCCGAGGGCCTTCTGGCGGTTCCCTCCCTGCAAGAAGTGAGGTTACAGGGAACCAGACAGAGGGCCTTCTCGGTGGTGGCACCCGCCCTGTGGAAAGCCCTCCCACCAGATGTCAAGGAAATAAACAACTCTCTGACTTTTAGAAGACATCTGACTTTTAGAAGACATCTCTTCCCTAAACAGGCAGCCCTGTTTAGGGAAGTTTTTAATGTTTGATGTTTTATTGTGTTGGATATTCTGTTGGGAAGCTCCCAGAGTGGCTGGCGAAACCCAGCCAGATGGGCAGGGTATTAATAATAATAATAATATCAACATGAAGCTCACTGGGTGACTTTGGGCCAATCATTAGTTCTCAGCCTAGCCTATCTCATTGGGCTTTTGTGAGGATAAAAATTAGGCATGTATTGTCTGAGCTTCAGGAGGCGGAAGTGGCTTATAAAAGAAATTGATTATAATTACTTTTGAAACTGCGGTGCTCTTGTCAGCAGCAGTTTAATCTGGAGCAATGAACAGCTGATCTCTCAATCTCTCTTCTGTGAAAACCCAATCATGTGAGGACCAGCAAAGCTAGTTATGTTTAGCCTGGAGAAGAGAAGTATTCACATATCTGAAGGGCTGTCGTGCAGAAGATTTGGCAGACTTGTTGTCTGTTGCCCTGTGTGGTGGATGACCCTTGCTCTGAAAAGCGTGGTCAAAATTAAAGGGTTCAGGAACTCAGACCAGACCGAATTTCATCAAATCATGCACAGACTTTACTGAAACAAAACTCTACAAGAGAGGATGGGGAAGCAAATCTGTTATGATTGCATGGAAACCACAACCAACTATTCTTCAAAATTCACACTCCTTTGATTTTTGCGAGGCTGGTCTCCCGATAGAAAATGTACACATCAATGCATATATCGGAGGAAAGTGTGCATGAAAATACATTCATTGGTGAAAGTAACACATAAGCATGCAATGCAGTGGTACCTCAGGTTAAGTACTTAATTCGTTCCTGAGGTCCGTTCTGAACCTGAAACTGTTCTTAACCTGAAGCACCACTTTAGCTAAGGGGGCCTCCTGCTGCCGCCGCACCACCGGAGCACAATTTCTGTTCTCATCCTGAAGCAAAGTTCTTAACCCGAGGTACTATTTCTGGATTAGCGGAGTCTGTAACCTGAAGCGTATGTAACCCGAGGTACCGCTGTATATTGGTGGGGGAGGGAACCGCTTGCAAAGATGTGTGTCTTGGTTGGAACGGCATACAAAAACAGGTAAAATTCACGTGGAAAATACTGGTGGATTTTTATGAGGATTAAAAAACAAAAAAAACAGCCACAAATTTCCAGAGAAATGTGGAGGACTCAACCTAAGGCTGGAAAAATGAGAAAGTTAATAGAAGTCAAAAAGGACAGGTTCATCCATCCCTAGTAGTGCTAGACAAACAGGAATGCAGCAGATGTGCAAAGCAGGCAGAGGGAGAATGCTGCCTCACTTAGTCATAACTCAGTAATGGGGCAAATTCTTTGCACACAGAAGATGCTGGATTCAGGCCTTGGTATCTTCAGGAAGTGCTGTAAAGATGCTCCTGTCTGAAATTCTGTAGAGCTGGTGCCAGGCAGCCTTTGCCAACCTGACGCCCTCCAGATATTTGGGAGGAAACCACAGTCCCTGGCTTAGAGTCGCACCTCAATTGGGGGCCATGGTTTGTTTTCTAAACAGTCCAGAAAGGCATGTCTACGGCACACATTAACCTTGGTTTAGCATGATGTGTGAACTGGGCCAGACTTTAGGAAAGAAATGGGAGTTAGGGAGATGCTTGCTTGCTCCAAGCCAACACATTTCAAGAATACCTGCTCTTACTCTTGGGTGTTTGCTAATAATATATATTTTTAATTTATATATTTTGATTCATTTACATACCACTTAATCATTTCTAGGTGCTGGACATAAAAAAAAAACAACCCACAGAAAATGGGTCAATAAAACAATACAAAGTTAGAAGGAAACCAAAGACCACCTTTCAATGCTTGCTGGAACAACAAGCCTATAACCAATAACCGTGTGTCTGAGGTTGAGCAAGGAGGCTGGCTGTTTGATCTCAATTGGGAAGGAGTTCCACAGGCACTGAAAGAATGGCTTCTAAAAGTTATGAGCCATGGGATACCATCAAGGGACTCCACAAAGATCACAATGAATGGGTCATGATATAAGGGACCAGGCTTAATAGACCCTGGACCCATATGAGCAACCAGTGTAAGTTTTTAATCACCAATGCTGTGTACTGGTGGTAGTCTGTCCTCATCAAACGCAGCATTTTGCACTAGCTGGAATTTCCGGATCAGCCACAATGGTCGCCCCACACACAGCATGTTGCAGTAATGGATTCTTGATTATAGTCCTTGTGTGCATGTTCACATTGCTTGAGTTGCCTCCTAAACCAGGAAACATAATTGTGTGCGTAAGGATATTTTGTGAGCAGTCGCTCCGAGGAAAAGGATAGTTCTGCCCCTTTGATGCTTCTGCCTTAATTTAATTGTGGGAGAGACAGTCCTGTCCCTCTGCTTTTGCCTGTGATGTGAATTGGGTTCTCCGTGTTTTTCCTCCCCATTCCAGAGCAACTCAATATGCATGCATGCTGCTTAGCTATATGTTAGAGCATAAGACCAGCCGAGAGGAAGTGATAATGAAGCTCAAAAACCTGGAGGCGAGCATGCGCTCCGGCCGCAAGTGTAAGTATGTTTTCTTATAAGAGAGAGAGAGAGGCACGTCTTTTGTAGGCATAATCTGGGCATGGGGAGCAGAAAAAAGGACCAGTTGCAAATGCACAAAAGCAATATATAATTGAAACAGATCACAAATGATGATGAAAACAGTAGAGCCTGTGTTGCTGCACTTGAGCTAGTTTGGAGTCCTGTTAATTGAAATGAGAAGAGCACATGCTTATAATTCTTCATCAGATCTATCCAAAATGGTCTGTTGTAGGGGTGGGGGACCTTTGAAAGCCCAAGGTCCACATTCCCTTCTGGGCAACTTTATGGGGGCCACATGGCAGTGGCGGGAGGGGCTAGAGGCAAAATGTATGTAAATGTATGTATGTAAATGTTATCTTTGTACCATAAGCTAGTTGGTACACACCCACACAACCCCACTCCAGCCAGCCAAGCACAAGGCATTATCAGAGTTCAAGGACACGTTCCAGACAGGCAAAAACAACCAGGGTGGGGGTGCAAATCAGGACCAGTGAGGGGTGTGGTCTGGGGACAGTATCAAAGGCTAAATAGAAAATTTTGGAGGACTGCATTCAGCCAATGGGCCTGAGATCAAACACAACAGAGGTTTTTGCAAGGTTTTTTTAAATTAAGTAATTTGCATTAATTATACGTGTGATTTCATTGAAGTAGACATGAATGGACATAGTGACTCAGGCTGCATTTCATCCACCCTTATACCTGGAAATGCTCCATTTGAGGAGGACATGCTTGCAAATAAAATCCTATACATCCTCCTTTGCTTTTGCACAGTTTCAGCATGTCACCTTAATTGGCTTTTAATAAATAAATTGCTCAACATGTAAGTAAGCAGTGTACACTGGGCGGGGGGGGGGGGAGCCAAGTGGTTGAAATAGTTTTAAAACCCATGACTGATTCCCAAGGGCAGATCTTGCCTGTTAGCTTCCTTCTAAAACTGTGTGGGAAAGGGGGATGCTGTACTCGCCTTGAAAATTTGCCCTGTTCCAGAGATCTGAGCCCAATTCTTCCTTATCTTATCTCCTCCAATATCCAGCGTTATCTGGGTGGGCTGTTGGTACCCAGTGTGAGGTATATTGATGGATCTTGGATTAAGTTCCTGTACCAGAAGCATCCATGTCTGTTGACTGGGTGATGAGGTTTGAGGGTTTTGTTGTTGTTTTCAATCAAACAGTGTATAACTTTTATGAAATAGGAAAACAAAAAATGAAAGCTGCTCTATCATTTGCTTGTTGTTGACAAGTCCACTTACCGTACCTTTAACAGTCAGGCGGCTTTTCGGCCTAGCCTCATCCCCATTCACAATCTGACAGTGACGGCTTGGTGGGGAGTGCCAAGCCAGCAAGTGTGGTCTCCTGGAGGATAAATTGAGGCCTGCCCAGCCTCTTCACCTTGTTCTCCTCGGCGGAATACTTTTTGTGCAATAGGTGTGCAAGTCTACCCATCTCATCACCTTTTGTATTGCTGAAGCCATGTAGTAAATCTGTTTTGTTTTTAAGTACTCTTCTGGTTCGCCAGAAGTGGCTTAGTCATGCTGGCCACATGACCCGGAAGCTGTACGCCGGCTCCCTCGGCCAATAAAGCGAGATGAGCACCGCAACCCCAGAGTCGGCCACGACTGGACCTAATGGTCAGGGGTACCTTTACCTTTACTTTACTCTTCTAAAGACCCTAACTTGCATTATGTGTTGCTGTTATATATTGTTTGCTTGCCTGCAACCATATCCAAGAAGCTGATATTTAGAAGACCGTAGAACCCTGTCCATCCAGCCAAATGATGGAGTGTAATTGGGATAATAAATGCGATTAACTCCAGCCAGTTCCAGGTGGGATTTTGTGGGTGGGATTCACTCGCAAACCAGCAAATTCAAGATGTGCAGTTAAAGTGGATTTGGCACTCTTGTGCAACCAGCTGGCTTCATGTGTGTGTGTTTTTGTAAGCACTTTCCTTACACATATGTACATTCACACAAACACACACACACAAACAAGATACATATATTTGTGGTAAGGAAAGTAATGGGAAAATCCCCTGAAAAGTGGGGGGGGGGGAGAGATAATTGCTTTACATTATGTCGTACAGTCACCCCCACAAAAACATCAGAATCAGTGAACGGTGGCTGTCGTATAATCTCCTGTGCAAACTTTGAGCAAACAAATTGGGATGAAAGCTCAGTAAACAGGCTGTCTGGAAACAAGGCCTTTCTAACAATTGTGGGTTTTCTTGCAGTATTCAGGCTTGGTAACATGCTGCATGCCTTCGTTTCGGCCAGACACGCCTCCCAGTTGCCAGATTTGGTTCCCTGCTGCTGCCTGACTGCCTCCAACCTCAACCGTGTCCTGTACTTCATGTGCGACACTGTCTTGTGGGTGAAGAGCGTGGGGCTCATCTCGGATATCAACAAGAAGAAGTGGCGCAGCCGGGCGACCAAATACTACTACTATTCCCTGCTGATAAACCTGGTCAACGACTTGTATGAGCTCTGCTGGCGCATGGAGCAAGCCGCACGGAAAGAGAAGCTTCAAGGGGACTCATCTCGGCTCCAGAGCTTAACTTCTCTGGCAACTAGTGGCCTGCAGCCATTTCTCCTCCTCCTCTACATCACACTGAAAAAACATCCTCCTTTGCTTCTGGACACGGTGAAGAACCTTTGCGATCTCTCTAGTCCGTTGGACGTGCTGGGAATCTACAAAACCAATCCCGGAATCATCGGGCTCTGTGGCCTTATCTCCTCCTTGGTGGGGATCCTCACCATCGCCGTCCCACAATTGAGACTGAAGCATTGACTTTTGACACTTCCCTGATGGCTTCCATTTTGCAGAGCAGTCCTTTGGATATCAAGCCCAATTGGGTGGGCTTCCTCTGTCCTGTCAGTGGACTTGTTCTCTGCCACTGCCTTCGTTTCCACCTCTTTCCTCATATGATTTTGCCGCCCTTCGATGGGAGAAGGCATCAATCAGTGATGGCATCAGAAAGAGTGTGCCGGATTTATGTACAAGCTAAACAAGCTATAGCTTAGGGCCCCACTCTCTTGGGGCCCCAAAAAAATTTAAAGGAAAAAAAACCACTGGGTGTACTTTGATAAAATACATACTTTGTTATGTGCAAATGGCTTTAAATACCTATTAGGTCCATAAATTAACATATAGCATCTATTCGGCACAAAAAACAGCGACAATTTGTTGTTGACAAAGGACAGCTGGTCATATAAAAGTCCCCATTACCTTCAGTAGCTTAGGGCCTCATCAAACCGAACGAATGTGAAATTGTACAGTCAAGATTTGGGTCTGAATGTAGAAAAAAATGGCCCGTGGCCCTCAAGAGACTAAAAGCTATGAAATTAAGCCATATTTGTATGACTTGGGACAGGGTGGAATCCTTTTCTTGGTGCCTTTTAATCTTGCATATTGGGAATTTTTTAACGGTGTTTATATTATAAGAGATTTTAACTTATGCTAATATTTTGAATATGTTGTAAGTTGCTTTGTGACCTTTTTCTGCAATGAGCAACTAACAAGTTTAATAACATGAATTTTAAAGAGCACCCATCACCTTGAATATCACATTATCTGGAATAAAAGCTGCTATACTGTACTTTCATTTTTTCCAGAAAAAAAAGAAAAGCAATTGCAAAATTCTGAGTTTGAATTTGAGTCTTGTGTTTGGTTTGCACATGGTAGGTGAAAAAAGTCACTGATAGAGAAATTGGTGTTTGTTCCTTTCTAAAAAGGGAATACAAGAATGGAGCCTTGCAATGTGTACTTCACTGTTCAGCTATAAAACTTCACCCGGCTGCTGGCTTTGCAGCCTAACCAGACCTTAAGAGGAATGAATTCCTGTGGAATCTCTCAAGAACAATCCGATTCAGCAAGATGTCTGTCAGTCTCCAGATTGTCACATCAAAAAGCAGATCCCCTGCTGCTTCCAATTTTTTATTGCTTCTTGTAAAACCATCTTAGAGGACATTTCAGCCTTCTTTCAGCTTTGCAACATACATTCAAAGGTGGTTGGAACTGAATAATGTAGGTCCGCCTTTCTCAACCTTGAGTTCCCAGATCTTGTTGGACTACAACTCCCATCATCCCTCCCCACTGGTCCTGCTAGCTACAGATGATGGGAGTTGTAGTCCAACAAGATCTGGGGACCCAAAGTTGTGTAAGGCTACTTTAGGTGGTAAAATGTGGTTTAAGCACCAGCTCACCCCTATGAATTCAGGCCTTGGAACAGGGATGGAGAACCTGTGGTCTTCCAGATGTTCTTGAACTACAACTTCCATCACAGCTGACCAATGACCATGTTTGCTGGGTCTGATGGGAGTTGGAGTCCAGCAACATCTGGAGGGGCCACAGGTTCCCCATCCTAAGTGTTCTGCAGCTTCATTGATAAACCGTGACGTGGCACCTAGCAGCGCTCCTGTGAAGCTCTTGAATTTTAAAGCCTATTCTTCAGCTGTTTATATTCCACTATTTGAGTTTAGCAGGTCTCACTTCATCCATCTCACAGACCTAATTGCAGGCAAGAATGTGTAGGACGGCAGTGTTGTACAATAAGATGAGTCAATCAAGTGTTCTGCTCTTGTCTCAAACAGAACAAGAGAACGGTATAACAGCCAGTGTTTGCATGTTGGATGGGAAAGAAGCAGCACATCATTCATTTGAATAGTTCCCTTCACATGAAAGGACCATGGCTCAGTAGAAGAGCGTCTGCCTTGCATGCAGAAGGTTGCAGGTTCAATCCCCAGTACCTCCAGGTAAAGGTAAAGGGACCCCTGACCATTAGGTCCAGTCGTGACCGACTCTGGGGTTGCGGCGCTCATCTCGCTTTATTGGCCGAGGGAGCCGGCGTACAGCTTCCGGGTCATGTGGCCAGCATGACTAAGCCACTTCTGGAGAACCTTCCTGCCGGAGCGGTACCTATTTGTCTACTTGCACTTTGATGTGCTTTCAAACTGCTAGGTTGGCAGGAGTAGGGACCAAGCAACGGGAGCTCACCTTGTCGCGAGGATTCAAACCACCGACCTTCTGATCGGCAAGTCCTAGGCTCTGTGGTTTAACCCACAGCGCCACCCGCATCCCTTTCTCTGGGTAGGGTTGGGATAAAACTCCCTGGCTGAGACCTGCAGCTTCTTCTGGTGTTCCTGTAAACTTAGCTGGCGAGCACTGGCAGAATTGTAGGCAAGGAGAGACAGACAGTGAAGAGGTAATTCCCATCTGCTTGGCATGAAATTTATTCCAGTCCCAAATGTCTCCCTGAGGAAGGACATGTTCTGAACCATATTGAGCCCAGAATCAATTTTGTTTTCAGCCCCTAGTTTATTTTATCCATTTGCCTGCCATTTGTACTTTCCCGGTTTTGCAGCCGGTTGTCTGACAGGATTTTAGCCAAAAGGGAGAAACGAGAGAGAGGTGACAGCTTGCCCTGGTGAACTCTGAAATGCAGAGCATCTTCAGGGGAAAAGATTAAGGGTACAACCCCTCCCCACACTCCAAAAGATGAAGAAGCAGCCCATGGAGGGCTGAGAATGCTCAATGGCCATACAATACTGACCAACGGTTCAATGGGAATGGAATAACAAGAGGGAGGAAATGGGCAGGGCTGGCAGAAATGCTGAACAGGAGCCCTCAACCCTGCACTTGACACTTCCTTAATGGCAGTCCTAAAGATACAATCACCCACAACGCTTTGATCTTATGGTAGCTATTTTAAATCAGAAATAGCCAGTGCGCTTTCTTTTTTTCTTTAAAGAAATGTTTAGGGGTACTCTCATTTTGACTCAAGAAAATCACCATTTTATAGTTCAAATCGGAGGGAATAAATACAGTGGTACCTTGGTTTGCAGCCATTTTGGGTTACAACCACATCAAACCCTGAAGTGTGTGTCCCTTTTTTTGGATTACAACCTATTTTTTGGATTGCAAGCCATTTTTATTTTTTTAGGGGGAGGCCCCATTGGCGAAAGTGCACCTTGGGTTACAACCTGTTTTGGTTTACAACCAGACCTCCGGAACAGATTACGGTTGTAAACCAAGGTATCGCTGTACAGAGAATGGACAAAAGAACAAAGATTCACACAATGTTTTAGGGTATGCATACCCTTGAGTCTCTTCCCACCCCCTAAAAAAAGCACTGGAAATAGCTATCCTGTGTGGGTCTATGGGTGGGAGTGTGAAAGTGTAACAAGGTGGCGAATAGGTGCTACAGTGGTACCTCGGGTTAAGTACTTAATTTGTTCCGGAGGTCCGTTCTTAACCTGAAACTGTTCTTAACCTGAAACACCACTTTAGCTAACGGGGCCTCCTGCTGCTGCTGTGCTGCCAGAGCACGATTTCTATTCTCATCCTGAAGCAAAGTTCTTAACCTGAAGCACTATTTCTGGGTTAGCGGAGTCTGTAACCTGAAGTGTATGTAACCCGAGGTACCACTGTACTTGCTTCACCTGCAAGTTCAACTGCAAAGGCAGGAGTTAGGGGTGCTGTGCATTTTCTTTCTATGCATGTGTTTCGTTGGGCTGAAAACCAAGTGGTCTGATTTAACCCCATTTCAGTCTAGGACAAGGAGCACTTGTGCTGTGGGATGGTGGCTGGTATCTCTCTCTCTTTTTTTCTCTCAAGTCATCTATGCCAAGCAGAGTGCCAAGAACCCAGCCCACTGTTGGGGAGCAACTGCTGCACTTTGGACTTCTGTCTGCGGAGAGGAATGATTAATTCCCAGACCTAAGGAAATAATTTCCACTTGGTTGCAGCAGCTTTGCTTCTTCACCTATATTTGTGGCAACAATGGATTTGAGGGAGGAGGAGGAGGAGGAGGAGAAAGCCATGCAGAGACACGGGCTGGTTTGAAGGGCCAGTTGACGCTGGAAATAAAGTCTAGGCCCTGTTGCCAAATTGCTTGGTCTGAGACCACTGGTGGTGATTTAGGGTCCCATCTGCACTATGCATTTAAAGCAATATCATACCACTTGAAACAGTTTTGGCTTCCCTGCAAAAAACTGGGGACTGTAGTTCGTTATGGATTCTGGAGAACTGGTAAGATACCCCTATTCTCTCAGAGCTACCATTTGCAGTGTGATTTAACAATCCATTTCCCCAGGAAACTCTGGGAACTGGAGCTATAGGAGGGCAGTAGGAGGTCTTCCTACCAGTTCTCAGAACCTGGAGCAAACTACATTCCCCAGGATTTTGAGAGGGAAGAAGCCATGGCTGTTTAAAGTGGTATACAAATAGAAACACTGGCTAGAGCATGTGCTTCTGAAGACAGCTTTGTTTAGGGAAGTTTTTAGCATCTGATGTTTTATTGTATTTTTAATATTTTGTTGGAAGCCGCCCAGAGTTGCTGGGGAAACCCAGCCAGATGGGCAGGGAATAAATTATTATTATTATTTTCTCCAGTGCCTATACTATTCATATTAGCCTCATCTCCCAACTACTCCATAAGTACCCAGGGCACACAGGATGTCATCCCATCATCCCTAGCTAAGAGGACCAGTGGTCAGGAATCATGGAAATTGTAGTCCCAAAACATCTGGAGGGCTGAGTTTGCCTATGCCTGGTTTGGATGAATCCCCAGCAGGGCTGGCAGCCCAACAGCAAGAGCAGGGCTCAGATCCGCCGCCTGAAGCAAATGGTTTCACCTTGCCTTATGCATTGCCTACCCCTGTGCACAACAGCAGCAATATACCGTATTTTTTGCTCTATAAGACTCACTTTTTCCCTCCCAAAAAGTAAGGGGAAATGTGTGTGCATCTTATGGAGCAAATGCAGGCTGCGCAGCTATCCCAGAAGCCAGAACAGCTGCTTTCACTGCGCAGCGATCCCTCTTGCTGTTCTGGCTTCTGAGATTCAGAATATTTTTTTTCTTGTTTTCCTCCTCCAAAAACTAGGTGCGTCTTGTGGTCTGGTGCGTCTTATAGAGCGAAAAATACGGTAATTCAGCTCTTACTACTCCTACATATATTCATAATCACACTGTCAGCCGTTGATATATTACAAGGCACAATTAGAATGCAATTTGAGCTTCAGGTGCTTATGGAATGTAACCAAAAATGTACACATTAACTTAAGCACTTTTTAAGCAAGGAAGCCAGAGACAAAAAGATATCCCAGAAGGGAAACTGGCAGCGCACCCCCCTGAAAGCACCTGATTTTTTAAAAAAATGTTTAGGTGCTTTCTGAAGATCTGGAGACTCTGACCCAAAGGGATATAATTTGTCCCTTTGGTTGTGTGATTTGCCTCTTGCAGAATTGGCCATTTGAAGATCACAGTTGGGCAATGTTTCGGGCATCCGCCTGAGTTTTACAGAATCCAAGGAGGCTCTTTTGCCCAATTTCCACAGCAGCTTGGCAAGACCCCTGACCCTATTAGCTGGAAGGTGGGGCTTGCTTGAGTTACTGTCTGGGGCAAGACTTGTCTCTGCCAGAGTTGAGACAGCACTGCTGCACGTTCTCCACTTCTGGCACCTTGCTAAAGGCGGTTTGACTTGTGAAGCCGGTGAGTAACGTTCTAATTTAGTTATTGCAAAAAGACTCCTATATAGTGAAGATGCTGATATATGTGACTTCTGGAGACTCTTTCCTGGAGCCATGTAGATTAAGGCTGCAATCTTTTCAGGCTCCCCAGAGGCATCTGGTGGTCCACTATGAAAACAGGATACTGGACCATATGTGGCTGCGGTCTGATCCAGCAGAATCGTCTTACTTTCCTATGCTCAGATGCATCTTTTTATTTAGATATTCAACTAAAATAAAATAAAAAGATGTTTGAGAACTTAGCCTGTCACAAATTCAGCACTGAGTGGTTAAAAAAAGAAAAGAAAGGTAAAATGTTGATTGTATCAAAATTCAGGAAGGAAGCAAAAATTGTGAGCAGGAATGGGTGAGAATTTTTTATTCGCTTTGCATTGCATTTCACTTATTGAAATAACATGCAAAACGAAACACAGCTTTCCTTCAGCGTTCTCACTGCTCTGTATTTTGCAGTGCAAGTAATGGTTGCAAAAAATACATCTATTAAGGTAGAATTAAAATGTATGTGTTTTGTAATTGTTGTTATATATTGGAAATAAGTAAAGCTATATATATTTATTTTTAAAAAGAAAGAAATGAACAAACCTGTCCCTCCCCAAGGGCTGCTTTTGATTCTATTAACAGGGAATAACTGCGACTTTAAATTTCTTAATGCAAATGTAATGTGTCTTGAGAGCATGAGAAAAAAATAAACTGTGTTTCCCACATTGTTTGAGGGATAATTGCACGTTTATTGCATGTGTAATTATATGTAAAGATCCCCAAGACAGCTGTTTTCCTTATTGAGTCCTGGCACCCAAAGCCGCTTTTCCTGTGTCAGGGTTGAAGTTCCAGGATTGTACAAGCTTAGACTCTTCTGAGGGCTTCCTAAGAAACCACACGGGAAGAATCTCTTGCCTATGCGCTGCGGATTAATTTGTTCTTTGCACTTTAGTTTACAGGCTAATGCAATGATGGCAGCCAAAAGCAAGCAGCTAATGCAGAACGGAACCCCTAAGGTAAGTGCGTGGGCAGAAATCAAGACGGAGAAACTTGTTCCCTAAAGTGAGAGGATTTATGACGGCTCAGTGCATTTTGAAACACAGGCTCCTTCAGAAGCAACCTTGAACTTTCAAAGTCTGCAGACTGATTGAAGCAGCTTCCACAAATGTTGCTGCTGGCCTGACAAAGCTCCAGTCACTTGTGGGACAATTGTTGTTCCTAAACTGCCCTCAGACGCAGGTGGCACTGTGGGTTAAACCACAGAGCCTAGGACTTGCCGATCAGAAGGTTGGCGGTTCGAATCCCTGCGACGGCGAGAGCTCCCGTTGCTCGGTCCCTGCTCCTGCCAACCTACCAGTTCAAAAGCATGTCAAAATGCAAGTAGATAAATAGGTACCACTCCAGCGGGAAGGTATACAGCGTTTCCGTGTGCTGCTCTGATTTGTCAGAAGCGGCTTAGTCCTGCTGGCCACATGAGCCAGAAGCTGTAAGCCAGCTCCCTCGGCCAATTAAGCGAGATGAGTGCCACAACCCCAGAGTCGGCCACGACTGGAGTTAATGGGGTCCCTTTACCTTTACCTTTTAAACTGCCCTCAACCTTCTACATTCATTCATTCATTCATTCATTGTGTTTACTGTATTGGCCCAAATATAAGCCGCACCCGAATATAAGCCACAAATTAAGGGAGGGGGAGAGAGAGAAAAATAATAATACCCAAATAGAAGCCACTTTATTCATTGCTGCTCCTGGCTGCATACTTGGGGTGGCGGGAGCCATGCTGTGTTGCCGGCGGCCTTTCCCCTTCCTCGCTCTCTCCCTTCCCGGCCTTGGGGGAAAGGATGGGAGACTACATGCGGGGCGGGCGCCGCTTTGCTGAGCTCCTGGCACTGTTTGCCCAGCGCTCCTGGATGCATACATCAAGGTCGCAAATATAAGCCGCACTTTAACTTTTCACGGTTGGAATTTGGGGAGGAATGAGGCTTATATTCAGGTCAATACTATATTTACTGCCTTTTCTCCAAGCAGAGTATATGACTGCTTCACAACAACCCTGTGAGGTAGGCCAGGATGAGTGTTTGAGGAACTGAACCTGGAAGCCTTCCCAGTCTTAGTCCCTTACCTTCCTTCCCCAACAGGGAAATAATAGTGCATTGCAGAGGGTCTTGCACCTACCGGTGGTCAATTCAGCATGCAGCAACCTCCAGAAGGCATATTCCGTCACCAAAGAAGTTCATCCCCTGATGGCGTCCGTGTGCGGGGCTTATGAGCGAGGCCTCCAGAATGCCGGCTCCATAGCTGCATCGAGCGTGAAGCCTGTGGTAAAGAAGCTGGAACCTCAACGTAAGTCAAAAGTGGGGGATCTCTGGCCTGGGGGGGGCAAATGTGGCTCTCCAGGCATCTCTATCTGGCCCCTGGAACTCTCCCTCAGCCACACCCACAGCTTTGCACCCTGACGCTTCTTGCCTGGCTGTCATTTGGCCTTGAACCTTTCTAACACCCCTTGCTTGGTTGGGTAGAGGATGGAGAGGAGTGTATGGTTGGGTGTAGAAACTAGCCCTGCTGTACAAAGGGGGAAGGGACGCGGGTGGTGCTGTGGGTTAAACCACAGAGCCTAGGACTTGCTGATCAGAAGGTCAGTGGTTCGAATCCCCACGACAGGGTGAGCTCCCGTTGCTCGGTCCCTGCTCCTGCCAACCTAGCAGTTCGAAAGCACGTCAAAGTGCAAGTAGATAAATAGGTACCGCTCTGGCGGGAAGGTAAACGGCGTTTCCGTGCGCTACTCTGGTTCGCCAGAAGTGGCTTAGTCATGCTGGCCACATGACCCGGAAGCTGTACGCCGGCTCCCTTGGCCAATAAAGCGAGATGAGCGCCACAACCCCAGAGACGGCCACGACTGGACCTAATGGTCAGGGGTCCCTTTACCTTTTACAAAGGTGAAATTTACATTCACATCATCACCCATTTTTGCTTCTGGCCTTTTCCACCACCAGGATGTGGCCCTTGGAAGGTTACCCTGGAGGGAACTTGGCCCTCAGGCAGAAAAGTGTTCCCCATCCCTTATGTAAATACTGTATTGTTTGAGGGATGGAAATGACACAAAGGAAACAAGTGCATTTGTTTAATTCCTGGCCTGGATTGGCCCCATACATTCTCAGGCGGATAATGGGACCACAAAATCCTGTGTGGGTTCACCATGACAAGGCCAGGGAAAGGGAAATATGGTGCCATGACAGAAGCCAACAGGAATGGCAGTTGAATCCAGTTTCCACAATGGTGAGGGAGTAGCTTCCTCCACTGTAACTAAGGGCAGCAAGCCCACAAATTTTGCTGCCTGGGTTAGAGAAGCAGTGATACACATGTGCGCAGACAAACATCTGCTCAAATCAAGGTGCATAAGTTTCAGCTAAGTTTCTTTTGAGGGAAAATGTCCCACAAGCACCTCTCCACATGTCTGACACTAAAACACACACAAATGCTAAATGAAATAAACATTTCTCTCCTTTCATGACTCCCAAAATCAGCAGCCAGAGGCATTTGCCCCTCTGTACCTAATGATAGGGCCAGCTCTGTACCGGCTCTGTTGGCTCAGCTATAATGCTTTTGGAGGAAATGTGTTATGGAAGGTCAGGCAGCAGAGCAGAAGGATTGTGCTTTTCACTTCCCTCTATTCATTATAAAATTAGATCTTCCCCTGCCACCTTGCTTTGTACATGAACCAGGAAAACACATGATAAAACAAAGATGGCTTCTCTGCCACATGTTTCTTATATAGCTCTGAGGATGTGGAAGGAAGACCCTGGGAATGAGGAATTGTGTGCAGGGTCTCCGTCCAACTACAACACACACACCTGCTTTGTGCTTTCAACTTTAACATGCAAGTATGAGATATAGGAAGGGACGCGGGTGGCGCTGTGGGTTAAACCACAGAGCCTAGGACTTGCTGATCAGAAGGTCGGTGGTTCGAATCCCCGCAACGGGGTGAGCTCCTGTTGCTCGGTCCCTGCTCCTGCCAACCTAGCAGTCCGAAAGGACGTCAAAGTGCAAGTAGATAAATAGGTACCTCTCTGGCGGGAAGGTAAACGGCATTTCCGTGCGCTGCTCTGGTTCGCCACATGCTGGCCACATGACCCAGAAGCTGTACGCCGGCTCCCTCGGCCAGTAAAGCGAGATGACTGCCGCAACCCCAGAGTCGGCCACGACTGAACCTAATGGTCAGGGGTCCCTTTACCTTTATGAGATATAGCAATTATACCCAGGCACCCCAGTCAAACAAAAGCCTCCTATTCACAGTATGCAACAGACCCTCCAAATGTTCCTATTTTCCAGGGATGTCCCAGTTTCTGATTTGATCCCGGAATATCCCAGGTTTTCTTAGGATGTCTCTATTTTCATTGGAGACATGTTGGAAGGTATGGAGTTATTCAACTCCCAAGCCATCTCAAGGCAATCCTATATAGGGAAGGTGTTTTTAAATGTTAAATGTTTTATTACGTTTTTATATATGCTGGAAGCTGCAGGGAGTAGCTGGGGCAACCCAGTAAGATGTGTGGGGTGTAAACAGTAAAATTATCTTTATGGAATGGGACGTCCCTGTTTTCATTGGAGAAATGTTGGAGGGTATGATGCAGAGATGGAGAATTTGGATGTTGGACTTGGAATCTGGCTTGTTTGGAAATCGTTCTGCATGTGTGTTCTGCATGGACTGATTGAATCAAACAATTTACAGCTTGCTCCTTCTGCCTGGCTCTGCCCTAGAACTGTGTTAGTATCTGTATCCTCTTTGATTCAGTTGCAGCAGCCAACATCCTGACTTGTCGAGGTCTGGACCATTTGGAACAGAAGATTCCTGCCCTCAACCAGCCAGTGGAGAAAGTAAGTTATGAGACTGCTTTGCTGGATGAGGCCTAAAGTATAGGTAAAAATGTAGAAAGCCAGCTCATTCAAATGTTGTTAAGATGCACCTCTTTGTCCAGACTTTGACAGTTAAGATATTTTGTTATGCACGACCCAGTTCTTTTTTTGCCAAATGGTTTTTATTCATTCTCCAAATTTTAACCAATCAATACCAAATTACATCAAATTTACTACATTTTCCCCCCAAATATGATGACCTCCCATTCTTCTTCCTAGATGTGTCCCTACTTCTCCCTATTTACTGCTTTTTCCCCCATTCTTATTTGTTTGTTTGTTTATACTTTTCAAGTTTATACATTTCACTCGTTTTATACATTTACAATTATTTTGACATTTCAAAACTTGACTTCCCCCTCTTTCTGCAGTTCCTTAAATTTGTTTTTAATACTTTCTGCATATCCAAATTACCATATTTTTTGCTACGTAAGACTCACTTTTTTCCTTTTAAAAACTAAGAGGAAATGTCTGTGCGTCTTATGGAGTGAATGTGGGGCCCCTGGAACTAAATTGCCGGAGTGTGGCACGCTCCTGAGCTGCTCGTTGGGGCTGGCAGGGGAAACCCAGGCTTCCCCCTCCAGCCCTGGGAGCAGCAGGCAGGCTGGGCTCAGATGCCCTATGCTCCTGAGCAGCTCTGGGGCAGCCTGCGAAGCCAGAACAGCTACAGGGAGCGCTGTGCAGTGCTCCCTCTAGTTGTTCTAGCTTCTGCCTAGCTTCATCCCGCTGCCCTGCGGAGGCTTCGCGTGGCTATCCCTGGCTTTTGCGGGCGGTGCGTCTAATAGAGTGAAAAATACGGTGACTTGATTTACTCATTTGTTCATCTTCTTAAATATATACTCTTATAAAACTGCAGGTTATTACAATAATCCTGCCAATTTTTTATCGGTTTATAATTTAAATATTCAATACTGTAAACAATTTCCATTCTTTTGTATATAAAAAATTGTTATCTTGATTTCTTCTTATTCTGGTAAGTTTTGCCATTTTTGCATATTCCATAAGTTTTTGTATCCATTCTTCCTTTGCTGGGACTTCTGCTTCTTTCCATCTGGGGACAAGTAACATTCTTGCCACTGTAATTGCGTACATGAATAAGTTTCTATACATTTTAGGTAGTTCTGTCCCTATAATTTCCTATTTACTGCTTTATATTCCAATTCACATTTCAACCCTTATATCTAATCTTGAACTTCACATCTTCCAATTTAATTCTTTCTCCTTCTCCCTCAGCTATCTAGTTTTCAATTCCTGCCTGTATTCTTAGCAATATCTGATACAGCAAAAGCAAAAACAAATGAGGTCTCCCAGTTCCTTGCCTCTCCCCCTTAAATCTTTACTTGTTGTTTCTGTACTAATTCTTTCTTTGTTTTAATCTTGCATGTGTGTAGATCTGGGATGCACTTCTTCAGTTGAATCTATTCTGTTGTGTTTCGGCCATTATAAGAGTTCTGTGTTTTACCTTTATAACTGTAATAGTTTTATTTGATTTCATAACAGTATACATTATGTTGTTGTAACCTGCCCTGAAACATTATAGTGACAGACAGGTAAGCACCCTTTTTAAAAAAAGTAAAATAACATTCTTCTTTCTCTGTTATCTCCTTCTGCTTTAGGTTACATCTGATCTAAAGGACTCCATCGTAACTTACATGCAAAGTGCTATGCGCTCAGTTATGCACACCTTGGACCGAGTCATGGGACTGGGTGTCAAAAGCTGCAAGCAGCCCAAGGGTAGCTTGAGGGACGCAGCAGAATATGCCAGGACCAGTCGAGTGAGCCAGCTGGCTGAAGCTGGAGTAGACGCGGCCATTGGCAAACTGGAGAAGCTGGTGGACTTCTTCTTACCAAAAGCTGAGCACGAGTCAGGTTAGTTAGTACCGGGACAGACTTTGGTAATCTTTCGTAATACGGCGCCCTGTGCCAAGCCAAAATTTGAGATCTTCTCAATTAGAGATCTTCTCAGACTTGCAACTTGCAATGCCCTGTGTGGGGAAACTGTCTACACCACTCTAAATCCAGCGCTGATTAGTACCATTGCAGTGGTACCTATGGTTACGAACTTAATTCGTTCCGGAGGTCCGTTCTTAACCTGAAACTGTTATTAATCTGAGGTACCACTTTAGCTAATGGGGACTCCTGCTGCCACCGCATGATTTCTGATCCCATCCTGAGGTAAAGTTCTCAAGCCGAGGTACTACTTCCAGGTTAGCAGAGTCTGTAACCTGAGGTGTTTGTAACCTGAGGTACCACTGTACCTGATTTTGTGGGTGGGTCATAGGGTTGCCCTATTTTGAAGAGCAAAAAAGAGGACGCGTTTGCCAACTTCTACTTTGAACTATGGATCACTAGGATGATTCTCATTTTACATGCCCCTGAAAAAGAGGACATGTCTTAGAAAAAAGAGGACATATGGCAACCCTAGCTGTTGTTAGGTCGCAGATATGCCAAAAGAGAACAAAGCAGCCCCGCTGTTGCAAGAACGGAGATGGTGGATTTGTGGTGGATTGTCTACCCATCTTCCTCAATGTTGCCAATCCCCAAATAGAAACAAAAAAACTGCTTTCTACTGTTTAGAAAGTCCACCTAGCTTGCAACGACTTTCACTAGGGGTTCAGGCAGGGCTGTCTCCCAGCCCTACCTGTAGATGTCAGGAACTGAACCGGAGATCTTCTGCATGCAAGGCAGATGCTCTTATCACTGGGCTACAGCCCTTTCCTACTACGCATCGCATATGGGAATTCAGTAATTACCACAAGGTGGCAGTGGAGATGCTTCTGTTTCCAGTACTCGGGGTACTTCATGGAACTATTTGGATTCAAACCACAGTTTATTATTTCTTTTTAACAGAAACTCATACTGCAAATTGCTTAACATGTCCCATCTGAAATTAATAAAAAGAACTGAGGTAAAATGGCCATTCAGACAGAGTATTATTAGCTGAAATTACATGCACCATTTTTTCTTCTTAGCAGCAAGTCATTAGGTCATTAGGTAAAGGATTAAACCCTTAAACTAATTAAAAACTAGGAGTTGTGTCCAATATTATCACTTGGATGATGTAAAGGTCTTTGATTCTAGTGGAACCTCCTATCAGCAGAATGGGGAAGGCAGGCAATGTTTGCATATTCATTCTCCCCTCTGCACCCCCCTTCACCCCCCTTTCCTCCAACCTGCTCCAGAGAGGGGGAGTTTACCCTTCAGGGCATCATGGGAGTTGGCATAGGGCTGTAGAGGGGAGGGTGAATCTGGAAAAATGGCCGCCCTCCATGTTCCACTGATGGGAACCTCCACAGAAACAATGGAACCTTTCTTCCAATACAAGGACATCATTGGTTTCAAGACAATCCCTTATAACTGGACACCAAAACAGACATTCATGATTAACCAGCAGCATATTATCTAAATTATTTTTAACATGAGTTGTTTTTAAAACTGTGGGTGACAGTAAGGATGCGGGATAAATTTTGTTTCCATTCACATTTAATGATGAACCTACCTAATTCACACTTTCTGAAACAATACTATGGTCTCTGCCACAACAAATACACTTTTGACAACATCTACAACAGACTTTTTGCAGGAAGGAAAGTGACTGGTAAATGCACTAAAAAAAAGTGTGAGATAAACAATTTGTTGATGGAAAGATGTAGAACTTCCAAGCAAACAAATAAAGATGGATGCTCAGTAAAGAATGGACATATTCTAACCACTATGGAACTTTGTGCAAAAAACAGATTGTCCAAAGGGAGCTAGAGGGAATGAGAGTGTATGCCCTATGCCAGTTTTTATGTGAACTGCCCTAAAAAGCTGGGGGAATTAATGAATGGGCAAGATTATGCAGATGTCATTCATTGATCAGTTCATTAAAACTAGTCTGATGGATTGGTTAACTATGCAACCTTATGCATGTCTAGCTAGAAGTCAATTCTTTCAAGTTCAATAGGACTTATTCTGAAGAAAGTGTGTGTAGGATTGCAGCCTAAAATTTCTTTAACCTTACTTTAAAACTGTCACCTTTGACAGCTATTGTGGAAATGTAAGGTGTAGCTTATACTCACTCCAAACTGTCTTGCCATTCTATTTAATTTTTGAGAAAGCAGGCTTGAGTCTGCTACTTGAAAGAAAATTGAAGCAGAAAGAGGAGAGATTATCTTACTTATATTTATAAAGATGGAACTAAAAAGAGAATGTGGGTTTTTCAGTCATCAGCTGCCTATAACCTGGCCTGTTTATTAGTAGGTAAAGGACCCCTGGATGGTTAAGTCCAGTCAAAGGTGACTATGGGGTTGTGGCGCTCATCTTGCTTTCAGGCCGAGGGAGCTGGCGTTTGTCCACAGACAGCTTTCTGGGTCATGTGGCCAGCATGACGAAACCGCTTCTGGCACAACGGGACACCATGACCGAAGCCAGAGCACACGGAAATGCTGTTTACCTTCCTGCCGCAGCAGTACCTATTTATCTACTTGCACTGGTGTGCTTTTGAACTGCTAGGTTGGCAGGAGCTGGGACAGAGCAACGGGAGCTCACCCCATCTCAGGGTTTCGAACCGCCAGCCTTCGAATTGGCAAGCCCAAGAGGCTCAGTGGTTTAGACCACAGCGCCACCATGGTTCCCGTTTATTAGTAGGGATGCTCTGATGTCTTAGAACGTGCAGAGGCATTTAACCTCTTTGTCTAATATCGCTGCTCTTGCTCCTTGATTGCATGTATATTCTCATCTCCCCACATTTTTCTTCTCTAGTACACAAGCCTCCGGGGAGGTGTGAGTCGAGCACCTTTGGGAGGATAAGATCTTTAGCTGTTACTGCTTTCCACCGTGCATACAAAAAGACCACCCTAAACATCCAGCACGTAAGAGACAAAGGGCAGGATTTGGCAACATGGATCCCAGGTCTGGTAAGTGTCTCTGCCTGGAATTCCCTTGGCTAAAATGAGCATGGCTGTTGTACCAAGTGCTGGATTAGCACGTAAAAGTTTAATTTAGGGCTTAGCATGTAATAGTTTAATTTAGGGCTTAACTACACATTCATTTTCTATTTTAAGCATCACTCATAATAACTTTCCCCATGGCTCCCACTGTTTTAGGACCGTTTTTGAATTCCCTGCCCAAAATTAAACGAGCCATCGTCAGGACATAGTCGTAAAAATCGTAACGCCTTTGTTTCTTTAGACCATATTTCCTTCTCAGTTCTTAATGCTCTCACTGTGCTCATGAGGACTGGAAACATAAAAATAAAGTAAACAGACAAGAAGTAAACAGAAATGCCATGAAGCCCATCTGGTGCATGTCAAGCGTGGAACTTTAAGAAAGAACCAAACCACTCAGAACTTACTATTATTATTATTATTATTATTATTATTATTATTATTATTGTTGTTGTTGTTGTTGTTGTTGTTGTTATTTTACTGCTCATCCTAGTATCACAGGACGGTTTACAATATAAGAATACAAAAATATGCAACATAATAACAAACAAACAAAATAACCCATCCACACACAGTTCAAAGGGCCATAGTTTGGTCCTTGGTCTCTTTTGGAGATGCTTTCTGGCAAGAGTAACATCAGGAGATTCTGAGGGCCTGATAGAGAGGCCTGGGGACCCTGGGCCTTAGCTTCTCCACCCTTGGTCTAACCATTGCACTACATTATTGGCCTACATAGACAAATAATTTGACCTATGTTCCTAAGTAAGCCAATTCCTAACTCTGTTCATAATTTATTTTTAGGATTATATAATAGTTTCCTGTGTTTCCTTTTAATGTGGGGTTCTGATCTCCAGTAAAGACTTTATCTCTGAGCACTAGGTTCACAAATGAAGATGAAAAGGCTGGTTTATTTTTAACTGGCTCTGTATTGATTCATGACTTTGATTAACATCCTTCCTAAAGCCATGAACTCTCCCTCGTGGAGTCATGGGAGCATGGGTTTTGAACAGGAGGAGGAAGACACACAAATTATCCCCCTTGGTACCTCCTTTCCAACATCCTGTTGAGTTTGTGCCTGGGAACCATCACATAGCTACTTCCCCTCCCAAGACCTTCTTTCCCCTCACTCCCCATGTATGTCTCCCATGGACTGGGTCCTCCTGGCTCCAGTCCCAATATAGAGAGATGTCTTGGGTGCCCAAGATTAAGCAGAACATGTTGTGGTTCCCTTGAGCTGGGATTTGCATGTGCAGCTTCTGGAGGAAGCTACCAAATACTCTGAAGAGTGTTTTCACTCTTGAGAGCTCATGTGATGTAGTAGTTTAGGACTGCAAAGAGGGAAACCTGGGTTCAATTTGCCCCTCTGCCGCACTCAGTTGATGGGCTTAGGCAGTGGGGTTTTTTATAGTTCAAATCAGGGAAAATAAATACAGAAAATGGACAAAAGTACAAAGAACATGTGTTACCTCATATTACACAGCTGCCAGCTCACAGTAACTTCCACATTGGCATGAGGTTGTGTGCACTAGCATCTTCCCGATTCCTCTGCTTGCTGTTGGTGTCTGTCGCCAGATGTCGTCCTTTCAAAAACCTTGAATTTACATACACTTGAAGGCTCAAAGGAGGGCCTACCAGTTTTATAAACATTAAGTTGGCTACAGAGTTTAAATGCAATGAAGCTCTTGTTGGAGTCAGTATTAAATTCATCTGAGAGAAGCCACATTCACATTCACTTGTTGAAATTGGGGTGTTCTTGTTTATGTTTAAAAGAGGCATAAGAGGTGATGGAATCTTCTTTTCTGAAAAGTACTCTCGAAAACCCTTTAGGATTTATCTAACAAGAAGTCCAAATCTGTCACACCAGTTCATTATTTCTGTTTCGCCAAAGGTTAAAGGAGGATTATCTGGCCAAGTTTTACAATCCAACACGGGGTAGCAATGGAACAGATGATTCACCGTGCTAGAGAAGAAACTAAAATTTTTAACATTTTTAGTTTCTTCTCCCGTTAGCTTCACAACATGTTTAGGGGTATGCGTACCCCCAGGGGGAAAATCACTGGACTTAGGTCACTTGCTATCTCTTAGCCTAATCTACTTTACAAGGTTGATGAGAAGATAAAGTAGAGTGGCCACATGACCTACTTTATAGAGGAAACTCCTCTATTTGAAGGTCTGCATGTTTTTAGGAGTCTTCTGTTTGAAGGGCTGCCCAAGCCAAGCTGGGTTAAAAGATAAAGAACTCTAAGAAGGGAGAGCAGGAGGGATCTTGAAGTTCACAAAAACATCGGTCACCTGGGCACATGTTTTCCCTATTGAGGTGAGGTGTATTGTATTCCTACATAAGATACAGTACTTAACCACCAACCTTTGTACCTGGTGACCTTTTCCTGTAGCATGAGTCATACTGGGAGGTGGGGAACAACTCCTTTTAGCTGCTCTGGTGGGGTAGTGAAATGCTTAAAAGTGAATAATGTGTAGCAAATTATTTTATTTATGGAAAGTGTTCATTATGAGTACATAAAAGCTTTCAAATATAAAAATAACTCTTCGTATTCAATTTATACATTTGTGACTCTAACAATTTATAGACAGTTAAAACACAGAGAGACACCTGAGCTTGATGATGGGGTTCTAGATGCTTGAATGAGGTGTGTTTGCCAGCCAGGGATAGCTCAGTTGGTAGAGCATGAGACTCAGGTCCATGAATTTGAGTCCCATGTTGGGCAACTTTCCTTCATTGCAGAGGGTTGGATTAGATGATCCTTGTGGTCGCTTCCAACTCTACAATTCTATGATTCTCTGATTTCTACACTTACACCAATACATAGAAATCACTGGCCCTGTCAGGGGACTGACATCGGAACAGGGGAGGTAAGCAGGGGGGCTGTTGGGATACAGAGAGCCTCCGAAACTCCTGAGGAGCAGGTCCTCTTCCAGCGGTGGGAAAAGCCACACCTCCAGTGGAGAAGAGAGGGAAGGGGCCAGCCAAGTGAGGAAAGGGCTCAAGGATGCTGCTGAGAGCCCCAGCGCCTCACCTCGCCAGGCTGGCCAGGAGGGATGCACACCACTTCCGTCGCCCAGCTTGCGCAGAGGGGTGAAACGCAAGGAGGGGAGGAGGAGGCTTGGGGTGCCAAAGTTCTTATGTTGGGGGAGAAGCCGGAAGGGGCCATTCCCGGATTCTGCAAGTGACTAAGATGGCATGAACTTTGTAGATCTGCACTGTAAATAGTTTGCACAATTGTTATTGTTTAGTCGTTTAGTTGTGTCCAACTCTTCGAGACCCCATGGACCAGAGCACGCCAGGCACTCCTGTCTTCCACTGCCTCCCGCAGTTTGGTCAAACACATGCTGGTAGTTTCGAGAACACTGTCCAACCATCTTGTCCTCTGTTGTCCCCTTCTCCTTGGGCCCTCCATCTTTCCCAACATCAGGGTCTTTTCCAGGGAGTCTTCTCTTTTCATGAGGTGGCCAAAGTATTGGAGCCTCCGCTTCAGGATCTGTCCTTCCAGTAAGCACTCAGGGCTGATTTCCTTCAGAATGGATAGGTTTGATCTTCTTGCAGTCCATGGGACTCACAATAAAACCTGTAAAAGACAGGTCGGAGTCCTGCCTGGTTACTCATGAGCAACCACCATCAGCGTCTGACAGACCCTTTGAAATTTGGACTTTGAGGTGCCCAAAGTGACAAGGAAATCATTTCTCACCCATGTCCAATTAATTTTAATCCGCATGCCTTCTTTGGGCCTGGAAACGCATGGACTCTTCACCATCTTCTTCTGTGCAGGTTGTCTTGGCCCGACAGAGCTCAAAGAAGGTCCTGAAGATCATCACTGGTGTTCAGAGCGCAGAAACTGGCTGGCTAAGCAAGAAGGTTCAGAAGGTGCCAAAGAAAGAGGAGGAAACCAAGAAAGATGACACTGCGAGAAAGGTACAACTTTTGAAATCATTATTCTTAGACTATGTGCCTGGTGCGTGTGTGGAACATAAATCAATGACAGAAACCATCCTTTGCACGCAGACCATCCCAGATTCAATCCTTGCCATGTCCAGGTGGGCCTGTAGGAAACCGCATAGAAAAATGTGTTTAAGATAAATTTGCACTAAAATACTAATGAGTTTTCATGGGGAATATTTTTAAGCACAAAATGCTGCAGATATGTGGTGGATTGAATTTAATGTTGGGAAAACGAGAAACTTAGAGAGCTGAAATGAACAGATCCTTCCACCCTTACATAGAATAATTACTCCCCACCAAGACTTTCATCTTTCTTAAAAGAAAACCTCAGGGACAAAGAAGAGTAGTTTTTAGTTTTATGCAAAAGGGGAGCAGCTTTCCAAATCTTTCAAACTCCCGTGTTCACAGAGAAAACTTAAAATGTGGAGATATATGATATCCACCAGAGTTCTGTTCTGCACTGGAGAAGCAGAGTTAGCTTTTTAGGAGATTAGCTTTGGCATGTAAATAAATGGTGTTAACCTGTTGAATCCAGCTGTTTTGGGTTTGAGGTAGCCAGGCATTTTGCTTTTTTCCTCCATTGGGTGCAACTGGGGGAGTCAAACCAGAGGCCAAATTTCCACAGGAAATTCATCCTCTATCCAAACAGCCAGGGGAAGGAAATGGCGGGAGCTCTTTCCCAAGGGGACATGGCATTAAAAAGCCACACACGGGGTCTTTGATTATATCAAAGACCCTGGAAATTCTGATGTTATTACTATTATGACCTCTGTTCAGTGTTGGGGACTTTCATGAAAACTTAATTTTACAATTTTTCCATTGTCCTAAATTGATGGAGCTCTGATTTGACATGTTTACCCAGAGAAAATTGAATGTGCCACTGTGTATTGGGAGCAGAAGGGTTGGGATGTGGGAGAAATGTGATTTTATTTTTGTTTGCATTTTAATGAAAAACTACCTAATTCACCCTTCTGCAAACCCAGGATGTGAGCTGACACACAGTTATGCTTTTAAATTTGTACTGCTCCGAATTCTGCAATTCAGTTTGACAACAAACCAATATGTACAAAAACGCACATATTGAGCGGAAACGTGTGTAAAAATGCATAGGTTAGTGGAAACAGCATACAAGAATGCATTGTAGCACGAAGAAATGCTTGAAAAAATGTGCATATTACTCAAAACAGAATTAAGAAATGTGTTGGTCAAGAGAAGTTTGCACAGAAATGCTAGAACATTTTCAAATTACCGCAGAAACATGGTAATATTGGGAAAATGTGAAACTGAGAGAAATTAAAATTGCCAGAATTCTCCATCCCTAGTGGTGGGAGAGATTCTGTGGGAGAGAAGCCATCACTTCCCCTAAAGTATGTGAGATCACACCAGCCAGGGCAAAGAGTTGGTGAGGGGAATAATTTTATTTGTAGCACACCCTGACCTGGTTCAGCCTTAAAAAAAAAGAAGTTTAAATCCTCATTGATACTAACTGGGTCCCGTTGACACTAGTTTTTCATCCTTCTTGTGGTTATGTCAGGGGTACAGTAGAGTTTGGGATCCATCAGATCCAAGATGTTCTCAGATTCACATAAGGCTCACCCTGCTTCTGGTCCTATTGCTCCACAAACCAGACCTAACGATGCTTAGCACCCTTAACAAACTACAGTTCCCAGGATTCTATGGGGAACTGGTGACCCGGAAACTACAACTAATCGAGAACGCAGCAGCTAGACTGGTGACTGGGAGTGGTCACCGAGGCCACATAACACCAGTCCTGAAAGACCTACATTGGCTCCCAGTATGTTTCTGAGCACATTTCAAAATGTTGGTGCTGACTTTTAAAGCCCTAAATGGCCTCTGCCCAGTATACCAGAAGGAGCATCTCCACCCCCATCAAACAGCCCAGATACTGAAGTCCACCTCTGGGAGCCTTCTGGCAGTTCCCTCCCTGTGAGAAGGGAGGTTGCAGGGAACCAGACAGAGGGCCTTCTCGGTAGTGGTGCCCACCCTGTGGAACACCCTCCCATCAGATGTCAAGGAAATAAACAACTATCTGACTTTTAGAAGACATCTGAAAACAGCCCTGTTTAGGGAAGTTTTTAATGTTTGATGTTTTATAGTGTTTTTAGTATTCTGTTGGGAGCTGCCCAGAGTGGCTGAGGAGGCCCAGCCAGATGGGTGGGGTGTCAATATAGTAGTAGTAGTAGTATTTAAAGTGATATGAAACCACTTCAAATGAATGGTGCAGATGTGGACATGGGTACTCATATGGGAAAGTCATGCTTGCTCAACCAAGATCCTTGGCTTTATTTTCTGCTTCTAGACAGCAAAGCAAGTTGAGGCACAGAGCTTGGTGGGCAGTGTGTCTCAGAACCTGCAGACGTCGTGCTTCTCCATTGCCTCAAGGGTGAAGGATGCCCCTGCTACTGTCTGGAATGCGGCTGGGCAGCTTCTGCAGGTTTCTCCACAGAGGGCCATGTCTGAGGCAGGAGACAAAGTGGACCTGTTGAAAGAGACCTTTCATAATATCACAGGCAACCTGCTGGGAACATTCTCCTCCTATGTACCTGTAAGTCACATCTCCCTCCTGTAGGATGAGAGGTGGAGTGGTGGGCATATTTGGAGTTTGGATCTGCGTAATTGGAGTGGGGGGTGTTGCAGCTTGAATTTTCATGAACCATTTGCCTATGCACAAACTAGCTTGTCATTTAGAATGGGGAGGCGAAATCCGATTCATTTCACATTTCAAAGTGGACCTACCTCTAACTGGCATTTTTCCAAAGCAATGTGTGAACCAAAACACAACCATCATTTGAAGTTTGAAACCCTCCGAATGTTGCAATGCAGCTCTCCAGCCAGGTAATAGGTACAAAAATGCAGATAAATGCATCTATAGCACACAGCAATGGCGTATATTACACGTACAAAAACGTATCAGGGGAAATTGCTTTGCCAAAATGTGTATACTAGGCAAAATTGCGTACAAAAAATTCTTTGGGGAGACATTTGTGCGAAAATGCTGATAAATTTTCATGAGGAATTCTGTTTGTTTAAAAAAATACAGATTGATGTGGTAACATGGAGAACTGAATTGAAGAATGAGAAACTGAAATTGATATAGTCACCATTCTCCATCCATCTCTCTTTCACAAACACAAATACACACAGACACAGACTTGCTGGTTGCCTTAGGTCTTTTCCCTCTGTGCCCAGGCCACATGGGAGTAGCTTTCCTGTGATTCTACCCTATGTGGATGTAAATACCACAACCACCTGGATGTAGCTCATTGAATGGGTCTTTCCCACGCTGCTGACACACACACACCCTCTTTGGGCCAGGGACATACTGGGCAGAAAGGCACTGCTCATGCAGGTGCAATGGTCATGCACATACAGCACAATGCCAAAAGTTGAACTGTAGGATGTGGCCTATATCTGTGTGGGCTGCAGCCTTTGCAGAGATCTCTAAAGCAGTGGTGGGGAACCTGTACCCTACAGATCTTGTTGTACTTCAGCTCCCATCAGCCTCAGTCAGCATGGCCAGTGGTCAAGGGTGATAGGAGCTGTAGTCCACCAAAATCTGGAGGGCCACACTTCCTCACTCCTGCTCAGAGGCCACACCTGTTGTTGGCATCAGTAGCGTGCCCCAGTATCGTAAGTGTTGGGAAACTGTATACGTGCAGCTACTCACACAGAGTCAATTAAGGTTTGGCAGATAGCCAGAAGGCAATCTGATGGAGTAAGTCTGCCTGGTGATAACAGAGACATGGAGACAACTCCCTCATTGGTGAAGCTCTCTCAAGGGAGTGATAATTAATGGCCTACTAACTGGGAGTTCAGCGTTCAGAGGTTTAGAGTTCTGTGTGTCAATGTAGGAGTTGTGAGTAGTGTATGAGAGAGCTAACAAAAGATCTGTGTTCTGTTCCTGTAAATAAAGGTAAAGGTAAAGGTACCCCTGCCCGTACGGGCCAGTCGTGTCCGACTCTGGGGTTGCGCGCCCATCTCGCTTAAGAGGCGGGGACCAGCGCTGTCCAAAGACACTTGCGGGTCACGTGGCCAGCGTGACAAGCTGCATCTGGCGAGCCAGCGCAGCACACGGAAACGCCATTTACCTTCCCGCTAGTAAGCGGTCCCTATTTATCTACTTGCACCCAGGGGTGCTTTCGAACTGCTAGGTTGGCAGGCGCTGGGACCGAGCAACGGGAGCGCACCCCGCCGCAGGGATTCAAACCGCCGACCTGACGATCGGCAAGTCCTAGGCGTTGAGGTTTTACCCACCGCGCCACCCGCGTCCCCGTTCCTGTAAATAGTCCACTGTATATAATACACACCTAACTACAAGTTCCTGGTTCCTGCTTCATCTATCCTGTCTGCAGCCAAGTTGCCAATTGCTTCCATGGATTCTGCGTGTACTCTGCTAGGTCTCGCTAAGGTCCTGCAACTAGTCAGAAAGTTGCGAAACACCAATAGGTTTTGCCAGTAGTAAGAATGTTTGTTCTGTCGTAAGTGCTTGAACCCATCCTGCAGAAACCAATCTCCAAAGGTTGAGTTGGGAGGAATTTCCTGAAAAATTATAGGGTCTGGGTTTACCCATCCAAAATTCACACCTCTCTCTCTTTCTCTCTTTCCATATCCACTCTCTCCCACCCCTGGTTTAGCTTCCAAAGATCTCGGTGAAGCAAGAGGAGACTGCAAGCGTGCCCGTGGCTAATTCTGAATCAAGTCAAGACCAGGAAGCTACCCAGCCTGTGAGCACAGATGCTGAGGAGGAGAAGAGGGGGCTGGCGTATCAGCTCCTAGGAATTCGGCGGTCTAGCCGAGGTCATCATCCCCTCTCCTTCCTCAATCTTGATGAGCCCCTTCCTCCCCAGCCAGCCCCCTCCCAACTTCGGAGCCCAGCCTTTGAAGCTGAGTATGCAGGATCCCGCAAATCTGCCTTCTCCCCTTACAAGAATTGGGCTGGCAGCAGGAGATTGAGTGAAGGGCTGTGCCGCCCCAGTTCGCAGGTTGTGTACACCAGGGCTCATACAAGCCTCTATAGCACCACGTTCAAGAAAGACTAAGCCAATAGCCCAAACCCTCTGCTTAATATCTTGTTCAGTCTCTTGAGTCTACTGCCCCTGCTGGCTTTGCAAGCTGTATAACATTAGAATATATCAGGTAGAGCCTGACCTCCTCAAAAAGAACATTGTGGGGTGAGGAACTGACTCAACCCCTAGGAGTGTGTGATCAGGATAAGGACCACAGTATGTGAGGCTAGTAACCCATTTCCCCACACCAGAGAAAAAATATTCTCCTCCAAACCTTCTATTCCTCAGCCAGTGATGAAGAGAAATAGCTTTGACAATTTTTATCAGGGCCACAACCTGAGGAGTTATGTGTTATCACTCCACATTGTGTCACAGTCCTAATCTTGTATTTAAAACAAACAAACAAACAAAACAAACCTCCAGACATGTTAAATCAGGAATGGGGAATCTGTGACCCTCTGGTAGGGATGGGTGACTCTATCAATTTCATTTCTCTCGGGGGATTTTTAGTTCCGTATTAGTTTTCAATTTTTCTTTTTTTAAAAAAAAACCTTGTGAAAATTAATCGGCATTTCAGGGCCAATTTCTCTTAACAAATGCATGATTTTTGCCTAATATGCACATTTCTGCCAAGGAATTTTCCCAAATATAATGCATTTTTGTAAGCTAATTTCACTAACATATGCATTTCTAGGACCACTTTACCCAAGCACATGCATTTTTTGAACACTCTAATTGGCTGGAGAACGACACAGCAAAGTTTGCAGATGTGCAAATCTCAAGGGACGGCTTAGTTTTGGCTCACGTGTTGTTTAGGAAAGTGTGAATAAGGCATGTTAACCTTTAAATGCGAACTGAATTTAATTTCTCCCCATTCTTACCCTCTTGAGTTTTGTTGGACACCAAGTTCCATCAGCCGCAGCTAGCACAGTCAGTGGTCATGAATGATGAACATTGGAGGGCCACACATTCCTCAGCCCTGCCAAATGCATTGACATGCTTAACATAATGTCTTGTTTGACCTTAAGAACCATAGCTAAAGACAACCTTCCTTACTTGGTTGGGCTACTTACATTCCCAGTTGGGGCTTTAAATGAATGGCAAATCAGTGATTTCCTCCTAGCTGACAGAAACATAGAACCATAGAATTGTAGGGTTGGAAGGGACTACAAAGGTCATCTAGTCCAATCTCTTACAATGCAGGGATATTTTGCCCAAATGTGGGGCTCAAAGCTACAACCCTGAGATTAAGAGCCTCATTCTCTACCAAACTGAGCTATCCCTGGTCAGCAAACACACCTCCTTCGAGCATCTAAAACCCCACCCTCAAGCTCATGTGTGTCTGTGTGTTTTTAGTGTCTATGAATTGTTAGTGTCAGAAATGTATAATATGAACACTTATTTGGAAGCTTTTATCTACTTTCCATAAATAAAATAATTTGCTACGCATTATTCCCTTTTAAGCATTTCACTACCCTATCAGAGCGGCTAAAAGGAGAGAGAGAGACAGAGAGAGAGAGAGAGTTTTCTGTTTTACAATTTAAAGTACTCATTTTTACATCCTTAAAATATCCATGACTTCCCTTCTTCTCGTTCCATGGTTCATTTCACAATCCCTGCATATTTTACAGAAACTATACCATTCAGCGTTCCATTATTACATCCATCATAACTTATTTACACTGTTGAATTTAACTTAATGCTGCCAGCGTTTTCAGCTGTACACAGTTATTTTCCATGTATTCAATAAACATTTTCCAATCTTCTCTAAACATGTGTTCTTCTTGTTCTCTTATTCTGTTCCACTGTTGAGCAGCTCTTTCAGTCAGAAAGTTCTTCCTGGTGTTTAGTCAAAACATCCTTTCTTGTAACTTGGGTCAGGTCCTACACTCTTGAGCAGTGGCATAGGAAGAGGGGTGCGGGCAGCCTTGGGTGTCATCACTGAGGGGGGAGACAAAAAATGACTCCCTCACCCACCGCATGCCAGTGGCGTAGCATGGGAGGTGCAGGGGGGGCCGGCCGCACCGGGCGCAACATCTGGGGGGGCGCATTCGCACTCGCAGCTCTCTGCCCCTACTAAAATCCACGGGTTAGGGGGCACAAATTACTTGCCTTGCCCCGGCTGCTGACAACCCACGCTACGCCACTGCCGCATGCCCCTTCCTACACCACTGCAGGAGCACTCTCCCCTCGAGTGATTTCCAAAAACCAGAAGCATTGCTGCCTCCAACTTTGCAGGCAGAGCACAGCCTTTATGGCTAGTAGCCTTTGACAGCCCACTCCTCTCCATCTTCCTTACCTGCTCGCTTTGGTACAGTAAGTCTTCACGGAACCGGGAGAGTCCCAGCGCAGCCAGCTGGGAAGAAAGCGAGGCTCCCCCTGGAGGCCAAGAGGGCTGGTGGGGATCTTCCTGACAGGTGTCAGCCGCCTGGAAGGTTTCCAAGGCTTGATTGGGTTGAAATGGGCTGAGGCTGCTTGGGACAGGTTTCCACGAGGGCTTTTCTGGTATTGTCGAGGGCGGTGTGGGAGTGAGTTAATACTCCCCCCCCCCCAATTTTTTTTATTGATTTTCACAAAATTATAAACAAACAGACAAACAAACAAACAAACAAACATAAATCATAACCTTATTAAAATTGCACTTATTAACGTTGTTAAATGACTTCCTCGCTTTCCCTTGGTTGAATTTCAATGCATATCCTTTTAACGGTTTTCCAAATCAGAGTTCTTATAAACTTAACGTAATCATTTAACATCCTTATATCTTCTCATTTCAAAATTAAACATATTAAACATCACTTAACTAGCATAAATTCCTAAGACAATCTGATACCTGCAAGCATTTCCAATTAGTTTAACTTAACAAATTTAACTAAATAATCGTTAAATTTTGTCCATTCTTCCTGATACTCCTCCTCCTTCTGGTCACGGACTCTACCGGTTAGGTTGGCTAGCTCGAAAAAATCCATCATCTTCGAGTGAGTTAATACTTTTTGCTGGGTCTGCGTTGCTCTGGGTTTTATGACTGCATGGTGGAAGCCGCTTTTGGAGGCTCGTTGCCCTAAAAAGCGGCTTTTGAATCTCTGCAGAAAGCCATAAACCCACCATCCAGCCGCATTTCTTCCCTTCTCCATAAGCAGGCTGCATTCCTCTCGCCACCATCAGCATACGTCCAGCCACAGTCCAGCCACTGGCTCCTATGGTAGGGAGCAAGAGCAATGGGGGGAGGGCTCAGGGAACTGAGGGGAAAGAGTTTGGTGATCCACACAGGTGAGCATGAAGGCAGAGGCATAGCTAGGTGAGGCAGGGGGGTACTGGGAGTCACACCACGGGGCCTGCAGCGTGCCTGAGCCATCTCTTGCAGGGGTGCAATTAGTGCCAGCACCGTCCGTTAAGAGTTTGGGTGTAATCTTCGACACCTCCCTTTCCATGGAGGTGCAGATTGCAGCTATAACAAAGGCGGGATTTTTTCATCTCCACCAAGCTAAGCAGTTGGCTCCTTATCTCTCTCTCCCTGACCTAGCCACTGTGATCCACGCGACGGTCACCTCCAGACTGGATTATTGTAACTCGCTCTATGTGGGGCTGCCCTTGAGACTGCTCCAGAAACTCCAGTGGGTGCAGAATGCCGTGGCGAGACTCCTTACGGGGTCCTCACTGCGAGATCACATTCACCCAGTGCTATACTAGCTGCACTGGCTCCTGGTGGAGTACAGGATCAGGTTTAAGGTGCTGGTTTTAACCTTTAAAGCCCTATACAGCCTAGGACCCTCGTACCTATGGGACCGCCTCTCCTGGTATGTCCCACAGAGGAATTTACGGTCTTCAAACAAAAACATCTTGAAGGTCCCAGGCCACAGAGAAGTTAGGCTGGCCTCAACCAGAGCCAGGGCTTTTTCGGCTGTGGCTCCGATCTGGTGGAACGCTCTGACACAAGAGACTAGGGCCCTGCGGCACTTGACATCTTTCCGCAGGGCCTGCAAGACAGAGTTGTTCCACCAGGCCTTTGGCCAGGGCACAGCCTGACTCCCTCCTTTGGCAATCTTCACAGAACTCTAGCCCAATGGTTTGAATTAATTTTATAATGAAATGATTTTAGAATGTTGTATTATTTTATTGTTAGCCGCCCTGAGCCCGGCTTCGGCTGGAGATGGCGGGATATAAATAAAATTTATTATTTATTATAATAAGAAATTTGCACTTGCAACTATATCTTATTTTTCCTTCTTTTAATCATTTCAATGTGTGTGTGGGGGGGGTGACAAGAAATTTTCCACACCGCGTACCACCTGACCTTGCTACACCACTGCCAGAGAGGAGTGACTGATGGAGATGATGGACTATGTCAAAATGGCGGAATTGACTGGGAAAATCATAGACCAGGAAGAGAAAAAATTCAAGAAAGAATGGGAAGACATTATAATGTATTTAAGAGAACACTGTAAACAACTAAAAACTTTGGCAGGATTAGAGTAATACTTGTAAGGTACAAAATACAATGGAAAAATGGTTAATAATATTTCTAACAAGATAGAGAAAATAGGATAAGCTGAAGGAAAAGGGGAAACCAGGGAAAGGCGGTGGGAAGTCAAGGGATTCTGAGAATCCTAAATGTGATGGTGAATGATGTATTTAAACTGAAATTTGTTATGTAAAATTTAATAAAAATATTTATAAAAGAGAATTGTAGTTAAGCAACATCTGGGAGGCCACAGGTTCGTGCTGTAGACTTTCTGCACCAAGCCAACAAGTCCTTCTCCAGCTTTATGAATCCTTGCCAGCTGGAATTTCTCTTTAACTGTTATCCTGCCACTCCCCTACATGCACACACTTGCTGTAATGAGCAGAAATTCAGAGATGCCACACAACAGGCAGGATACAGGGTTGATGTGTGGGAGATGCTGTGGCCTCTGCCTTTGGGAATGTCAAGGTAAATATACTGCATGTCTCCGGGCTGTACTCTGGCAACCCTTTGGAGTAGGAGAAGAAGCGGTGGTGGGGGGCAGAACAAATCTAAAAGCCAGTAGGATTGTCACTTTTAAAAAACCTATTAATTGCCCTCTTTCAGTGTTCTATTAGCCCCCAGGCAGACAGAAATTTGGAGCACATCAAGCTGCCAAGAAAGGCATAAAAATGCCAGTCTCGATCTATGTAAGACTTCCAGGCAAATGGTCTAGTACAGGTAAATTATTTCTTGGTTGGACTCAGGGAAGTATGCAGTATAGAATCATAGAATCATAGAGTTGGAAGAGACCACAAGGGCCATCGAGTCCAACCCCCTGCCAAGCAGGAAACACCATCAGAGCACTCCTGACATATGGTCGTCAAGCCTCTGCTTAAAGACCTCCAAAGAAGGAGACTCCACCACACTCCTTGGCAGCAAATTCCACTGTCGAACAGCTCTTACTGTCAGGAAGTTCTTCCTAATGTTTAGGTGGAATCTTTTTTCTTGTAGTTTGGAACCATTGCTCCATGTCCGCTTCTCTGGAGCAGCAGAAAACAACCTTTCTCCCTCCTCTATGTGACATCCTTTTATATATTTGAACATGGCTATCATATCACCCCTTAACCTCCTCTTCTCCAGGCTAAAAATGCCCAGCTCCCTTAGCCGTTCCTCATAAGGCATCATTTCCAGGCCTTTGACCATTTTGGTTGCCCTCCTCTGGACACGTTCCAGTTTGTCATTGTCCTTCTTGAACTGTGGTGCCCAGAATTGGACACAGTACTCCAGGTGAGGTCTGACCAGAGCAGAATACAGTGGCACTATTACTTCCATTGATCTAGATGCTATACTCCTATTTATGCAGCGCAGAAAAGCCAATGCTTGGACTTTTGGGGAATGCAGTACATTCCTCAAAAGTCCAAGAAAGAATATCAACAGGTTAGTATGGTAGCTATGTATCCTATTTTTCAAAGCACTATCCTTTATTTGAAAATGTCCCTGTTTAAAGGGTACTTTAGACCAGACTTGGACCAAGGTAAAGGTAAAGGGACCCCTGACCATTAGGTCCATTCGTGACTGACTCTGGGGTTGCGGTGCTCATCTCGCTTTATTGGCCGAGGGAGCTGGCGTACAGCTTTCGGGTTATGTGGCCAGCATGACTAAGCCGCTTCTGGCATACCAGAGCAGTGCACGGAAACGCCGTTTACCTTCCCGCCGGAGCGGTACCTATTTATCTACTTGCACTTTGACATGCTTTCAAATTGCTAGGTTGGCAGGAGTAGGGACTGAGCAACGGGAGCTCACCCCGTCGCGGGGATTCGAACCACCGACCTTCTGTTCGGCAAGTCCTAGGCTCTGTGGTTTAACCCACAGCACCACCCGCATCCCTAGACTTGGACCAAACTGCCCTTTAAATAGGGAATACATTCAAATAAGGTTTAAAAATACATAGGAAGGGATTGGGGGAGTCTTGAAGGAGGAAGTTACCTCTTGGCTGCCTTTCTGACTACGGTGAGATGTATTGTTTTTCCTATTTAAATTATAGTATTTATTTCTCAGTTTGTATCATGCCCTTTAGCATGTGCAAATTGTACTGTTGCCATTCTCATTTCTTTTAGTTATGTGTAAGTGGACACTATTAAATAACACGTTCTAACATTGTGCGCATTCTGTCCAGTCTGTTATACAGCTTTTGAATCTCTGAGTTGCCGTGTTGCACTTTCCTGTCTCCATGCCTATAAATAGAGCTGATTTGTGCTTTGCATGGTCCTGGCAGAAAAATTAGCATCTAAACCTTTGGAGCCAGCAGGTCACTTGATGGCAGCAGCAGCAGCAGGAGCAGCAGCAGCGAGGAAGGAACACTCGAACTGGAATAAATAATAACTGCCGACATCTATGTGAGGTTTCTGCTTGATCTAATTACTGGCTTCTCCCAGATTTCATGAGATAAGTCGGAAAGCTGTCTCCGCTGGGGCTACCAATCTTTCACCTACTAGGAGGCTGCTGCCTTCTGTGGCTTTGTGACAAATGGAAATCCGACTGATACAGCTTTTTCCCATCAGTGTATGAGAGGAAAAGTCACCTGTTCAATTCCTCGGAGCTGGACCTCAGTGTCTGGGCTGAATAATGGGGGTGGAGACGCTGCTTCAGGTGGACTTTCGTAATATGTTGCTTTGAGCAAGAACAAAATTTGGCACCCCTCCCCAAATATATATATTTATTTTCATACCCTCCTCCCTCTTGCCTTCCATTCTGTGCCCCCTCAGCTCGGTGCCCTGTATGGGGGAACCATGCACACTGCCCTAAATCTGGCGCTGCCTCTTCTCCCTTCTGATGGTTCAGTATGTGGTCACCCTTTCAAATAGAAGAGTCTTTCAAAAAGAAGACTGTCCCCTGTAAAGTTGGACAAATGTGACACTAAAAGAGCATCCTGAGCACAGCAAGCCCAAGGAAGACAAACGGCTGGTAGTTGTCGCTGTTGTTATTAAAACATTTCCCATAAGAAGAAGAGTTTGGATTTGATATCCCGCTTTATCACTACCCGAAGGAGTCTCAAAGCGGCTAACATTCTCCTTTCCCTTCCTCCACCACAACAAACACTCTGTGAGGTGAGTGAGGCTGAGAGACTTCAGAGAAGTGTGACTGGCCCAAGGTCACCCAGCAGCTGCATGTGGAGGAGCGGGGAAGCAAACCCGGTTCACTAGATTACGAGACTACCACTCTTAACCACTACACCACACTGGCTCCCAGAGTAAAGTTGGAGATAAACAAAGAAGAGAAAAAGATGCTAGAAATAAGGGGGAAAGAGAATGAGAGAAGAGTGAGATAAAGAAAACAAAGAAAAAAATCCTTAGCAAAAGATGCAAGAGAATACGAATACACACACACAGTGGTACCTTGGACGTTGAACGGAATCTGTTCTGGAAGTCCGTTCGACTTCCAAAATGTTCGGAAACCAAGGCATGGCTTCTGATTGGCTGCAGCCAGCTCCTGCAGCCAATCGGAAGCTGCGGAAAACGGGTCGGGTGTTTGGGTTCCAAAGAACGTTCGCAAACCGGAACACTCAATTCTGAGTTTGCTGAGTTCGGAAGCCAAAACGTTCAAGTCGTAAGGCGTTCATCAACCAAGGTTTGATTGTAAATAGGAATATGAGGCGGGGGGGGGAGGGGAATTGAATGGACAGCTTCATCCATCCCTATTTCTGACTCACAGTGATTTTAAAGGGCTGACAGAATGATGCATCACATAATTTGGGTTGTTTTGATCTCTCAGCATATCGTTGCTTTGCTTTGGAAACCACCTACAAGTGATGTTGCATCTAAAACCATTTTTAATTTCTGAATAAGGGGATCTTCAGCATCTGGCACAAACTTACTGTTACAGCAGCAAAGCGTGTGTTGTGTTTGTGTACACGTGCCTGGCAGGTCTTCTTCGCTCTGATCTAAGCCAGGGCTCACCTAGTATGTGGTCAGTGACTGGAAAGAACAGTTTATCCAGGGAGAAGCGGAAAGCTATATAAACAGCCACCTTAGCAAAGCGACGGGTGCTGATGAAAACAAGCGGGCAAAACAGGGAACATTCCTGCCTGGAATCACAGTAGCAGAAGCAGACCTCATATCTCTGGGAGTTCTGCAGCAAGGGAGGGGGACAGAGTTGAAGACAGGAGGCACTTCCAGATGAGTTGTCCTTGAGCATTCATCCTGATACACTCAAAGGGAGATCAAATGTTGGCTACTTATTGAACATTCACTCTGATTTGTTTGTGGAGAGGTTAGATGGCATTGCGTCAAAGCACGCGTTGTCCCACAGGTTCCAGTGCATTTTCCTGTCACTTTCCTTACTGCAATTAGCTTTGGGGGGAAAGTTTGTTGCGCAATACTATAGTATACCTGTGCGACATGCATGAGCCAGTGTGATGGACTGCTCGGATGCAGAGGAATGGTGGGAGAAACCGGTTGGGGAACCCCCAAGGAAGCAGGCTCAGAGCCTGGGGATCGGTGGTGGGATGAGGATGAGTGGTCAGAGGAAGAAAAGAGAGAAGAATGGGAGGAGTTGGTGTCAGAAGCTGAATAGGCAACAGGGCTTAGTGAGTGGGGGTGAGTCCATGCTAGAGAGCAGTCCAGACTCAAGAGGCAGAAGCTGAAGCAGGGGAAGAGGGAGGCCAAGAGGCAGAGGTGAGTCAAGCTGGTGAAGAGCCCCTCCTGCTCCCCTCCCTCGTGTAGTTTAATTCTACAGCAGGGAGCCTTTTTTCAACCTGGAGCCACTTTAGCTCTTATGCAACCTTCCAGGGGCCTCATGCCAGTGGGGGGCAGAGGCAAAAGTGGGAGGAGACCAAATGTCAGTGTTACCATTTTACCATTATGTAGGAGGCTGATTACTACACACAACCCTCTCTTATCTTTCATCCAGGCATGTAAAGGTAAGGGTAAACGGGCCCCTGAGCATTAGGTCCAGTTGTGACCGACTCTGGGGTTGCGCGCTCATCTCGCTTTACTGGCCGAGGGAGCTGGCGTTTGTCCGCAGACAGCTTTCCGGGTCATGTGGCCAACATGACTAAGCCGTTTCTGGCGAACCAGAGCAGCACACGGAAACGCCGTTTACCTTCCTGCCGGAGTGGTACCTATTTATCTACTTGCACTTTGAGATGCTTTCGAACTGCTAGGTTGGCAGGGGCAGGGACCGAGCAAGGGGAGCTCACCCCATTGCGGGGATTTGAACTGCCGACCTTCTGATCGGCAAGCCCTAAGCTCTGTGGTTTAACCCACAGCGCCACCCGCATCCCTCATCCAGGCATGTACCAGAGTACAAAAACATCCAAGGAGGTTGTGATCATGTGGTCTTAGGAGGGGGAGAATCTCAAGGGCCAGATAGAGAACCTAGAGGGCCACAATTGGGTTCCCCATCCCTGCCCTACAGCGTATTCCTTCTTCTAGCATGGACAAAAACAGAAATCCAGGTAAACAAATAAACATCTTGTTCTCTGCCCATTTTCTGGGCAGTATGACAGCTGCCCTGCCCCTTGTCAGCTGGCTCCAGGAATGTTCCCTTTCCCTCACCCTGTTGAGAACAAAAAATGACCCCAAAACTGCCTGAACAAGAGGTGCATTTGTGTTTATTTTACTCCCTTGTGCACAAAAGCAAAGTACCAGCACAGAAATGAGTCTAGAAACAGCCACATCCATCTTATTTACACACTCAGCCTTCTCAGCTCACCGTAGAAAGAGGAGCACATGGTAGTGACTTGAAATTACACTCATATATTCAGGAAGTGGCTATGCTTTGTGGAAATGACAGTTGTAGGCTGCAACACTAGAAAAGAAGTGGAGAATCCTGCACACACACCCCAAGGTACTGCTGGACAAAAGCTCCAATTCTTGATGACCGGCCATGGAGCTGATGGGAGCTGAAGTTCAACACCATGTATACCGCGATCTCATTCCAAAGAAACCAACTGCAGGTAGACCTTGTAACTTCTCTCCACTAGGCTGCTAACTGGGGACTGGTTTCCTTTGCCTGCAAAGGATTGCTTTTAACAGCGCATATCAAATGCGTCTCCCTCTGCACTGAACAGCCACTGCCCAACCCAACCTGTGCATCTGGGGTGAAAGGGCATATCATCTCCTTGCAACCTCCTTTCTCTGCCAGAGGAGTCGACTGCTCCCAATTCCTTGCACTTTCCATCGCTTCTTAGGGGCCCCGGGGACAATTTTCCAGCAGAAGACAAGCTCCAGCTCCTCTCTGGGATCGGGCTATTTAAGACCTACCACACCCACACAAGGCTCTGGAAGGAAGCCATGTCTCCCTTTGCACAGGCGTGTGCTGTACATCACTTTAAGAACAGCAGCTGCCTGGTGCCAGCCAACGGATCGGGAGGGAGGGGTGGCTGATTAGGACATGGAGTTCCAGGCACCTACTCACATCGCTGCAGCTCAGCAGTAAAGCAGTCAAGTCGAAAGCAAGCAAGACAGAACCGGAGGCTGGAGGAAGACTTGGCAAAGATTCTTGCCTCTTTGCTCAGAACACGCAGCTGACAGTATGCTTCTTCCAAGCTGCTGTTACCAAGGCGGGAGGAGCGAGGACTCGACAGCAACGTGTACAGGGAGAGGCTAAGATCATACCATATAAGCTTGCCCCATTCAGCCTCCACTGAGCTTAAGAGATGGGAATGCTTTGCATGAATAAAGTCCCAGGGTCTACTGTTCAGGTCCAGCATCACCAAGCAGCCCCACCAGTGTTGGAGACCGCAGCTGGGTTTTAATTTCCCACAATGCCCCATAACGTTGCTCGGGGGCACGACCGGAAATTAAAATGTCGGGGCACACCCAACCCCTGCCCCAGGGCCTGCAGCAGTCCTGATAAGTCTGTTGGGGGCCACCTGTGCAGAGGAAGGACCACCAGAGGTGACCGTGCTGAAGTCACCTGAATCCCTGGCCTCTCCAGTTAAAGGCTCTTGGGTAGCAGACCTGGGGAATCCTCGGTAAGAGTTGTTGCCAGCAAGCCAAATTAGGATGTACTGGGCCAGGTGGGTGACTCCATGTAAAATAGCTCTGTACAGTGTTATTCCTATTCCAGAGCTGACAATGAGATTTGCAATCCCATGCATTGAGTGAAATTCCCATCTGTGCCATGGGATGTAAAATGAAGATGTAGGACGGTTGCATCCACACATCTAAAGCATCTTTATGGCCCCCTCCCAAATAATAATGGGAGCTGCCGTTGCCCCGTCTCAAAAAGCTACAATTCCCAATACCCCTAACAAACTACAGTTGCCAGTATTCTTTGCAGGGTGAGGGCACGCTTTAAATGTGAATTAAAAATATGGTGTGGATGCAACCGTCGTCTCTTTCAGCCATCGGTCCAAAACAGCCTTTTTTGAACCTTGGGTTCTCAGGGGCTCCCACATCATCCCTGAATGCTGGCCATGCTGGCTAGGAATGACAGGAGTTGTGGTCCAACAACATCTGGAATCCAAGGTTGAGAAAGGTTGGTCTAGAGATATGGCCCTGTGCAAAAACCAAGGTTTTATAGCAGCTCTCGTGCATCAATATAGGAGATTGAAATGCAGGACCCCCCCCCCCAGTTTAAATCAAGGGTCTTGGGCAAGAAACTAGCTGCCCCTGATCCAATTCCTACTGTGTGAAAGTTCAGGGGGAAGGGAACATTCATCCCCCCTTAAGGGCAGCCTGGCACCTCTTGTATTTCAACACCACAAGGAATCACTTTATTGCCTATTGAGTTGCATTGCCCTGGAGACTCCTGCCTCTGGAGCAGGGTTAGAAGAATGAGATACCCTACTCCAGGCAGTGAAGGCTGGATGCCACAGTGTTTCTCATATTCTCAGTCCATCTCACTAGTGGTGGTGGGTCCCCATTGGGACTGGTAGGGCAGAAGGCAAGGAGACCAACAGTAGGTGGCGCCACAGCCACTGACAGTCTGAGCCTGTACTGATGGGTCGTACATAAGAAGGCAGGCAGGCGGGAGCTGGCTGACGGCAGACTGAGGTTGGTGGGGCAGTACCCTGTTCGCCCTGGTGGACCATCTTCCACCATGTCTCACATGGAGTCTGTTCTCTTCCGGGCAAACACAGCAGACACGCTCTTCACGATGCTGCGGATGCCAGTGCCCTTTTTCACGGCCAGTTTGGCCTCGCAGATGCGTTCCGCCAGGCTGTTGAAGACCACGAGGGCCCCGTGGTAGGCCTCTGCAGCTGACACCTCATAGAACTCACAGTCTAAGGAGAGAGCCAGGAGCCTGCCCTCCTCGCTGGAGACCGTGCGCCGGTGGTGCAAGTCTCGTTTGTTGCCCACAATGACAATGGGCACTTTCTCCTGGGCTGGTCCTTCCTTGGCTGCCTTGATGAACTGGATTTTGGGTTGCACACTGTTAAAGCTGGCTCGGTCACAGATGCTGTAGACCAAGACAAAGCCATCAGCCCACTGGATGCGTTTGTCCTCAGAAGAACTCTCATCTGTCCGCTCCTGAAAAGGAAGGAAAATGTAAGGGTTCCCATGTTTAGTCTATTGATTGGTTGCTCTTTTTTATTGATAAAAACAATGCCCTTATTAAACAGTTGGTCTGCAAATATAAAGCATTCCCTTGGCAGGGAGAGAGAAGGAAAGATGTATCTTCTAAGTTGGATTGGAGAACCTGGAGTTCTGCAATGCTGTTGGACTCAGCCTCAAGCAGGATTGCCAATGGTCAGGAATGATGGGAGTTGCAGCAACATATTGAGCCCTCCCAACCCAATATGAGAGAAATAATAATAATCATATCTTCTTCATCACAATTATTGTTTTTCACATATGCAGATTTATTCAGTTATTGACTGAAGCTCATGTGACTAAAATATAATCTAATTTAATCAGATGACAAATAAGTTGAGAACCCAAGAGATGCAATAAAATAACATTAACAAGGCTGGTCTTTCAGAGGAGCACCATAGAATCATATCCTCAGTTTGGTTGAGATACCATATCAGCTCAAGTCAAGAAACAAACGCCATTGGCCGGAATTCCCATAATTACGGTAGTCAGGTACTTCTCAAGAGACTAATCCTGTGCAACAGTCTCACACACGGCTTTTAAACTTGCTGCACTCTCGTCAAGAGGAGACTCCTATTCCCCTTGTAGAGCAATAACTCCCTGAGCTCCCTGGGAAGAGGGATTGATTGTTAAACCACTCGGGGAATTGTAGCTCCATGAAGGGGAACAACTCTCAGCACCCTTAACAAACGATAGTTCCCAGAATTCTTCGTGGAAAGCCACGGCTGTTTAAAGTGATATAAGAGGGCAGATGGGGCCTTAGAAAGTTGAGTTTTACACACACACACACACACACACACACACACACACACAGATGAATTTGGCACAAAGCTTGTAATTTATAGGTACTGATCATCTGCCAGACCTTTGGGAACTAACTGAGAACAACTGGGAATATTTATATTCTTAACTGTTGCTCGCTTTGCATTTGTTTTAAATAGTTTACTTTCTTATAATAAAAAAAAAATCCCCACCCCCCACAATCAGGGTACTGCCCATGAATCTCTTGTCAACCTTTTGTCATAGCTGTTCAAAGGTGGAGTATAAGTACTGGAAGTTGAATGAAGGTGATAGTGTGGATGGTTAAGTCCAGTCAAAGGTGACTATGGGATTGCAGCACTCATCTTGCTTTCAGGTCGAGAGAGCTGGCATTTGTCCACAGACAGCTTTCTGGGTCATGTGACCAGCAGGACTAAACTGCTTCTGGTGCAATGGAACACCGTGACAGAAACCAGAGCACACGGAAACACTGCTTACCTTCCCGCCACAGCGGTACCTGTTTATCTACTTGCACTGGCGTGCTTTCAAACCGCTAGGCTCGCAGGAGCTGGGACAGAGCAACGGGAGCTCACCCCATTGCAGGGATTTGAAACGCCAACCTTCTGATCGGTGATAGTGTAGGATAACCCCCTCACCTGCGAGCAAGGGAAATCCCAGATGTGGAAGAGGATCTCTCTGCCTTCCGCTGCCAAAGTGTGGGTGTAGATAGATTCTGGGTGGGGGAAAAGCATACAGTTCAGGTTTGCCAAAAAGCCACTCCCGATAGTTCTGTTCTCTTGCTTCCCCTCTCTGTGTCTGCTCCTCTGCCACTCCCTTTCCAACCTCTCCAGGTGTTAGCAACTGGCAGCCTCGTAAAGCAAGAAACGAGAACTGAAAAGTTTTATACAGTTTCGATCCCTGTATGGGACAGCGGCATATTCCTGCACTGCAGGCGGTTGGGCGAGATAATCCTCAGGGTACCTTCTAACTCAACAATTCTAGGAACCAAGATTTCTCCTTCCTCTTTAGTGGCAACTTTATACAGCCAAACCTCAGTTCCCAAACACCTCCATTTTGGAACGTTTTGGCTCCCAAACGACAAAAACATGGAAGTAATTGTTCAGGTTTTCTAATGTTTTTGGAAGCTGAACATCTGACACGGCTTCCGCTTGAGTGCAGGAAGTTCTTGCAGCCAATCGGAAGCTGTGCCTCGGTTGTCAAACATTTCGGAAGCTGAATGGGCTTCCGGAATGAATTACGTTCAGATCCGGCCAGATCCGGCCCAATCGCCTTCTAAATCAGGCCTGTGGACGGTCCAAAAATCAGTGTGTTTTTACATGAGTAGAATGTGTCCTTTTATTTAAAATGCATCTCTGGGTTATTTGTGGAGCCTGCCTGGTGTTTTTACATGAGCAGAATGTGTGCTTTTATTTAAAATGCATCTCTGGGTTACTTGTGGGCACTGGAATTCGTTCATTATTTTTTTTCAAAATATAGTCTGGCCCTCCACATGGTTCGAGGGACGGTGGACCAGCCCACAGCTGAAAAAGGTTGCTGACCCCCTGGACTAGGGTGTCCAAGCCCTACCTAGAGATGTCAGGAGATTGAACCTAGAACTTTCTGCATGCAAAGCAGACGCACTAGAGCACGGAGGTCCCAGGGCTGGTTTCAGGTTTGGAGAAGCAGGCATCAGCGCAGAGACAGACTCTGGCAGCTGCCTGAGAATCCCATATGCTGGCACTGGTTTTTCATAGAATCCCCTCACTGGATGGTATTCCGATCTACCCATCCCTTCCTGCTCCACATTTCACAGCAGAAGGAAACCACCCAGCCCTTTGCACAGCATCCATTTTTGCAATTGGGATTTTTTTCTTGTTTTTTCAACCATCCGGCCTCCCCAAGGGTGACATGAAATTAACAGGCACAAATCTGTCCATGCAATGATGCAATTATGACACTCACCCATGTCTCCATATTCCCCGATGAACCTTCTAGTGAGAAAGCGCACTGTCAAAGCTGTGAAAAAGAGTGGGAGTTGTAACTGTTATGTAGGACAGATATTGAGATGGGGGGGGGGAGGACCTTTGTTCTATTCTCAGAAAAACAAAACAAAACCACACCACCCCAGACACAAACTCAAACCTGCAAATATGAAAGTTATCAAAATTAAGTTTGCCGGATTTGTAGCTGATCTGACAGCTATTTTTTTCCCCCGAGGAGAAAATATTAAGTTTTACAGAGCCGAAAGCATAATTTTGCACATGGTTTATAACTATGTGCTTATGGCCATTTCCAATTAAAGATGTTTGCACAGTTGTAGGTCGCTACCCCTGTAAACATCTATAATTATAGCACAATCCCAATCATGTTTAGTTCCACTGAGCTGGTTTGCATGTAATGCTGTGCCAAACCATGGCTTAGCATGAACACATGAGGAGAATTGCAACCTGCGGAACTCCTCTCCTGGTATTGTTGCCACCATACGACCTGGGCCTAAGCCATGGTTTGGTTTAGCTTTCCATTTGAACCCGAGCTTGTGGTTTGTCTCATTCTAGACAGACCATTTATAGCTAAGGTTTGTTCATTCGTTTGCAGCTCACTGTTTGGAGGAGACAAATCAAGAATCGCAGCTCAAATGATACAGTAAGCCAAATTATGGCTTTGCTCACATAAATGCAGAAGGAGGAGAAATGGGCAAGGAGCACACACGATCTTCTTTCTGGGAACCTTCACACTTGTGCATTTGCACTAAACCATGGTTTGGTTTAGAGTTACATGCATAACAGCTCACTGCATTCTGTGGAGCTTGCTCCCTAATAATTGTATTCAGGATAACAGCCTTATTTCTAAGTTCAATTGAATTTTTGTGGAATTTCCTTCATACCGAGTTCCGTAACACTTGGGGAGCATATGACTGGGCTGTTATTTTTTCTTTATTTCTTACATTTCTGCTTCACCTTTCTTCCACCATAGAACCCAAGGTGACATAAATATAATTCCCACACAGTCACCCATCCAGGCATTAACCAGACTCAAGCCTGCTTAGCTACGACAAGATGGTCACTTTGTTTGCCTACAGGCCATTTGCTAGCAATGCCTCAATTAACATCCAAGTTAGTATGCAAAAACTCACACAAAAAAAGATGCAGCTATTGACAAATTATAGAATATATTTCATGTATGGATGCAATCATTATGCTTCAGATTTGAGTTTCTTTAAAGTAAGGCTGCAATCATTTGTACGTCTACTTGAGAGTAAGTCCCATTGAAATCAGCAGGATCTACTTCTGAGCAAACATGCACAGAAGTTCACTGGAAATATATACTGCGAAAGAGTTAAGAAACAAAAAATAATTTTAAAAAAGACATTTGAGTGAGCTGTGAAATACTGCAATCTTCCCTCTACACTTCATATCATTTAGCAAATCTGATGATAGGTTATCAATTGGCTCATACAAATGGATCATAGTGGATCATGCAACTTTTCTTGTGTACTGTAAATATCGAACTCACAAAACATTGCTGAGTTGATTTCCACCCTAGCTACCTTTTGTGAAAGGCAAAAGAGAACTCTCCACACGTTAAATTTAAGTTTTGCATGAAGATCAAGTTGAGAAGTCCCCAAAATAGAGGGTTTCTGTCTTTGAGGGGGTGTTTCGCAGCATCAAGTTTCCAGGTTTCCATCGTTTGGCTCACCTTTCGTTTACTTTCTCCCAGTGACAGAACTCACCTGATTTTCCCACGCTGTCTGCTCCAAGGACCACCACATTGGCTTCCACTTTGAGTGGCGAAGGAGTGGGTGCCTCCACCCCAGACTGGTGGTCTGGGGTGAAGCTGGCACTTCTACGCAGAGGGATTCGGAGAACCATTGGTGGATCTGTTCTCACCCAATCTGTCAACCACTGACTTGTCTCTTTGCTGCTTTCCTCTCTCTGTTCAGTCAGAAGGAGAATGACTCCCTTTCTCACTGCAGCTGGAGGAGTGATTTGCATGGATCATACCATTCCTAATGAACGGGAGGGGTTTCACTCAGGGGAGCTGCTAGGTGAACAGATCCCCAGCTATTAAAAAACAGACTATGACAGCAATGTAGCAGGCTAATTTTATTCACAATAAAATTGTCAAGAGGAACTAGTGGTGAGATTGACACCCCCCCCCCGGCATTGGAGTAGTGGGAGAATCCGGGTGGGGCTCATTCTTTCTATATAGATTTCACCTCCAGTATTTTCCAATTATCATACACACAGTCCAATATGGGATAAAATTAACCACAACATGTGTTCAAAGTGCATATGATTGGTATCTAACACTGAGTAAAACTGAGTAAAAATGTACAAAACAAGTTCAAATTGTGTTGGAAATGTAAAGAGAAGGAGGGTACTTTTTACCAGATGTGGTGGACATGTACATTGGTAAAGGCTTTCTGGGAAATGATATATAATGAACTAAAGAAAATGTTTAAAAATACATTTGTTTAAAAAAACCAGGAGCATTCTTACTAGGTATAATAGGTGAAGAGTTACCAAGAGAAGATAAGACTTGTTATGTATGCAACAACAGCAGCAAGAATGCTACTAGCCCAGAGATGGAAGGAAGGAGAAATACCAACAAAAGAAGAATGGCAGATGAAACTGGTAGGAGTATGCGAAGATGGCGAAACTGACGGGGAAGATCCGAAACCAGGAAGATCAAGTATTTTCTAAAGACTGGAGTAAATTTGTAGTTTATTTAAAAGACCACTGTAAACAGTTAAAACCTTTGGCAGGGATGTAATGGTACTTGTAATGTGTAATTACTTATGGTAATTGTGATTATAAAATAGATGGATAATGGTAAAAGATGCAGCAATTTTAAACTTAAACATGGAACCCATGGAGGGAGGGAAGGAGGTCCAAAGGTTAAAAGAACCTTGTATTTTAATGTTTGAAATGGTTATGTTTTATATGTATAAAATTATCAAAAACCCAATAAAAAATATTTCAAAAACCCAAAACAAAGTGCATATGAAGGCCTCTGTTTGAAGGTATTTTCTGTTCCAGGGGTTTCCAAGCAGAGGTTCACAAACTTCATCCAGGTGACCCCAGGCATGTCTGTGAAGAACATTTACAATATGAATTCTACAGAATTCACATCATACTGCAATACAAAGAAGAAGAGAACCAATAACATTGCAATCAAAAATCGCACAGCATCTAGCACAGTGCATTACAGTTGTTGCAGCAAGCAGAAAAATCGTGAAGTGGTCCTCTGGGGTCTTCAACCATTTTCACGTGGTCCATGGTGGGGAAAGTTTGCGAACCACTTGTGGTAAAAAAAAAAATTAGGGTTGTGTGTCCAGCTAAGTTCTACTCAAGAGTAGACTTATTGAAATGAATGAACCTAACTTCATGGTGTTTGTTAACTTCAATGGGTTTACTCTGAGTAGAACTAGCACTGGACACCACCCAATGAATCTTAAGAAGGGAGAGCAGGCAACATGAAGTTGCCCATCAGCAGTTAACAGCACCTAACAGTAGACTGGAAGACAGGAGTGCCTGGCGTGCTCTGGCCCAGGGGGTCACGAAGAGTTGGACACGACTAAACAACAACAACAACAGTAGACTGAGCAGGCCAGCACCCAGGTCACCTGGGCACAGTCTTGTTTTGCACTCTGGTATAATCTGTTGTATTTCTGTTTAAATGACAGTAATTATTTCTAAATCTGCATCTCAACATATAAATTAGGCTATGCAAATTAATAATAATTTCAAATTATGCCCTCTTTTGTCCTCTTTTTCGGCAACATGTAGCAGGCCACTTTAAGCATGGCATGTTCCAAAATAGGTAAAAAAGTAAAGGTAACTGACCCCTGGATGGTTGAGTCCAGTCAAAGGCGACTATGGGGTTGAGGCGCTTATCTCGCTTTCAGGCCATGGAAGCCAGTGTTTGTCCACAGACAGCTTTCCTGGTTATGTGGCCAGCATGACTATACCGTTTCTGGTGCAATGGGACACCATGACAGAAGCCAGAGTACACAGAAACACCATTTACCTTCCTGTCACAGCAGTACCTATTTATCTACTTGCATTGGCATGCTTTCGAACTGCCAAGTTGGCAGGAGCTGGGATGGAGCAACAGGAGCTTACCCTATCGCTGGGATTCAAGTTGCCGACCTTTTGATTGGCAAGTTCAAGAGGCTCAGTGGTTTAGGCCACAGCATCCAGAATGGCACCTGCCTCAGAAGATATAAGGTTATGAAGAGAGAAAAACCCTTCAAGAGAAGACAGGCCTGGTTTCTGTGAAAAAAGTTAAATATCTGGAGGTGAATTTATCAGTGAAAATTTTGAATTTATGCAAGGATAATTATGAGAAATTATGGAATGAAATCAAGAGAGATCTTGAGATTTGGTCAAATTTTAAATTGTTATTAATGGGCTGAATATCAGTGGTAAAGATGAATGTATTGCCAAAGATGTTGTTCTGATTTCAAGCCATACCAATTAGCCTTAATTTTGAATTCAGTAGCCTTAATTTTGAATTCAATTTGGAAGCACACACTCGTCAGGATGGAGGGCACACCTCCTACACCATCATTATTTTCAGGTGAGATTTAATCACATCCCAGCAAACCTGGGCTGTACAATTCAAGCTAATGCAGAGCTCTTACGAAACAAACCAACTTCCCAGCACAGACAGGACTTTGGGCGATAAGAAAAGAGACGGCGATGTGTACTAGAAAGTGTGAGATGACATTTGTTTGATATGATGTTGACTAATCTCCCCACAAGCAAATCAAGATGAATGCTCATGAAACAGATTGTCTCAAAGCTGGAGAAACTGGAGAAAGTGGTGTGCAGAAACGTCTGGCTTTTGTGTGGCTGGAATGTAATCTAATGTACAAAGGTAGGAGTCACATCTGTTGCTCCATTTATGATCGCCTCAGCCCTGGCATGTGGACCCTAGAAGGGGCCATCGGACAATGAGACCCTCAGGCTGAGTAAAGGTTACCTATCCCTGCCTTTACAAAGACCTGTAAAAGCAAATGAGTCTTCAGCGGGTGATTAGGGATGGGCTTTGCAGTAACTCACCCAGTCACTTGTTTTCCACAATTCCCAAGCACAAAATCAATTAGTTAAGTAAAATTGTTCATAAACCTATCTGAGCTTGGCCTGTCCTCTCCACTTGTGAGAATCCCATAATTGATTCTTGTTCTTTAGACTGGCTTGCCAGAACTCCTTGTGCACTATTCCTAGCACTACTTACAGTTCTGCTACTGTTAATTACAGTGGTACCTCGGGTTAAGAACTTAATTCGTTCTGGAAGTCTGTTCTTAACCTGAAACTGAAGCACCACTTTAACTAATGGGGCCTCCCGCTGCCGCCATGCTGCCGGAGCACGATTTCTGTTCTCATCCTGAAGCAAAGTTCTTAACCCAAGGTACTATTTCTGGGTTAGCGGAGTCTGTAACCTGAAGCATCTGTAACCTGAAGTGTATGTAACCCAAAATACCACTGTATTGCCCATTATCACCACCAAGTATTTATTTGCAGGCTTTTAGGGATACAGCAAATTTGCTTCTCTTGTGGTGCGTTTCTTCTCATCTGCATGCAATTCCAGCAGACCATATTGTGTTCACAATCTGTACCACTCTGAATCTTGACACATGGGTCACCTTTTTTGCATTTTTTTGGAAACCCAATTTCTTAGTCACAGTTTTATGTGTTTTTCAGAATCTTTAACGATGGACCATTTTTTCTGCATTGTTCAGAATCCTGACTCCACAGTTCAAGTTATTGTGCATTTTTTTCCACTTTGGTATTTCTAGAATCTTGAGCTGCAGGCCACATATTAGTGCATTTTCAAAATCCTGACTCCATGGGTCACATTTTTCTATTTTGCTATTGGGGCAGCCATATATTATCCTGCTCTTAACACCATTTGCACCCGCTAAAGTTTTGGGGCAATCACACAGCTTCATTTCCAATTAGTGCCTATTTCAGAACTTCCCATCGAAATCCCGTAACTTCTAATGTCACAAATGTTCTGATTTATTTTTGTCCCCCTTTGGTTGTACTAGCTCCTCCAGACTGGAAACTTTGGGGGGGGGGGGAACACATTAAAAAAAAACTATTGCCAATGACCTGCTTGCAACATCAAATATATCTGAATGACCCACTTGCAGTATTAAGTCCCTATCCGGAAGCACCAATGATTTTCATCTCTGCTGCTGCTACATTGTTGCTTTCTCATTTTGGAATTATGTTGCTGCTGGATTTGCTTTGTTTAACATGTCACTGGAAAGACAGTTGCTTTATTTCATAAGCAAATGTGATACAATAAAAACAAGCACTTTCCAGTTGCTTTTTTAAAACATAAAAGTCTTTCTTGTGGTATCACAAAAACCCCACTTTGCTGTTTTTTGGCTCTAAAACAGTATTTAAGGAACCACAAGACTCTGTAAAATAAGGCTTCAAGGTGCAACCGAAAACATGTGATTGGCATGCCAGAACTTTGATTACCGTTCATAAAGAATAAAAGAAAAGGCATTCAAGAGGTGAACAAGGCTCTTTCGTTGTTTGGGATGTTGAAGCAGGCGTCACCCTGAGTGCAAAATGATGGGATTTATTTTTTTATATAATAATCTTTATTTTCAATTATAATCCAATAATAGCCTCATTATAACAATACCAATTTATAACACAATTACCAATATCAATCATGGAACCAAATTATATAATTTAGATAAGGTGGCCCAAATCCGCGTGCAAGAATTGATGATTTTGTTTCTGCATTCCAAAACCTTTATTCATTTCAATTACGTTCCAGTCATCATCATAATCCCTTATACAACAGCTGCAATATTTACAACTTCTATTCGTGTTGACACATTAAGTGATTTATGCAGGGCTTGTTTGGGGGGGTGCAGGGGTACCCCTAAACATTTTGTGAATCTTTGTACTTTTGTCCATCCATTAACTATTTATTTCCCCTGATTTGAACTATAAAATGGTGAGTCAAAAGGAAAGTATCTCCAAACATTATTTTTTTTAGGAAAAAAGCACTGGATTTATGATTTTAGGAGTGAAGATCTCGAACTATATATCCTTGATCTTCCTGTGTGACAATTATTCTGTCTGTGGCGTTTCTTCCTGTGCTTGCAAAATGTTATGTCTTATCTTCTGCAAAGCATGCATTGACTGATTTTATTTTTTTTAACTATTTCTGGTGCGTGGGTCGTTGGGCTTCTGTGGGTTGCAAACATCCACACAACATAGCATCCTTTGGAGAGAAAAACAAAACCACACAGGGAGCACCAGCTTCCATGGCAGGGCCTGAAACGAGGCCTCCTCGACGGCGCCCTGAGGAGAAAGAAGGCGGCGGCGGCGGCGGCGGCGGCGGCTCCTCCTCCCTCACTTTTAAAAGCCACATCTCCCGCCGCCGCCTCCTTCTCCTCTCCAAAAGCCTCCCTCATTCGACGGCTCCCTCGCCAAAGAAAGAGGCGGAGCCGCCTGCCGACGCCATTTCCCCGCGCCGGCCTAGTCGGGCCCGCCCAGCGCCGACGCCTCGACTCTGGGTAGGTATCGCCGCGCCAAGGCTCAAAAGGAGGCGGCGGCGAGGTGAGGTGGGGAAGTGCACAGCGCTTCGTCAGCGACTTCCCTGGGAAGGGTGCCTCTGAGCATGTGCAGGGAGTTCGCGGTGTCCCGCTCCCCCGGGCTTGGTGTGCTCAAGACTTATTTCCCTGCAGGGGGCATGGAGCCGTTTTTTTGTCCCGCCTCATCTCCCATGCATGTCCCCCCCCTTCTTAATTTCCTCGACCCTGACTGTCTCCCCCTCCAAAAAACAAACAAACCCTCACCGCCCCCCTTTTTTGCTTATGCGACCTGTGCCCACCCCACATTTTCTCGTGGGGTGCTCAGGGGTGACTCCAGCTAGCCACACGCCTGATGCTTCTCTTTGGGAAAGTCTTTGGGATTTTGGGGCCAAGTTATTCGGAAAAAGTTACGCCTATAATTTCTACGTGCTCTGCTGCTAGTGCAACTTTTTCATAGGGCAATTAAAGTTGCCACTTATTATTATTCATTTATTGTGTTTCTAGCCCACCTTTTTTCTCTCCAAATGAGGCATACGTTGTTCCTGCCGCCTCATTTAGTCCCCACAACAACCCTGCGAGGTAGGTTAGGCTGACTGTCCCAAGTTCAGCCGTGAAGTGGCTGCATGGGGACTTGAACCCTGGTCTCCTAGGGTCCTAGTATGACACACTAACCATTACATCACACTGACTATAATGCCTTCCTTTAGAAACAGGTGCTGAGCTGCAGGTGGGCAACGCTGGGGTAAGGGAGAAGGGTTAAAATGATGAAATTTATTTAAAAACCTGTTAGATTTCTTTGAAACTGGCTGCTGTTTATGGGTGCTTTCAAGCTGTCACTATTTTCAGGTGGGATTCAATCACGTACCGGCCAATTTAGGTTGCACAATTTTAGTTGATTGAGAGGTCTTGACATTTTGTAGTAGGAAAAGTGACAGGAAGATGCCCTGGAAGGTGTGGGATGATAACACTTGCTTTGATGCAATGTTATTCAACCAGCTTCTGGGAATAGCAAGTGGGGAGATTTCTGCTGCATTTTTGGCCAGTCAGAACATGGTTCTGGACTATTTTAAGTCTTCGGCCTGATCCAGCAGGGCTCGTTTTATATTCTGTATTGTATTTGTATTGTTAACTGCTTTGGAAACTTTAGCTGAAAGGTGACCTAGATATCCAAAAATACATAACATATGCCTTAACCAGTATTTTATTTTATTTTTGCTTGTGCTGTCTACTCTAACTTGGCTTTTCCTCTTCTCATAGCATGTCAGGCATAGAGATGACACTCCTACTTAGTTCTCAGATATCCTGACTCTTCATTTGCTACCAGTCATGGGTCTGAAAGCCAAACTCCAACCACCAACAGTGGAGGTTCCTGTCAGGGTGGCTGTACGCATTCGACCTTTACTTCCCAAGGAACGACTGCATGGGCACCAGACCTGCCTACAAGGTGACCCAGAGACTAAGGAAGTTACTCTTGGGCGCAGCCGCCATTTCCACTTTGACACAGTCTTCACCGAATCCTCGGACCAGGAGTCTGTGTATGCTGCTTGTGTACAGCCACTGGTGGAAGCTTTCTTTGAAGGTTTCAATGTTACTGTGTTTGCCTATGGCCAGACAGGCTCAGGGAAGACCTACACCATTGGAGAAGCTAGTATCTGTGAGTTCCATCTTTTGCATGAATAGCATGTCCTGCATCCTCCTCTCCTCTCTACCCAGGGTACATGTAGCCCTATTACTTTTTATTGTAAAGGCAGGGACTGTATTGTATGTAACCCACTCTTTAAACAAATAAAATAAATCATAACCTGCATCTGAGCAAGTGTAGTTCACAAAAGGATCCAGCCTCAAGGGCCGGATTTCATAGGTGGGTGGAGCTGCCACCTGTCAGTCACTTGATGACACAGTGGTGGCAAGTGATTGCCTGCTTTCAAGTAATGAAGTTGAGACTTTAAAGCACACAGTGTAGCTGATTTACTCTCTCCAAAAATGTGAAGCCGATTTAAATGTTTGGGGAAAATTTTTCAGTCAGGTTTCTAAAAAAGCTTTCGTAAGAATGAATCACTCCAAGGGAGCTAAGAGGGTAAACTTTGGAAGAAGCTTGGTTCCTCGACACCCATACCACTGTGCCACTAGCGCTATTATATGTGTGTTTGTGGCAAGTGGGCTAATAAAGTACAGTCGTACCATGGAAGTCAAACAGCATCTGTTCCGGAAGTCCGTTTGTCTTCCACAATGTTTGGAAACCAAAACGCGGCTTCTGATTGGCTGCAGGAAGCCCCGTCAGACTTGGCTTCTGATAATTTTTCAGAAACAAACACTCACTTCCAGGTTTTGATCATTCGGGAGCCAATTTTTTCGGGAGCAAAGGCGTTTGAGATCCAAGGTATGACTGTACTTTGTGGGTTAGTAACTTTTGTGGGTTCCTTTTGCAAGGGGACACACTTTAAGAAGTGGATTGCTAAATTCATGCTGAACTGTTATTGAACCCTGTGTTCTGCAGCAAAGTTGCCTTCTGAATCAGTTTGGTTAAAAGCAAACAATAACCACCTTTGGTATAATAACTTTCTTCCTGGTGATTAAATTAGTTCCCCACACATCCATTACAGCCTGCAATTTCCCCCCAACAAATGTGTTTTCTTTGTTGCTTCCAGCTTCCATCAATGAGGATGAGCAGGGCATAATCCCACGAGCCATGGCTGAAGCCTTCAAGATCATGGATGAGAATGACTTGCTGGATTACACGGTCCGCATTTCTTATCTAGAAGTGTATAAGGAGGAGTTTCGGGACCTGCTGCAGGTGGAGACAGCTAGCAAGGACATACAGATCCGGGAAGATGACAAGGGCAATATTGGTAAAAACGAACAAACTGTTGCTGCTATTGCTCCCTGCATCTTTAAAAGCCTGACTTCTCGTTGTAGTTGGAATTGCTCCTTTTCCTTGCCATTCCTAGTTGGCAAATCGAGCAGGTAGCACTTTGGTTTGCTTGGTCAGCATTTTGTGGATTTAACAATCTTCCCTTTTTACCTCTTCTCCAAAACTGGAGTTTAGTTCCCTCTAGCTTCCCTGGTATGGCTGAAAACTAGGCTTGTACAGGCTTCTTGCCCCAGGATTTACCTCTTGAATCATACATTATTTCAGGATTTGGCTCCCTGTACACAGTGACCTTGCTGTGCTGTTATTAGCCCGAGTGTTGCTTTCATTACTTAATTAATCAAATGGGTTTTACTTATCCTCTTGTTGCTCAGCTGTTTAACTCACCTTGATGCTTTCATCAGCTGGGGCAGAAAAGCTTCATCAGCTGGAGCTCACTTTAGCTCTTGATTTTCCCTCTTTGCTATCCCTCTCATTGCAGTGCTGCATGGGGTGAAGGAGACCGAAGTGGAAGGCCTGGATGAAGTCCTGAGCCTACTGGAAATGGGCAACATGGCCAAGCACACTGGGGCCACCCACATTAACAGAAAGTCAAGCCGCTCGCACTCCATCTTCACCGTGACCATGGAGCAGCGCCGCAGTGCCGGGCGTCTTACTCGCCTCACCCTTCAAGAAAAGGTCTTGGTTCCAGCCTCTGGCCAGGTTCTTTCCTCCAAATTTCACTTTGTGGATCTGGCAGGCTCCGAGCGGGTGGTGAAGACGGGGAACACTGGGGAGAGGCTCAAGGAGAGCATCCAGATCAACAGCAGTCTTCTGGCTCTGGGCAATGTAATCAGCGCATTAGGAGATCCCCGCCGGAAAGGCAGCCACATTCCTTACCGGGATTCCAAAATTACCAGGTAAGTAGTATGCTGTTTTTTTTATCCACAGTGGCCTGCATTACGGCATAGTCCTGTGTGTCATCCTTGAGCAGTTTGCTCATGTCTGGACTGTGCTGTCTTTCCACTTGGGGGTTCTTTTCTTTCTGTGTTTCCTAATTTGGATTTGTTGCTTGGAATCTCTGCTAGTTTTGTCCCGATTGCTGCTTCTGAGGCAGGCTCAGTGGTCAGAATGTTCACTTTTATTGTCCTCCTTGTCTGTTAAGCTTCAGCCTTGCTAACAGATGTACGGTAGTATCTTGGTTCTCAAACTTAATCCATTCCGGGAGCCCGTTCGACTCCCGAAACCATTCGAAAACCAAGGTGCAGCTTCCTATTGGCTGCAGGAGCTTCCTGCGTCGGACATTCCTGCGTCGGACATTCGGCTTCCAAAAAACTGGAACACTTACCTCTGGGTTTGCTGCGTTCGGGAGCCAAACCGTTTGACAACCAAGGTACCACTGTACTGATTCCTGTCATATTCCTCAGGATCCTGAAAGATTCTCTTGGTGGGAATGCCAAGACCGTGATGATTGCCTGCCTCAGCCCTTCCTCCTCTGACTTTGACGAAAGCTTGACCACGCTGAATTACGCCAACCGTGCACAGAATATCAAGAACAGGGCGGTGGTGAACTGCTGCAAGGAGACGGAGCACATGGAGCAGCTGCAGCTGCAGATAAAGAGCCTGCAGAGGGCGCTAGAGCAGCGACACCGCTCCGAGACACGTATCATCAACCGTTCAGAAGCTCCCGTCAAGCGGCCTTCGCAGGATAATACCACCCGCTTGCATGCAGAGTGCAGCCGCTACAGGACCTGTACGGACGCAGCGTACCAGCTCTTCATGGAATTGCAAGGAGAAGGCAATCTGACTGTGGACCAGATCCTGCGAGTGAAGGAGTGGTTGTGTGCTGTGGAGAGCGAGAGGAGCGAGCTGAGCTCAGCCTCTGGCTTAGACAGTGGCATTGAGAGCACTTCAGTGGAAGATCAAAACCATAAGGCAGCAAGTTCCAAGCCAACTAAGTCTCAGGTACTACTATTCGCTGCTATTATTTTTTCAGATTTCTTAGCCACAAGGGTGAGCCACTACCATTTTTTAAAAAAACAACAACAACACACACCTTAAAATAGATTACAATCAAGAAAGTAAAGTAGGTTCTAAATATTTATTTATTACAAAGAAAGGATAGTACTGCGGGCAAGAATCCGCAGGTCCTTTGGGGTGGTGGGGTTCACATGGGAGATAAGATTCTTCTGCAAAGGTTGTCAGCTGGTCTTAATCTGGACCCCTTTTAGGGTATGCAAAGATTCCAGATCCAGGACAGACTTCAGTACAATTTGTTGACATTGCCAATGAAGAGTGATGCTTAGTGGTAGAACACTCTGTTCTCCTTTACGTTGGCAGATGTGGCAGTAGGCGTGTAGGGCCTCAGTGATGGACTGGATGGGAGCCCAGAAACTGATCCTCAATGGGGATACGACTGAGGCACTGATGGTGGGTAGATCCTTTAACCGGATAGGTGGGGTTCAACCAGTCCTGGTTGGGGTTGCACTCTCCCTAAAGGAGCAAATGCACAGTTTTGGGGATACTTCTGGATCTATGACTGTTCCTGGAGGCACAAATGGCCTTGGTGGCACAGAATTCTTTCCATCAGTTGTGGCTGGTGGCTCAGCTGCAACCCTCTCTGGACAGGGATAGGCTACCTTCTGTTGTCTACATCCTAGTAACCTCTAGGTTAGATTGCAGCAATGCATTATACACATGCATGCTTTTGAAGATAGGGCAGAAACTATTGCAGAGTTCAGTGGCCAGATTGTTGGCTGGAAGTAGGAGGTTTGATCATATAACACCGATCTATGTAACATATAACACCAATCATGTAACCCTGACAATGGTGGCTGCCTTCTAACTTCCTGATTCAATTCCAAGTGCTGTTTTTTACCTATAAAACCTCAGGACTCCAGTACCTTAGGTAGCAAGTGTCACCCTCCTTTCTCTTTGGCAGAAGCAAGAAGACCACATGGAAGAATCTGAAGTTGTAAGAGAAGAACACATGGCAAGGTTGGAGAGGCAGGTGGAGCGTTTAGAGGAGGAGAATCGGGATTTTCTAGCCGCCCTTGAGGATGCCATGGAACAGTATAAGCTGCAGGTATCACTTAGGCCATGTGCAGACTTCCTCTCTTGTGGGCACAATGGTGATCTTCAGACAGAGAAATCCATATTTGCAGCCAGATTCTTCTTGTCCTCCCTTTTACTTTCATTAAGGTTTCGTGCTCTCTTCTTTCCTTCACTCCACTAGGAAGACAATTGGTTCATCTTTTGAAAATGAGTCCACACCAGCATTTTTACAGGTCACCTTTCCAACCTTTGAGTTTCGGGATTTTTGCTTGCAGTCTTTGTTCAGCTAAGCTGTCACTGGATGGGGTACCTAGCAGTATCTGCTGGGCTCTTAATACATGGAAGAGTCAATCTTCTATCATCTTGTGTATTGTTACTCTAAGGTAAAGGGATGTGGGTGGCGCTGTAGGTTAAACCACAGAGCCTAGGACTTGTTGATCAGAAGGTTGGCGGTTCAAATCCCCGCGATGGGGTGAGCTCCCATTGCTCGGTCCCTGCTCCTGCCAACCTAGCAGTTCGAAAGCACATCAAAGTGCAAGTAGATAAATAGGTACCACTCTGGCGGGGAGGTAAATGGCATTTCCGTGCGCTGCTCTGGTTCGCCAGAAGCGGCTTAGTCATGCTGGCCACATGACCCGGAAGCTGTACACCGGCTCCCTTGGCCAATAAAGCGAGATGAGCGCCGCAACCCCAGAGTCGGCCACGATTGGACCTAATGGTCAGGGGTCCCTTTACCTTTACTGTAAGGTAGGTCTATCCAGATGCTGTTAGAATCCAGCCTAGCCAGCAGCCCGGGATGATGAGAGCTGCAGTTCAACATCTTCTGGAGGGCACCACATTGACTACCCTGTGAGGCAACCAAAACTTGTTTCCCCCTTCCCCCACAGAGTGACAAGCTGCAGGAGCAACATGACATCATCTGCAAACTACAAACATACCTGCAGACAGAGATGCCCAGACTTGGTGTTCCTGAATTGCTGCAGAACGTCTTCTTGGTACAGCTTGACCAGAGGCCTCACACAGCTCCTGTGGATGTTGCCCAGTCTCACCACCGGCTTAGGCTTGCCCGTGATAAGCACAGCAAGGTTTGTGAGCTGCCCTGGGGTATTCTATCATGATACATTGAGTTTTGCTTCCTCTTGAGTGTTGTCTAGAAACAACCTATTTCACCTTCCCCCAGCCCATCAATTTAAGCAAGCTGGATGTCCTGGAGATTTGAATTTAAAGTGGTGAGTGATGTAAATATCATATTGCTTTTATTCGAGGTGAGGCAGAGAAGACAACGTAGACTTTGTGTGTAGGAAATATTTCTGATGCAATGTTTTTGGGAGAGCTTTTCCTTCATTACTTTTCTTCTCTCAACAACTTTTCGTGTAAATTGGGAGGTGCTTCCTCACACAGTTTTAGCATAACTCTGGAGTGAGTGAGTGAGTGGGAGGAGCCATCCAGTATATCATTTGTCCACCCACTGAAAAGAATTAACAGCACAGTAAGTCTAATGTAAGACCACGCTGTAGTCTAAACCACTGAGCCTCTTGGGTTTGCTGATCTGAAGGTTGGAAGTATGAATCCCCATGACGGGCTGAGCTCCCGTTGCTCTATCCCAGCTCCTGCCAGCCTAGCAGTTCGAAAGCACACCAGTGCAAGTAGATAAATAAGTACTGCTGTGGCAGGAAGGTAAACAGCGTTTCCATGCGCTCTGGTTTCCGTCACGGTGTCCCATTGCGCCAGAAGCGGTTTAGTCATGCTGGCCACATAACTCGGAAAGCTGTGGACAAACGCCGGCTCCCTCGACCTGAAAGCGAGGTGAGCGCCACAACCCCAAAGTCACCTTTGACTGGACTTAACCACCCAGGGGTCCTTTACCTTTTACTTTTTTGCCTAGAAATATTAAGAAGCTATTTGCGGATCACAGGTATTTTGTGTGTACTTTTGCTGGATATATCTGCCACAATTGCATCTTCAGGTAAGGGAGTGTCGGGGGTAGAAAACAGGTTAGATAATCTGGTGAACCTGTTACTCTTTCAGACTTCCTTGAAGGAGTTAGAGCTAAGGATCTGAAGTTTCCCCTTCAGAGGACAAATAATTTCAGGGTGCAGGCAACAAGTCAGGGGTATTTCACTTAGTATTCCTTTCTCTCTCTCTGAACAGCTGTGCAGTGCCCCAACCCTCAATGGTAAGAACTTGTTGATGTACCGCCAAAGACTGCCTTGTGGCTTGATGCGCAACTTGGAGGCTAACAATACGATACAAACACAGGAGATTGACAGGACTCCAGAGCAGGCAGCGGAGCCATCTGTGGAGAAGGGAGACCGTGAACAGATAAGGTCCCTTTACCGACGCAGGTGAGTGAAAAGACTGATGCTGGACTTACAGACCCACCTACTTCGCATAACTCTGGTTCAGTCTCTAGCATCTCCACCTGGCTATCTCTTCCTGAGACTTTGGAGCAGTGTTTCCCAAACTTGGGTCCCCAGTGGTTTTTGGACTACCAACTCCCATCATTCCTAACTAGCAGGGCCAGTGGTCAGGGATGATGGGAATTGTAGTTCATTGCTAGGAGATGCGATGAAGTTGGGGGAACGTTCTTTCTTACGTGTTGGACCTGTAAAAGGGTAAAAGAGTTTGGGGAAATAATCCATAATGAATTGGAAATAATTCATAATGAGTTGGGGGGAAATGTTTAAATATACTTACTAAAAAAAACAACCAGAGTTCTTTTTTTCAGATGGAAATTCCCAGGTGTCAAAAAAGGTTATTTATGTATGCCTCTACTGCAGCCCCCAAAGGGAGAACGAGTGAGGTCCCAACTAAAGAAGAATGGCAACTTGGAATATGTGCAGCTTGCAGACTTAACATATAGAATAAGAGAACAAAAAGAACATACGTTTAGAGAAGATTGGAAAATGTTTCTTGAATATATGGGGGGGAATTGTGTACACATGAAAATGTTGGCAGCATTAAGATAAATTCAACCGCGTAAATAAGTTATGATGGATGTAATAATAGACTACTGAATGGTTTAAGTTTGTAAAATATGTAGGGATTTATGATATGAAAAATGAACCATGGAAAGAGAAGAAGGGAAGTCATTGATATTTTAAGGATGTTTAAATGAGTATTCTAAATTGTAAAACAGAATTTAATAAATATAAATATATAAAAAAGAAATGTAGTTCAAAAAGCTGGAGACCCAAGTTTGGGAAACACTGTTTGGGAGGGATACTGCTTGTGTGGGGTACCTTGCCTTTCTGCCAGACTCAGCGACTTACTTGTATCAGGGTCTGAAATTGGAATGTCTGAGGCCCAGCTCTTGCAAACACCCAGATAACACAAGTGGGAGAACATTTTATGCATGAACTGCCCTTAACAATATAGGGGAATGTTACTGACTGGCTGAGCAGGTATGCAAAAGCTGCCAGCTTGGGACAGGGCAGTTCAGATGATGAAATAGAACATTAGCCCTGTTGCAGAAAGGATGCTGCTCTGTGCACAAAAACTTCTATTTCTTGTCAAAATATATATAAAAATTGTCCAGTGGCACTTTAGAGACCAACTAAGTTTGTTCTTGGTATAAGCTTTCGTGTGCATAGTTGGTCTCTTAAGGTGCCACTGGACAATTATTTTTTTAATATATGTATTGACTATGTCAGACCAACACAGCTACCTGCCTGATTCTATTTCTTGTGTGATCCCTTCACTTTAATTCATCAAAGGTGATGAATTCCGTACAACGAAGGGGAAACTGAGTGAGATGGCTGGACTTCTGTCTGGACTCAGGGTGGGGTGTGTGCTTTATAATTTCAACTTTTCTCTCCCGCATTGCTTATGCAAGCCCTCTGGATAAAGTGACCAATTTGGTTGCCGTTCTAGAAATGGGATCTACAGCTGCAGCCAGGAGGAGGTTTCGGAGAAGAGGAGCAGCAGACAATGGAATAAGAGCAATCCAGCCCTGATCCAGGAGGAGCCTCCAGAACCCTCGAGAGGTAAGAGGAGATTCAGTTGCTCCTCTCAAAACTCTAATGGGGAGCCATTGTGGTGTAGCAGTTAAGAGCGGTAGTCCTGTGATCTGGTGAACTGGGTTCGCGTCTCCGCTCCTCCACATGCAGCTGCTGGGTGACCTTGCGCTAGTCACACTTCTCTTAAGTCTCTCAGCCCCACTCACCTCACAGAGTGTCTGTTGTGGGGGAAGAAGGGAAAAGAGATTGTTAGCCGCTTTGAGACTCCTTAGGGTAGTGATAAAGCGGGATATCAAATCCAAACTCTTCCTCCTCCTCTTCTTCTTCTTCTTCTTCTGATGATGATAGCAGTATAAAACCAGGACACCCTTGATGCTTCAAGCTGTACCTGGACTAAGCAACTCTTTGTTATTATTATTTTTATTAAATTCAATTTTACGCTATACATTTTACTTCAAAAATTAATCATAATCATCAACATTTAGGATTCCCTGAATCCTTAGACTTCCCTCCACCCTTTTGTGGTTTCCAGTATGAAACTTTTTCTGCTGCATCATATATTTTCTCAATTTTTCTTAAAATAATCCCTATTTACTTTAGTTTTCAATACATTAACAAGTGTTACGCAAATCCTGCCAAAGTTTTTAGTTGTTTACAGTGTTCTCTTAAGTAAATTGTAAATTTTTCCCATTCCTTATTAAAGTTTCTACCTGGTTTCTGATTTTCCCGGCAATTTTTGCCATTTCTGCATAGTCCATCATCTTCATCAATCAATCGTCTCGTCGGGACTTTATCTTTTTTCCATCTCTGGCCAGTAGTATCAGCGCTGCTGTCGTTGCATGCATAAATAATAGTTTCTGCCCCTTTGGTATCTCTGCATCTAAATTCCTAGTAAAAAATGCTTCTTCCCCCCCACAAATGTTATTTTAAACATTTCTTTCAACTCATTATATATCATTTCCCAGAAAGCTTTGTTATTTTGCACATCCACTGCATATGGTAGAACGTGCCTTCCTTCTCCAGCATAAATTCAATACCAACGATACATCATTTTAATATACTTCTCTTTCAACGAAAATTTTAAGTCCTTTTTTCATAACTTTTCCTAATATGAAAATTGGATATTATTCCCAGTATCTCTTTTAAGCAACTCTTGCCTTGGTGCCTTCTGTCCCTTCACCTATATGGATTGGATTCTTGCCAGGGCACTTCCATTTTTTGCTTCTTTTTTTCCGCAGAGGACTGCAGGAGGCCAGAGCTGAGCAGCCTTGGAGAAGGCTTTTCAGGGAAGGATTCAGAGTGGCGGCTGCTTCAAGCCCACCAGAAGATCCGTGAATTGGCAATCAACATCCGCATGAAGGAAGACCTGATTGTGGAACTCATCAAGACAGGTGAGGAGGACTCTTAAGTAGAGATGTAGCTTGGGTGATTGACTTGAGGATAGGGGAGTTTTGGGGCTCTGCCTGGCCAACCCCAGGGCCTCAGGAAGCTACTGCATCTTTGTATCCCAGCAGAGACCCTTCTTTCCTGTGTCCTCCATATTTTTATTTACTTTGAAAGCATTTCCCCCTTTACATAATATTCTCAGAACAACTGGAAGGGACAATGTTATATTTGATTAAAAAAAATTTTATATAAAAAAATCTTGGTTGTATGGCTTGAGGAAAAGCATTCACCTCTCTCCAAGCCGAATGAGAGCCATTTGGCAGTCTTCTGCCGTGTGTATGTCTACAGCACATAAAGCCAGAAAGGAATTACTTGGGTTTTCTTTAAAGAGTAGTAGCTGTATTGTTTTGTGTTCCCAAAATAAATGCATCCTCTGTATACTTACTTGAGAGCCTCTCCATCAAACCCAGAGGGACTAACTTCTGAACAGGCTTGCAATGAACTGGAAATTCTTATCTGAGGTATTCTTAGTGAAAATTGAAGCAAGACAAGGTGGTTTTTGTGTGTGTGTGTCAATATTTTATACATGAAAAGTGGTGCGCAAGTTTTTAAAATACTCTGGTTTTATCCAGAACACTTTTGCCTCTGGCTCTGCCCCTTCCAGCATGCAGCCCCCATAAGGAAAAAAAGGTTGCCCACCCCCTGTGGTAAAGGGATAATTAATTATTATCTGTGTCATGCTGCAATAACAAATATTTACTGCCATTCAGCCTTCTTATTCCTTTCCTTTCCTGTCCCCCAGCACAACTTCTGCTTGTCCTCTCTTTTTTTCTGGTCTAATTTTAATTTCTATTATTCCCTTTTTTAAAAATTGATTTTTATTGGTTTTACAAAATTAATCTCACAATTAATAAAATTAAATTATAAAATAAAAGGTGATTCTTCTGAATCATAGGACATCTCTCCTCCCCTCCCCTCCGTGGGTCCTTTGTATAGCTTAATCAACTGGTTCCAAACTACAAGAAAGAAGATTCCACCTAAACATTAGGAAGAACTTCCTGACAGTAAGAGCTGTTCGACAGTGGAATTTGCTGCCAAGGAGTGTGGTGGAGTCTCCTTCTTTGGAGGTCTTTAAGCAGAGGCTTGACAACCATATGTCAGGAGTGCTCTGATGGTGTTTCCTGCTTGGCAGGGGGTTGGCCCTTGTGGTCTCTTCCAACTCTATGATTCTATGATTCTATGAACTGCATATTATAGTTCATCCAAATTACAATCCTCCAAAGTATCCAAAGTCTTTGTAACATTGCAAGAGTTATTCCTTCTCTCTTATTCCCATCCTGGCTTACAGTTACTATTACATCCTTACCAAACACTGAGCTGATAAGATTGCTGCTGTCATGTCTTCCTCTTCCTAATTGCTAGTGGAAGAAGAGACTGAAGTCTGTCTTGGAGTGTCTTGATTTTGACCTGCAATTGATCTCCATGAAGTCCCCCCCCCCTCCTTAAAATGATGTTCTTTTTGCTGCTCCACTCCCCACCACCACCACTGACTCCCCCCCCCAAGACCACCCCAGGTGCCAGACTGGCCTTTTGTGGTGATGCAAAGTGTCTGTGTCTTTCAGGGAAGCATGCGCAGACGATGAACAAGCAGTATTGTCAGAAAATCCGCGACTTGGAGCAGGAAGCAGAGCTGGTGCGAGTGGAATTAAACGATGGCCAAAGGCAGCTTTCGGAGCTGGAGGGCAAGGAGCCCCGAAACCCCGCAGAGAAGCGGAAGCTCCAGGAATACCGTACCAAAGTGGCAGCAGCTCAGAGCAAGGCAAAGGTGAGCCCCGGAGCACTACTTATATTGGGGGGTGGGGTGGCAGAGTGCCAGGGTGTCTCAAAAAGGCCTCTTCCGTTTTGAGAGCCTCCTTTCGGTCCCTGGCATTAGCTGTCCTGCCTTATTGTCCATCCTGCAACAGATCCTGCAAGAGAAGAAGCGAGCGACGGAGAAGCTGGCCTCTCTCTCCGCTCAGAATGAGAAGCGCTTGCAGGAGCTGGAGAGGAACGTGCAGCTGATGCGGCAGCAACAGGGGCAGCTGCAGAGGCGGCTGCGGGAGGAGGTGGACCAGAAGCGGCGCCTGGAGACAGAGATGCACAAAGGGCAGCACCGTGTCAAGGTAGGGGTGGCTGGGCTTCGGTGCCAAGGCCAGAGAGTATTCAGGAGCAGCGATGGCCCTAGCTGTTCACAGAATTGTAGAGTCGGAAGGGACCCTTTTAAAGAGAACCACACTGGTTGCTGGCATATTCTACCTCAGGTTAAAGAGGCTAGTTTTAACCTTGAAAGCCCTTCAAGGCTTTGGGATCCAGGGCCCCCTTGTATCAACCTGTGGGAGAATAACATTTTCCACTGAGGCTCCTCTGACTGCCACAACCAGTAATCAAGTAGGTGGAAACAAGAGAGGGCTCCTTCATTGGCCATGTAATCCATTCATTTGGTACCCATAAAAGGTAATATAAAGGTAAGGTAAAGGACCACCTGGATGGTTATGTCCAGTCAAAGGCACCTGTGGGGTGCGGCGATCATCTCGCTTCAAGCTGAGGGAGCCGGTGTTTGTCTACAGACAGCTTTCCAGGTCATGTGGCCAGCATGATGAAACCGCTACTGGCACACAGAGGACCGTGATGAGTTCCAGAGGGCACAGAAATGCTGTTTACCTTCCTGCTGCAGCGGTACTTATTTATCTACCTGCACTGGTGTGCTTTCGAACTGCTAGGTTGGCAGGAGCTGGGACAGAGCAATGGGAGCTTACCCTGTCACGCAGATTTGAACTGCTGACATTCCAACTGGCAAGCCCAAGAGGCTCAGTGGTCTAGACCACAGCTCCACCTGCGTCCCATTTGGTACCTAATTATAATTTGGTACCCATGTTATCTTTGTCACCAGGTTAAGACTTTTTTTATTCTCGGGGGCATTTTAAATCAATTGAAGTTCTAGTTTTAATGGAGACGAACCGGGCTTTTTCTGGCACCTCTTTTTCTAGAAAAACAGCACTGGAGAACAATATACATAATAAATATAACTACCTGGAACTGAGTTACCCATTTGGCTTTCTGAATATGTTTTGATGTTATGGAGTCTTTAGAAGGTGGTCTGTTGTTTGGTATTGCATCTTAATTGCATAGTTGCATTTTGTGCCATGAGCCCCCCTGGTATATGTTGCTATGAAGGGTTGTGCATAGAAATGCCTTTAAATAAATGATACCTTGCGGGTCTGAGAATTTCCCCTCCACTCACCTTCAGGAGTTGGAGCTGCAGCATGAGCAGCACCAGAAGATCTTGCGCATCAAGACCGAGGAGATAGCAGCATTCCAAAGGAAGCGCAGGAGTGGCAGCAACGACTCCATGATCAGTTTAGAACAGCAGCAGGTAATGGGGCAAGGGCTGACGTGCCTTTCAGCTTCAGCAGCTTGAGGCTGGTGTGTGAAATGCCCTTCAAAAGGGCAGGATTGGGAGCAATAAGAGATGGTGCTTTTTGAAGAGTTAATACAGTTGTACCGTGGTTGGCGAACGCCTTGTGAGTGGAACGGTTTGGCTCCCAAACGCCGCAAATCCCGGTAGTGACTGCCCTGGTTTGCGAACTATTTTTGGAAGCCGAACGTCTGATGGGGCTTCCGATTGGCTGCAGGAGCTTCCTGCAGTCAATGAAGAAGCCCCGCTTTGGTTTTCGAACGTTTTGGAAGTCGAACATACTTCCACAATGGATTCCCTTCGACTTCCAAGGTACGACTGTATAATAGTTAAATCGTTTCCTGGGTTTACATGTCTTGTCTTTATTTTATTCAGTTGTGTTATGTCCTGAAATTGGGGGAACACAGGAAGCTGCATTACACTGAATTAGACCATAGCTTCATTTAGTATTGCCTACTCTGGCTGGCAGTGGCTGTTTAGGGCTTCAGGCAGGAGTCCCCCTTTCCCAGCCCTTTTGGGAGATGCCAGGGATTGGACCCTCTGACAGCCTGAGTCCCTCTGACAGTCTCTCCCTCTGCCTTGCCTTCCCATCAGAAAATCGAAGAGCAGAAGAAATGGCTGGACCTCGAGATGGAAAAAGTCCTTGAGCAACGCCGTGCCTTGGATGAGCTGGAAGACGAGCTGACGAAACGGGAAGCCATAGTGGCCAAAAAGGAAGCGCTCCTTCAGGAGAAGAATGGCCTTGAAAACAAGAGGCTCCGCTCTAGCCAGGTGAGCCTTGGGTATGGAAGGTGAGGTCCTTGTTGTCATTGTTTTCTTTGTGGCAAGTATAACATAATCCATTCTGAATGTTTTTTCTTAGTAAATCTGGGGTGGGGGAGTACAAAAATGAAGCTTACATTAACGAATCTGTTCATGGAGAAGGTGTAAATGAAAAGAGGAGGAAACACTTCATTGCAAAATTAAAGCTCATTGACTTTTTTTTTGGGGGGGGGGCTTAATTTACAAGTCAATATTTATAGGATTAGGGGACGCAGGTGGTGCTGTGGGTTAAACCACAGAGCCTAGGACTTGCTGATCAGAAGGTCGGCAGTTGGAATCCCCGTGACGGGGTGAGCTCCTGTTGCTCAGTCCCTGCTCCTGCCAACCTAGCAGTTCGAAAGCACTCCAAAGTGCAAGTAGATAAATAGGTACCGCTCTGGCAGGAAGGTAAACGGCATCACCGTGCGCTGCTCTGGTTTGCCAGAAGCGCCTTAGTCATGCTGGCCACATGACCTGGAACCTGTACGCCGGCTCTCTCGGCCAATAAAGTGAGATGAGTGCCGCAACCCCAGAGTCGGTCACAACTGGACCTAATGGTCAGGGGTCCCTTTACCTTTATTTATAGGATTGGGCTGTAACAACCAAAATGTGCTGTTGGCAGAAGGAAGCCGAAGGAAGAGAGGGGTAGGGGTTGCTGCTTAGGAGAGGTGCAGTGGGGAAAGGTGGCTGTGTGGTGGAAGCAGCCCATTTCACTCCCTTGGTCATTGTTTGGGGCCCACCTAGCAAAATGAGGCCTGTGCAGAGACTCCTCCCCATTACAGTGTATAGTGGCTGCTGGGGACGAGACCTGAGGAGAGAGTTCCTCCTTGGTTTTTGCCTTTCACAACTCATTCTACTTGAGGGGGGGCGGACACAGAATTCTCTGCTAAAATCTGCATGAAAGCAGAAAATTGCCTGAGGGTTGAAGGGAGGTGACCCTCCCTCTTAGGATAAATAAATTGGGTCCTCCTTCGGGTACAGGGGACTCAGTCAATGCTAGCTGCCACCCTCCCTTCAAGAAGATACAGTGGGACCTCGGTTTAAGAACAGTACTGTTTACAAACAATTTGGTTTATGAACTCTGCAAAACCGGAAGTAGTGTCCCGGTTTGCGAACTTTACCGCGGTCTAAGAACGGAATCTGAACGGTGGAAGGGCACCAGCGGTGGGAGGCCTCATTAGGGAAAGCTCGCCTCAGTTTAAGAACAGTTTCGGTTTAAGAACAGACTTCTGGAATTGATTAAGTTCGTAAACTGAGGTACCACTGTAATTGTTTTATTCTATGCTAAGATGTGTTCCCTCTTTCCCTTATAGTTGCTATGCTATTCCTTCTTTGAATAGGGTTAGCTCTATTAGCTCCCACCCCTGAGGAATTAAAACCAAGCGATGGTTGATAAACCGCAAGGACATAAGCTGCAACCGGCGGACTTGCCATCCTAAGGATCTCTCCCTCCCCCCACCTTTCCCCATCCCTCGATTCTTTCTGGCTTAGGCCCTGAATGATGACATCATGCGGGTGTCCAGCCGCCTGGAGTACCTGGAAAAGGAACTGACGCAGAAGAATGGGCAGCTTTGCCACAGCAGCACGCATGATCAACAACAGATCCGGCAAGAAATTAACAACTTGCGGCAAGAGAAGGACCAGTTGCTCAAACAAAGGCTGGAGATAGACAACAAGCTACGCCAGGGCACCTTGCTGTCCCCAGAGGTTCATTGGCAGTTTTTCTTGTTGCAAGTATAGTTGATGTACTAGAGATGATTTGTTTCTTTTTCTGTGATTTGTAGGTTCTTACTATAAACAGTCTACACAGGTATATTTCAGCGGGAACTTTCTCTTAAAGTGCTTTGGAAATGACCTGTGTGCATCTTCGTTTATTCATTAATTTATGCTGTACAGTTCCTCTCATCTTTAAACAAGGGTGCGATTGCCATGAGTGCAGAACACAACTGATCAATAAGGTGGAACAAATGAGTCTCCGTGGAGTGCGGGAATCTTAAAACTAGGTCATTAGTGGAACTGGGACATGACACCCTGGGTTCATTTGGGAGGAAGTATGGGATGTAAGTTTAATAAAATGAAAATATATCTGGTCTTGACTCTTGGGGCACTGTGTCCATGAGTGCCATCCTATTTCTTTCCTAGAGGCTAAATTTTAAACTCAGGTCCCTGATTGTCCAAGGACTCGAGCAAAAAGGCTTCGAGCAAATTATGATCAGCCTTTGTACGCCAAGTGGGAGTCACACTAAACTATATTTCAGGTTTATGAGAGCAGCTAAATGTAAGGACTGGGAACCTCTCTGCCCACCGGAACTAAACATTATTAGCTGCAAAACAATTGAAATTATCCTTTCCCTCTCAGTAGTTTTCTTGCTTTCTTCCTCTCCATTCAGGAGGAACGGATCCTTTTCCAGCTAGATGAAGCCATTGAGGCTCTAGATGCTGCCATTGAATACAAAAACGAGTCAATCACTTGCCGGCAACGTGTTTTGCGGTCCTCAGCCAGTCTCCTATCCCAATGCGAGATGAACCTGATGGCCAAACTCAGCTACCTCTCATCCTCCGAGACCCGGGCACTGCTTTGCAAGTATTTTGATAAGGCAGGTGTCGAATTGTGGCTCTGCTCCGTGGAGCAATGCACTGTCCAGTATGAGCACATCAGAGGCCCAGGCCCTTACCCAGGGATGCAAAACTTTTAGGCAAGCTTAGGTCTGTCTCAGTGGTTTTCCTGGTTCTTAAAATATAATAAATATAATACCTTTATTGTCAATGTACAACCTGTGTACAATGAAATTAACCAAGCCTCCTTCCCCCCTCCCCACACTCAATCTCATTGTGTGCTTGTCGCACAACATACCAACCCAGAAAGTCAGTTGCACTGTATTATTTTCCATTCAGCAGCCTAACAGCCCATGGATAGAAACTGTTTATTAGCCTGTTGGTACAACTGATTATACTTCTATATCTCTTGCCCGAGGGTAGAAGATTAAAGAGGTGCTCGCCCGAGAATTTTTCTCTCTCCTAAGGCATCGATCCCTTGCAATGTCATCTAGTGGGCTCAGGGGACAGCCCATGATATCATGTGCTGTATTAACCACCCTCTGTAAAGACTTTCTGTCCACGGCTGTCAAGCCAACGTACCACAATGTGATACAATATGAGAGGACACTTTCTATTGTGGACCGGTAGAAGGAGTTCAGTTGTTGTTTAACATTGTTCTTTCGCAAGACCCTGAGCAAATGGAGTCTCTGTTGGGCCTTTCTGACCACCTGAGTTACGTTGATTTTCCAAGTGAGGTCCTCACTAAGGTAAACTCCCAGGAATTTAAAGGAAAAGACTCTCTCCACACAACCCCCCGATATACAACGGGGCTAGTTCCCCTCTCTTCCTCCGAAAGTCCAACACCATCTCCTTTGTCTTGCTAATATTTAGGTGCAAGTTTTTCTCTAGGCACCATGTAGATACTTTTTGAACCTCCCCCCGTACACTGATTCATCTCCACCTGTAATTGGACTCATTATGATAGTATCATCTGCAAACTTAATAATTGCAGTAGATAGATCAGATGAAATACAGTCATAAATATATACGAGTACAGGTAGGGACTCAGCACACATTCCTGTGGGGTACCAGTGCTGAGCTTCAGGGAGGTAGATGTAAAAACAAGCACAATACCGTAAACCTGCATTTGGACTGCCACCATTTTGGGCAGTAGGTTGCTTAGGAAGGGAGCAAGAAGGCATCCCTACACATAGAAAACTAGGATGTCGGGGGTTAGACTGGAACCCTTCTCCCTGAAATACCCATTTTCTGTGTGAGGGGATTTTTCATTTATGTTTTGCGCAGAGGAGCTTCCAACCTCCATCTGCAGTGGCTGTCCAATCCAGACCCAAGTAAAGTAGGATTACATGGCTTCCCACATTGTCACTGGGTCACCTTTTTCACCTTCATGAATCTGTCAGTGCCATACGCATACGTTGTTTCAGTTTTCTTAACAAGATGATGCCTTAGTTGCGAGAAGACCATGCAGAAAGTTTGTGTTTTTGGCCAGGTGGTGACTCTGCGAGAGGATCAACACAGGCAGCACATTGCCTTTTCCGAACTGGAGATGCAGCTGGAGGAGCAGCTGCAGCTGGTATTTTGGCTGGAAGTAGCACTGGAGCGCCAGTGCTTGGAAATGGACCGCCAGCTCACCTTGCAGCAGAAGGAGCATGAGCAGAACATTCAGCTTCTGCTCCAGCAGAGCCGGGGTAACAAAGGGCCTTTGTAGTCATTGGCGCATCACTTGGCATGTTCAATCTCCAGTTGGACTGCGCAGCAGACTGCGTATTTAATTCCCTTCTCTCACACAGAGCACATGGAAGAGGGGCAGGCAAACAGCAGGCTTCAGTACCAAGGAAGGATCCAGGCATTGGAAAAAGAATTGGCGCATTACAAGTGGGCCAACCACGAGCTGACTCAGAAGCTGAGCGCGAGCGATTTGGAGGGACAAGGCAAAGGTGAGGATAACCTCGGCTCTGGAGGCTTAAGTCTTTTTATCACCGCCACTGATGACGGTTCAGATGTGACTATTCTTCACAGCAAGCCAAGCACACAGTCCCAAGCATGTCTGAAAGGCAAAGCGGTGTACTGGGTTCCTTAGAACAGGGGTGAGCAACCTTTTTCATTCAGAGGGCCAAATTCCTGTGCTGAGTGGGGTCAGGCAAAAGTGGGCAGGGCATTTGGAGTAAATTTCACCTTAGCACTGTAAACTAGTTTCTGCAGACATTCTCACGTGCCCTTTTCCGCTCTCCATCCAAACAAGATACATTATCAGAATTCAAGGACACATGCCAGCCGGGCAAAAACACAATGTGAAGCTGAGCCACTGTGTGGTGTGGCTTGGGAGGGCTGTATTTGGACCTTAGACCTACCCGTGTCTTAAAAGTAACAGAGGCCAAAATAGACTGGTGCCTGCTGCCAAAAAAAAAAATTAAACCTGTAAACAGGGAAGTAGAGGTGAATGAATGGGGACCATTGTTGTTACACCTACTTGGTTACAGTTGGAAATGATCATTAGGCTTTGGAGAACAATGGAGTTATGGACTGGAGCAGCTTTTGAAGGCAAGTTGCTCAGATGGTGGCTCTACGTGGTTGTTGTGGGCCATCAATCTTAAAATGTTTTGGAACCTGCTTTGTAGAGAAATGTACACTGATGTTGGAAGGGCTGTAGCATATATGCCCAGCATGGAAAAATGCTCAGCTTTAATCTCCAGGTAGGGAAAAGGTGAAATCAACACAACCCATTTTAATATATTTTTTCCCCTTCAGCCCTGGCATTCTCAAAACCAGCATTGTTAAGAAAGCCATTTGCAGGGGCAAACCAGTTGAGCCCACCAGCACTGTATTTATGAAAGAGATAGGGTCCAGTCTCTCTGAAGCCATATTGACCAGGGCCACATTATCAATCTCTGCCTTCAGAAAAAAATATATGTATGCTCTTGTCTGCTCCACAGCTTTTTCTCTGAGCACGTGAACAGAGATTGCAGAGGTGGACAGACTTCAGGCTTACTTTGGGTCTTTTATTAGCTCCCAAGATCCACAATCCAGAGGCAAATGCAAAAAGACATGCACTAAAAATCAAAAGAATTCTAAGACCAGGAATGGTCCCCCATACCCTGGCACGATGATTGTTCCTGGTTAGGTCAAGCTTTCTTCGCTTAAGTATAATTTGGGTGTGTTGTTTAATGGTAGTAACAAAAAAGTGGGATTTGGAAACCCTTGCTGATCTACTTCATATCACCCAGAGGTCTCTCCTGCAGTACCCAAAGGTGGGCAGAAAACAGGCAGTGTTGAGCTCAATGATCAAATGGCTTAATTTTACTATACTCCTATTGGTTTTCTCTGTACAGGGAATTGCCAATTTTTCGGGCCATTTTTGTTCATTACACAGCACAGACCCTAGGAAATTACTGTCTAAAATGTTCTTCTCTTCTCATATAGGTATGGAAAGAATCACTTGTGCAGCCGAGGACAGACCTGGTTCAATTAGAATACATGGTGACTTTAGTGCAAGTAGCATGTTGGATCCCGTGCAGATAGAGCTCTCTGAAAGAACCCACAGAAGTGGGGATGAACCCCGGGACCTGGTGCATGCAGCCTTGCCATCCACCTGGAGGCGATCTTCATTATCCAGTGCCAACACCTTAGTACCAGAAGACTTTTGCCAGAAAGAGACAGACTTCTTATCCAGAGGTGGCCAGATCAAGGAAGCATCTCTGCCACTGAGCTTAGCTCCTCTGCTGAAGTCTCACATGGAGCTGTACAGGACTGGGCTGTCATACCCAGAAATCATTGATGTCAGGAAAAACCCATTCTAGGTCCCAGCTTCTGCCTGCTACTCTTGCTCAAAGCTTGAGGGGTATTGCCTACAGAACAAGTGTATTGTTACAAGTTGCTACAATTAGTAATTGATGGCTATGCTTAACTTAAGGTGCAAATTAGCCTTCTGTCATACTTAGAGGGGTTTTTTGGAGGACAGAAAAGCAGTATGTCAGACTTTTTCCTCTACAGCAGTGACCTTTGTATTTAGCTGCAGTACCTCCCAGAGGGAAGACCACTACCTCTGGCAAAATGCTTGTCTCTGGAGAGATAGGAAAGTCAGAAATATTTGCTGCTGTAGGCCTAGAAACATGTAAATAGTTTAACTAGCCTTTTATACTGTAGCTTCTAATAAACTAGAGTAACTTTTATAAGGGCTTGAAATACATTGTTTCCTTCTTGTTCACAAAAATATTACTATTTATACTCTCTTCCTAGCAGTATTCAAGTACCATAGAGCTTTGGCGGGTAGACTGATGCTAATTACTTTCAGTTAATTTATGAGCTTTAAAACCTAACAATAAATATTAGTTTCCTTCGTTTCATGGCAAGGAAGATGTGAAATTGCTTTTTGTGTGGTGCATAAAAGATATTCAGTTCCCTAGTATTTAGCTAGCACAAATAAAGAACATTCTTTCAGTACCATAAAAGCAACTTATCATATTAATTTATTTTACAAAAGTACTTTTTAAAAGCAGTCAGTTTCACCCATCATTTATATCCTTTAGTGCTTAAACCCTGGGAAGAGCCCTATGATGACACGCTCATAGCTTAAATTTATATGGAGACAGTACAGCTTTTCCTCACAGAACACAACTGTGAGTTCATGAGCAAGAGGTGCTTCCATTGTGGCTGGCAATATTATCTTCATTTTGGTTTTAAAGTCATCCAAAATGGCTTTGTCATCAGGCTCCCAAGTATTTTCACCATCTTTTCCCCAGGCTCAGCTGAGCAGCCTTTTCCGGGAGTAGGTCCTCCTGATGGAATGTTGTCTCATGGTTGTACTGTGAAAGGGGGAAAGGTCTTCAGCTGCAGCTCCAAATGCATCACTGTTGTCTCCTGTGGAGGAAAGCAATAATATGAAAAATACTGGCAGGCATAGACAGGAGAGGCAAGCAGTTGTAAGTCAGCTATTTCCCTCCGTGGAACAGCAACTTTCTGTGAGAGAGCAAAATATCGAATAGATGGTGAAAGAACCCAAAGCAGTTTAAGAATAGGTTCTCACAGAACAGGACATGAAGGCTATAAAGGGAACTGGGTATTTTATTGCTACAGGAAGGTCTTACAAGAACCATTGGACTATATATGTGTGGGCAATTTGGCTCTTTGCAGTTCAGGCTTCTTTTGAAACACCACTCAGGGGTTCAAATAAACTGCATTTACCTGTGGACCATTTCCTCAGGGATGTGGTGTGGCCTTGATAGAGCAGCGGGGACTGCGTCAGTGCCCGAAGTCCAGTAGCAGAGATTGTGCTCTTCCCTGAAGACGTTGGTGGAGTCATACCTAGGAGACGTGACAAAAGATATTAGACACAAACCCCGGTCGGAGGTTCCAACACTTCTGGTAGCTATGTAGTATTCATATGTGCAAAATGGCAAAAACAGGGCTTGGGTTAAGGTGAATAGATTAATCAACTACAGCTTGATCCTTCCTTTGAGCATGTAAGTGCAACCTTCTGTTTACTAAATTCTAAAATACTGAAGGAAAGTTAAGACATACCTAAACGACTGGTCGACATTTTGGTAATATGCAAATTGACTGTTTAGTTATCTGCCTTTAATTAACAGAACAATCCTATGCAAATTTACTCATAAGTCCCACTATGCTCGATGGAGTCTACTTCCAATGAAGTGTGCATAGGACTGCATCTTAAAAACATCTGATCCACTGATAGCCCTTGACACAAGATGTGTGTTGCTCCCAAACTGCTGGGGGGAAAGAAATACCACTAGCTCATTAGGAAAGCAATTAGACTTGTTTGTTAACCCTGTAAATTGCAATGCAGATTAATGGTGCTGTATAAATTTGGCATAATAGTGGAAGTATTAATTAAAAAAAGACAGTAGTAAGTAAGTTGAAAGTTCATAAAAACAGAGCTGGAAGAGATTAAGTTTTGATTCAAGGCCCTTCTCAAAGGCATGACCTTTGGATCTACCATGCCACAACCAAGCAGGTACACTGTTGAATGGTTCCTGCAGCTGGGATTTTTTAAAGACTGAGCCATGCTTGGTGTGTTGGTAGGGCTGGCCAGAGGGTAATTCTAGAGCAATAAAGGTATGTGTGGAAAGATGCAAAGGAGCCTTTTCTCTGTTTGTATCCTCTACTCTTCCTTTTCACTGTAGCTGAATTTCAGTCCAAAATTACCTGAAATGCTGAAGACCTCCTCTTGCTCTTCCAGTATTGTCTTGTTTAAGGATGCTACACCTTTTCCTGTACTCAGCAGTTCGGCTGCATACACTGCCGTGTTTGGGTTGCCTCTCTTTGCACAGTGCCTTTTTTTCACTTCCTGGCTGACTTCCTCCTCAGGAGACATATGGCCAAAGGGCCTTTTTTTGAACTTAAGGCCAGGGGTCCCTCTGCAGGTGCTCTCGTCTCCACTGGGCTCTGCATCGCTGCAAGGCGACTGGTCCTCAAGCCTACAGATGCCTTCAAGTTCAAAGTCCCCCAAAGGCAGTGCTTTATTGACGCCAAGAAGGTCGGAAGCTCTAGTTTCCCCAGCCACCTCCACATGCCTCTCGCTTTTGCTGCAGCCCACAGTGGCCCTTTTCCTTCGCGGCCAGTCCTTGATTGCTTCAGGGGTCACTTTCCCTTTATGCTTTGGAGAAGGGGTCCATGGAAGGCCTACATTGCCCTGGGATGGGGAAGTGGAGTTGGGGGTGCAATGAGTTGGAGTGTACGACTGACATATATAGGTCTGCCCCCCGCCCCCAAACTTCGCAGGGGTACTGTGAGCGGATCGATTACAAGATGGCGAGATGGAGACGGTTTCCAGTTTCCCAGAGTGCCTGCCGCACCAGGTCACGGAAAGATCCCCTGCAGCAAGATCGCTTTCATCTCCTTTGGGCTTTCCAGACTTCAAATGAGACTGAGGATCCAAAGCTGGCCCAGAGCCAACCCTTTTAATTCGGAGCTTGGGCAGGCCAGAAGCTTGCATCTCGAGCTCAATCTCGTAAGTTCGTGGGCTCGTTGCAAGAGGCAGAGTGTGAGCAGTCCTAGGTGTGCTGAATGTTGCCCCCTTCTCGGGCTTCCCCAGCCGCGCTGCAGCCTCCCGCTGCCTTCTGTCTGGGGTGTGACGCAGTGAATAGGCACTCGAACCAGACTTTGGGGTTTCAGGCAAGGAGGCCTGGTCACACGCAGGAGGGCTCTGGAGGAGCAGAGGCTGCAGACTGACTGCCTTCTCCCCTGGCAAAACTGTACCTGGGCCACCTTCTGCTTCAGAACTGCCAGTGGCGAACACACTGGTTAGAGAGGAAGCATCTAGGCGCTCGCACAGAACCACAGCATCTGGGAGAAGCATGTGGTCCTTTGTGGAGAGCTCAGGAGGCAGGTGCCTTTCTAACCCCCTCCTCTTACTGGGAGTCCTCACTCCACGTCTCTTCACAGAGGGGGTGCTCTCTGCTTTGGTTTTAGCAGAAAGATTCAAGTTGGTATAGCATGGATGCTGCTCGGCAGGCAGGCAGGCAGGCGACTGGAGGGCTTTGGCTGGGTACATGTTTGTGACCCTCTGGTGTTTCAAAGGAGTCTTTTGGGGAGTACAAGATTTCCTGCGCAGATCCCAAGTCCCAGCAGGAGAAAGTGTGGATGTCGCTATGGCATTTGGGGGTGGGCTATATGGCAATGAGTTAACATCGGGCATCAAAACAGGATCACCAGGTGGGGAAAAGGTTTCACTAAGCTTGGTGTTCTTTGGACTTGAAGACGGTTCTGAAAGTCTGCCTCTGAATACCGCAGGTGTCACTTCTGACACCGGAGAGTCCAGCTCCAATGCTGAAAGTGGCTCTGTAAGTTCTGCTTCAAGAGGCTGTTTCTGAACAGAAGCTGGAGAAGCAATTCTCCAGGCAACTCTCAAGGAGCGCCGTGGGGACTGCAGTTGTGAGAGCCACGTTCCTGGTGAATTTGATGGCAATGGAGAGAGCAGAGCAGCTGCCGAACAGGAACCACTTGCAGGCGAAGCAAATACATCATCAGGCCCCTCATCCCCTGCCTGCTTTCCAGAAGAGTTCAGCTGTGCTGCCTTGTGTGGGGAAGAAAAGATTTCCTTCATCAGAGCCGTGTGTGCAAAACAATCCCCTTTCTTTTCAGTGGCTTCAGGCAAGGACTTGCTCTTCTGTCTACAAGGTGAGAAGAGATTTCCCAAACTTTTGGCTGCACTATGCTTTGGGGCTTGGCTCTTTTGGGGGGTCTGCTGTAGATTCTCCAGAAAAGTTCTTCTCGGTGTGTTATTAGGGGGACTTAAGAGCTTCAGGGAAGACCGAAGAGATGCTTTCCTTGGTGTCTGTGGAAGGAGAGTGAAAATGAGTAACTGCTTTTGTCTAGGACTACAGTAACAGAACAGACTACATATTGAGCTTAATATCATTTCTACTTACAAAATCACTTATGTATTAACTATTGACATTACATATTAAGGCTGTACACTAGTAGTGGGAAATTAAGAAGGCATGTAGACTAGATAAGTAGGTATGGAAAGAAACATAAGGCAACAATTTTACCTGATAAACAAGCTCACTGGAGGCTAAAGCTTTTCTTCTTGTTCTGGGTGAGTCCATCCCTTCAGAACCGAACACATCAAGAACTGCTCCAAAGAGAAGGCTCTTTGGGGACTGGATGGCTTTTTTCATAAGAGGAGATGCCAAGCCTGTAAAACAAAAAGATAGCAAACAGTCCACACAAGTGTCAGCTGCTTTTAAGTGTCAGCAAGCTTTTAAGGCAGCATGTTCCTGGCTACCCACATTGGCATGAACTAATTAGTAACTACAAACCAAACATTTCCAACTTGTAGATATCTGACTAAATGTATTTTCAACTTGTAGATGTCTGACTTGCTACACTGAGACCGTGCCATACAAACCTTGGTCTCTGTGGTGACAAAGTGGAATAATTACTTTCAGCAGCTACAACAAGAAGTGGCAGGTATCTCCTACAACTGCAACTGGAGGGACACGTTAGCATGCAGGGACAGGTTAGACCTCCCTTTTACTATCTGCTTCAAATTGCCCTCTATCATGTACAGTGGTGTCTTGGGTTACAGACGCTTCAGGTTACAGACTCTGCTAACCCAGAAATAGTACCTCGGGTCTTTGCTTCAGGATGAGAACAGAAATTGCTCGGCGGCGGCAGCGGGAGGCCCTATTAGCTAAAGTGGTACCTCAGGTTAAGAACAGTTTCAGGTTAAGAACGGACCTCCAGAATGAAGTTCTTAACCCGAGGTACAACTTTACTTATAGCAGACATATGAATATCACTAGCGGACTAGGAGACCTGCAGAAGGAATGAATGAAAGTAGGGGTAGGACCCAGGTGACTGTTAGATAGACAGTCATTTTCTGTACCAATCCATCTACCACTGAGAAGTGGGGCTGTCCGCCTCCCAGGAAATATGGGGAGAGTAGTTTTAGGTTGTGGTACTGTACCTGTGGAATACCCTACCCAAGGAGGCTTGCTTACCTCTCCCTTCTATATTCTGAAAGAAAGGATATAGCAAGCTCACCACATGTTGTTGTGTGTTGCTGATTTTGTGTGAAAATCAGTCTGTTTGAGAAACGAGTATCTATCATTTATTATTATTATTGGGTAATCAATTTGTTTTGATGGAGAAACATAAGGGAGCTTGAACATCCAGCAGGTGTATATTAACGTCTATTTTGTCTTTAAAAAGACCTTTTATTTATAGAGTTTTTCATGACAGTACAACATCAAACAAGCATTAGAAGAAAAGTACAAAATCTCCCAGACAAATAAACAATAGAAAAGTTGCAGGTAGCGCAAATAGCACAGTAGGAACACTCAGGTAAAATAAAGCAGCATCTACTTTGCCTCTGACTGAACTCTCATGTGTTTTCAAGCCAATCTTGTAATCAATCCCTGGAACCAAAAGCAATCTCTTGCTTGCTTCCATACCTGTTAAATTGTCTTGTACATCTTGTGCTTCCGACTGCATTTGCTGTACACTCTTCTTGCTGGGTTGAGAGCAGTAGAAGGAACCAGAGACTGCTCTATCCTGTAAAAGTTGCTTGATCCGTGGACTTCTTCTTAATCCACCTTTGGGTTTGTATGTGGGAGAAACAAGGTTTGTCTTTAAACTCACAGCCATATAGTACCAAGTCAGTGCGACCAATAAAGGGGAACCTAAGAACTGGTGCTGCAACTCAGCATTTTGTTGTTGTTGTTTAGTCATTCAGTCATGTCCGAGTGTTGAGATGATAAAATGGAGGGAGAACCAGTGATCTTCCCAGATATTGCTGGACTACCACTGGCCATGCTGGATGGCTGTGACTGATGTTGGAATCCAACATGTTCCCCATACTCACTGTAAACTGTCCAGAACTCCTTGAACAAAAGGTAGGATAAAAATGAAAAGGGGAAAAAAAATGGAATTCTTGCCACCTTCTGCTCTGTTAACAAGTGAATTTAAGCTACAGCCAAAGGAGCCAGAGCTCCCCAAACATGCAAATAAAAAGGTCACATAAAATCAATACCTACATGGTATGGCTTTTTCAGGAGATTCTTCTACAATGCCAACTTCAGATCCAGGGTCTGAATTCCTATGAAGGAAACACCGCTTTTAGAAGTTCAAGCACAATGACAAAGGACAGCCAAGTGCAGAAAGCTACCCAAAAAAGTTCCATTTTCTACCAAAAACAGTAAGTTGCTTGATCAGTGAATCTGGTGCCTTCACTCACCGGCCTTTAATCTGCTTGTGCAGCAGCCGCCTGGAGATCTGCTTGTGCAACGGTGTTTCTGCCACACTCTTGGTCAGCAGTTTGAGATTATCTGAAAAAGACCAAAGAATAATTATCGTAAGGTAGCAAGTCTGCACAATGACTTGTGTTGTGTAAGCCAGGTGAGGATAACATATTTAAGGTTTGAAGTTTAGAAGGAAATACTTTTTCAGATTGCAAACAGCTTCAGCTCCCCCCCCCCCCAAGTTTTTCCCTTCTCATCACTTCCCAAATACCCTTTGACTCTCTGGGGTGGGAAGTCCTCTTGACTCCTCATTCACTTAATCCCTTCCATAGTAGACACCTTCCCTGGTGTTCCATACTTTCCCACTTACTCCTTTTGCCCTACATAAGCCAAGACAAGCAGTGGGAGTTACATTCCAAGGCACCACACATTTAAGTGAAATTGTGTACTTCTGAAACACTATTGAAAAAGCCTGCAAACACCCTGTTCTGCCCATGCCTCATCCCCTTTTGTGATGTTTTTGGGTCACTTCTGGGTTTGGAGCAATGAATGTGTTGCACACAGATGGGACGCACGCACAACAGTTGCTGCCTGTACAGCAAAGCACTCATTTACCGTATTTTTCGTCCCATAGGATGCTCCGTCCCATAGGACGCACCTACTTTTTTTTGGGGGGGGGGGGAATAAAAGAAAATTTTTTTCCCTTTGTTTTCCCCCCAAAACCAGGTCGGGGAACAGTGGGATGGCGGCGCTGCGCCTCCCCGCTGTCCCCCGAGCTTGTGGGGCTGGCCGATGTCTGTCCTGCGCGCGGGGCGCCCTGCTTCAGGGCACCACGCGCACCGGGCGGCAAGCTGCTATCCGCAGCATGGGGAGCCCTGCGGGGAACTCCTGCAGGGCTCCCCACGCTGCGGATGTCTGTCCGGCGCACTCTGCTTCAGGGCGCCCCGCCCACCCGCCGGGCGGCAGGCTGCGGACACCTGCGCGAAGCACGGGGCGTCCTCCAAAGGGCGCACTGTGCTCTGCGCTGCCGCCCGCAAGCCCTGCGCGCCGGAGGGAGTTCCCCCGGGCGCGCAAGGCTTGCGGACACCTGCGCGAAGCACGGGGTGTACTCCGGAGGGCGCCCCGTGCTACCGGCTGCTGCCCGCAAGCAGTGCGCGCCCGGGAGAAGTTCCCCTGGGCACGCAAGGCTTGCGGATAGCTTCCTGGAGCCTGGAGAGCGAGAGGTGTCGGTGCGCACCGACGCCTCTCGCTCTCCAGGCTTCAGCGAAAGCCTACATTCGCCCCATAGGACGCACACACATTTCCCCTTCATTTTTGGAGGGGAAAAAGTGCGTCCTATAGGGCGAAAAATACGGTAAGTAACCTCTCACCTAGAGTCATTGACACCGAGAGACAACGGGACTGCTCAAGGTGCCCCGACTATAAAATTGGAGAAATTGGAGAGATATAGCTGCCCTGGCAGCATATCTCTTCTTTCTCATATCTAAAAATGCAAGAAGGGCCTTTACACTGGCCAGAAGCCCAGCTCTGCCCTCGCCGGTCCTGGAAGGAGCCTTTAAAAAAGTCCCATAAGCTCAGAGACTTTGCGCCTGTTCATTGGGGGAGATAGGAAGCCCAGAGCACCTGTTCTTTAGATGTCCCTTTTATGAAGAGGCACGTAGCAAGACCACTGATCCCCTACTGTTGAGGCTCGCTGACCTCCTGGAAAAGCAAAAATTCAACCTTCTCCTGTTAGGCAAAGATCGGAAGACACCCTGGATGGTCACCAGATCCTGTGTACAAATCTGTAGGGGCAGACCATCTCTCATCTCAAACTAGTTAAGAAAATCCCCAAACTCGGTTCTATGGGTGACTCTGGGTCAGCTCCCTGCGGTAGTTTATAGTTGTACATTGTTTTTAAATTTATTGTTGTACATTGTTTTAATTGCTTGTTTTCCTTCTGTGACTGTACTGCAAGAGTGTTTTATAAACTGGTCTCCGACCATAATAAATTACCTATCTATCTAACCTCTCACCTCTTGCACACTCCTTAGCTCGTTTCCGCCTGTTTTTTAAACCTTCTACAGCTGATACAGACTGGCTTCGAGGAATCTTTGATAGGGATCTTTTGCCTGGAGGAAGCATTTCTTCATTGAAGAGGTTCCTTCGTACCTTTGTCACTTCTGGAAGCATCAAAAAGCCAAAAGAAGTTTTTATTGCTGTTCACAAGACAAAACACTCTGGAGAAAATATGATCTTTTTGTGCAGTTCAAAATCCAAGAACTCATATAAACAGTCAGATTAATTTTTTTCATACTTAAATATTTTTTCTTTGTTTTAAATCCTGGACACACAGAGAACCAAAAGAGAGATGCTAGGTTGTATCCAACTAAATTCTATCCTAAGTAGACCCATTGAAATTAATGGGCTTAGTTAGTCATGTCCATCAATTTCAGTGGCTCTACTCTGAGTAGGATTACCATTGGATCTAACTCTCAAGAAATTAAGAAGATCCAGAATATGAATCACACAGAGCCCAAATGCATCGCTGCTGAATTGAATCACATATCCTGTTGAACGCAGTGGAAATACGAATTGCTTCTCTCCTCAGATTCCAGCAAGATTTTACACAGCATTTATACTTCACAATGCACAACCTGAATTCAGTGATACATTCTGGATTACTATTGATAGACACTAGGGACTCTGGCAATAAATACACATTTCATGGCACTTATTGTTGGATCAAAAGTTTGGTAAATATAAAATTATTTCCATCCTCATAAGCCTGGACAAAGCTTTTAAAACATATATATGGATATTCTTTAAATAAACCAATAAAGGGCAAGCACTGTGCCAAATTTGAGAAAGTCAGCTTTAGTGGTTACAGTTTTGGGATGGATTAAAAAAAAGGAATAATTGAATTTCTCCTAGTGTATTGTGGGCAATTGGTCTGAAAATTGAGGACAGGAGAGATGCCTCTGGGGAAGAAACTCACCAAATTGCAAACTAATAGGTCCACGAGTAGGTGGATAAATGCCACTTTATACAGACCTCTTGCTTCACCTCTTGACAAGCCTGAAATCCCTCCAAGGGGTTAATCTGAATCAGATCACATCCCTACCATCTAGTTCTCTAATAAGGAAGGAAGAAGCAGCTTACCTTGCACTGCCACTTTCTGTACAGATGGTACTGATTTCACATCAAGGCACACATGAGAGCTGTCCTAAATTATTAGAATATAGTATTAGAATGATTTCAAGATTACATCTATTTATAGGTACAGTGGTGCCTCGCAAGACGAAATTAATCCGTTCCGTGAGGCTCTTTGTATAGCGGTTTTTTCATCTTGCGAAGCAAGGCCATTGACAGCTTAGCAGATTAGCGCTATTAGCGTTTTAGCGGATCAGCTGATAAGCGGCTTAGGAAAAGGGGGAAAAAAGAGGGAAAAACCTGCAGGAACTCGCAAGACATTTCGTCTTGCGAAGCAAGCCCATAGGGAAATTCGTTTTGCAAAGCGCCTCCAAAACGGAAAACCCTTTCGTCTAGCGGGTTTTCCATCTTGCGAGGCGTTCGTCTTTCGGGCACCACTGAAATGGGGAAAATATAATGCCGGAAACTGAAATCCATTTATTTAGAAAAGGACTTCCCTTCGTTCCAGTGAAAACTAAATTAGTGCAACAGCTTTCCATATAAAGGTGTTTAACAACTGAATTTCAGAAAGGCTATTCAAACAGGCATAGAGATGCAGGAGTTTTACAGCTGCTACATGCATTTTCTGGTTTTCCAGAAAGATATTGCCGGGGGGGGGGGGCATTACCTTCCTAGTACGGTTTCTGGGTACTTGAGGAATCTCTATTTGGCGCAAGTTCTGTGATGCTTCTGTTACACTCCGGTGTCTGGCCAGCGTATTCTTTCTAGAAGTACAAAGTAAAATCTTGAGCAAACAATTTTTAAAAAAAGTTGAGGCTTTTCATGCGGTCACCTTGAAGGAAGGTTCATTGTTTTTAACACGAAGTGACATTCTCCCACGCTGCCCTCAAGGTAATCTAACACCAACAGGAAGCCCACATGGACCCACCTTTGAAATGTTTGCAATCTCCTTTGATAAACCTCAGAAGGAATTTCCTTATTCAGAAAGAAATTGCAACCCAATCTAATTTTAATTCAATGCCATTTACGCCTTGCAATCACCTTTTCTTGGCAGATCTGGTGCGTAGTTCTTCCAGTTGTTCTGCATCGGTACTTAAGGAAGCTGTTCTGGAAACAGGAACTGAGGATGCAGAAGGAGGCAGGGATGGGGTTTGGCTCTCCTGACTGAGGGAATCGTCACTGAAGAAGTCTGCTGGCAGGACAGAGGCCAGCTTTGGGGGAATCTGTGTCCCCAGGCTGTAGTACAAATCCCCAAGGGTCTTTGGCATAGATTCCAGGTACCTACAGAGACATTGTAACACAAGCATGCATCAGACAAGCTACTTACCAAAGACTCTAACCTCTGTGAGATTTTGTTACCAGATTCTGCACCCGACTTTATTATTAAACTTGCAAGCTCTTGCTTTTAAGCCTATGGTTTCAGTTGAAGAAGAGGGGTGGTTGTGGCAATAATGGAAAGCATACAAATCTGGCATAAAAATAAATCAATCAGAAGGCATGTTCACTCACTACCAGCCCAATCATCCCCCTTTCCCAACTGAGTTATGTTTCCTTCATTTGACAATTTAGCCCAGCCAGGAAGTTTTCACACAACCAAGTATCCAGCTGAGCAACCAAAATACTTCTTCTGCCTTCAGTGGATTAACAGTGCAATCTTAGAATCATAGAACCATAGAGTTGGAAGGGACCCTGAGGGTCATCTAGTCCAACCCCCTGGGTGGGCTCGAACCACCAACCTTCTGGCTAAGAGCCAGACACACTGACCCATTGTGCCACCTGAGATCTTCTGTATGTTTGCTCAAAAGTAGGGCCAATTGAAATCGATGAGTAGAAATCTTAACCAGTGAAATAAAGCAATATACCACCTACAGATTTGTTACACACTGCTCTGATATCTCTAATGAATTGATGGTATATAAATATGCTTACAAGTGAATAAACAAATTTACTACACTCTATCAAGTAACAGTACTGCCCAAGTACTCTGGTCTATATTTGGAAACTTCAAACAAACATCAACCAAAAGAAACCAAAGTATTATTTAGATTAAACTCAGTGAAATTCATGGGCCTAAATTGGTCATGTCTCTTAATTTCAGTGGACCTACTCTGAGTAAGACTAACGTTGGATGCAACCCCAAATAAATTTGTAGCAGCTAGAGAAGAAAAAACACACCCTAAACTTAATTTGAAACATCCCCAGCTATTTAAATAGTGAGAAGTTGAAATACAGTCAATTTTGTTTTAATTCTGGTTCAGGAAGGCTGCAATGAGCCTAAGAATGGTAAACATAAAATACTGGCAATTCAGACAACCAGCTCTTTAGCTAATGTTCTGCATTAATAGTCATGCAGCTCTCAAGTCCTCTGCATAACAGAATTTGTTCAGCCTTCCCTGCTCCACTCATCGGTTTGTAAATGAATGAATAAAATTAGTCAGCACACAAGTGCACTTACGTTTCTACAACTTCTTCCAAAAACCTGGCGAGGTATCCTGGGTCTTCAGTCAAACACAAAATCCGCAGCATCTCTGTCATCTGCAAGCAAATTGAGTGGCAAAAAATTGGTCAAGGGTTAATGATAGCAGGCCAGTTCACATGTAATGCCAGGCCAAAGCATGATTTAGCGTGAACAAACAAATGTGCAGTTCTGCTGTTTCCACTATGGCCTCATTGACCTTTGTTCAGATATAACACAAAGCTAAACCTTGACTTAAGCACAAATGAGCAAACATGCAGGTTCCTGGAGTGAACACTATGGCTGTTGTGCTCCTTTCCTAGACCCATGCGATCCAGTCAATGTTTGTTTGAATACATTTTATCGAGGCTTATGAAGAAAAATAAAAAACTTAGTATCATTTTTTCCCTCCTTTTGTCCAAACTAAGACTTAAATCTTACAATAAAAAACATAAAGAGAAGTGGCGAGGGAAGGGGAGAAAGGAATAAAGAAAGAGAAAGAGAGAAATAAAGGAAAAGAAATAGAAAATAGTTTTTAAAAAATAAATAAATCAGAAGGTAGAGGACTTCGTCTGTCAGCTATATATAAACAATCTTCACTTCATCTACTCCAATATAAAACCCAACAAAGCCACTTTCTAAAAAACAAACCTTATCCTCATCCCTCAAATCCAAATTTAATTAATTCACTTTCTTTTTCATGCAAAATAGTCTTTAACAAATGTTAACAATGACTTATCTCCAATTAAACATGTCAACTGACATGTTTAATCGATTGGCATGGTTACGTCAATGTTTAAATTAGCAGTGCATCCCAAACCTAACAGACAAACGAAGAGTGGTACACTAAGAACAAACTTTGGTTACAAGCTTGTGACTTGTCTGGAATGAGATAAACCACGAGCCCAGGTTTGGACATTAACCCCGAGACAAACAACAGCTTATCCCTGCAAAGTCCAGCAGCAGCAAGACCAGGGGAAGAGTGCAATGGCAGTGATCTTCACACCAGGAAGCAGCACTTTTGTTCATTTGTGCTAAGCTATTGTTTGGTTCCATGTTATATGCTGGCCAGGTCACCAAGACCATAGTTGCTGCTCAACAACAACTGAGATGTGAAGATTTCACAACTTCTGGAACCCAGAGGCAAGGCTTGTTCATCTACCTCTTCCACAAGCTGTTCCATCCCATCTGTGCTGTTTTGCAAAGAAGGGCACTGCAGGCACATTTCAAGGCGCAGATAGACCTGAAGCTGACACCTATTAAAGAGAGGGAGAGGGAAATATGAATGGAAGAGAAGGTATGCCCTGCTGCTAATTTTATATCACCTGCTGAGAGTACAGTGGTACCTCGGGTTAAGTTCGTTGCAGAGGTCTGCTCTTAACCTGAAATTGTTCTTAACCTGAAGCACCACTTAAGCTAATGAGGTCTCCTGCTGCTGCTGCGCCACCGGAGCACGATTTATGTTCTCATCCTGAAGCAAAGTTCTTAATCTGAAGCACTATTTCTGGGTTAGCGGAGTCTGTAACCTGAAGCGTATGCAACCTGAAGCGTATGTAACCCGAGGTACCACTGTAGTAGCAACATTAGCAGCAGGAAGAGCTACAAATGTTTCCACCCAGTGCCTTCCTTGCTGCCACCATCTTCCAAAAAGATGAGCAAGGAGCCACACGTTATTGTTAAGATACCATGGATATTGACTGGTATTCAAGTTTGTTAGTGCAAGGGTGATATCTGCTTATCAAAAGCAGTATACAAACATTGTAAAACAATTAACATAAAGTGATTTTGCAAGGTTGTTTACACATTCAGCATATTATCTAGATGGTACACACCACCACACAAAGCTATCCTTGAAAATTAAAACAAAGGGTAATTGTTATTTTTGTAGGAAAGCGTTCACTAGTGAATTCCTCCACTACTGCACAAGAGAATTTGGTAAGGCAATCTCTTCAGCACTACAGCAATCTATTCCACAATTATCAGAACAACCTATCTGGGAAAGTAATAGCGTCTCGTACTCTCTGACTTTGATTTCCTTATCAGGATCGTTGCCAAGCTGCTGACGGAGGGCTTTGCTGGTTTTCAGGAGATTGCTTCGGATTGTATCCACACCAGCTGCCTGTAGATTTAAAATCAGAAAGCATGTAACGCTCCGAGGACAGACAGCAACTTTAGAAGCAATGCAATGAAATAATAGCTGAACTGTATAATTGCAAGGGCAAAATGAAATATTTGAGCAGACAGAATGATCAGTGTCAAGGAGACATTCAGGAGCAACAGGGTTAAGACTTCTAGGGGGTTTTGTGTTAGGATATAAAATGTTAACACTGGATCTTTACCTTCAGGCTTCCTACCAACTTCAGTTTTTTAAAGTATTTCCTAGGTTCAGTGCAGTTACACCCAGCATGTAAACTCAAATAGCAATGGACAAACAACTAGGTTCAAGGATTAAAAGTTTTTAATTGATTTATTAAGAAATGGGCATGTACAACACAAAAATGTTTATTTGCCACTGCTGGCAAGATTTAGCACCAAACCAGATGAGACATTAAGCGCAGCCATGCATTTAACATGTCATCTAATTTGACCTTAGCAAACACACTGATTCTCACCAGGAAATATATCCCAACACTGGGAATGTTGCTACTGTGCTTGAAGCACAATTCCTGCAATTTATTGCTCTGGATTAGGGTGGGGAACCTTTGACCCTGCAGATGTTGGCGGATCACAGATCCCATCTCCACCAACCGTGTGCCATACTGGTTGGTGCTGATGTGAGTTGTAGCCGAGCAACAGATTCCAAAACCCTGCTCTGGATGAATAATCTAGGACTGAGCTAGAACACATTCCTTGTTTTGATTACTAGAGGGGCGGGAGGGAGGAATGCAAACCGGCAAAAAAGGAAAGAAAAAAACACAGCAAAATTTCCCCAAAGCATGTTGCCAAAAGAGGTCAGTGGATTGTATGTTTTACAGCAAAAGACATCTGTATCCCACAAAGATTTGCTCATTGCAGGCACACAGAGATCTGTAAAGAAAGGCCTCATTGGTGCTGCTGCCTGAATATCCAGCATTTTCTTCCATTTCCATTCCAACTCTAAAATGGCAATGAAATCACCTCATGTTTTAAGAACCTGTTGTACATTCTCCCTACCCCCAAAACCCTTACGATACGTTTATATTTAAATGGAAAAACAGGCATGTCTAGCTACCCTACCTCATTTGATTTCTGCAACGCATTAACAGCTGCCACCGTCTCCTGGGCATACGCAAACAAATTCTCTCCGCTTGTCACCGCCTTCTGGTAGTTTGTAGATATAAAAGAAAGCATCTCCTCCTCAGTCCTGAAGCCTACAAAACAAATGCACACATAGGTAAACCAAAGTGTGTGTGTGGGGGGGGGGGATAAAGAACTTGCCATGAACAGTTCATGCAATCAAACACTTAAAGAATAGTGCTAAAGGATTATTTGAAACACATAGCTCTTGTAGGTAAAAGAAAGGAATGGCCAGGGGTAGCCACATGGTGTCCTTCAGGTGTAGAAGGGACTTCAACTTCCATTACCCCAACCACTGGGCCATGCTGGCTGGGGCTAAGGGAATTCAAGTATGACCACAGTGGGAAGACACCGTGTGGACTACCTACAGGGTAGGCAACCATAAATGCTTTCTCCATTTTTAAAAAAAGTATTTTTATACAACCTTAAAACATAAGTGAATTCCCTTCTTTTCTTTCCATGCTTCATTTTACACAGCATAAATCCCTGCAGATTTTATATAAACTAAACCATTCAGTATTCCATTATTACTTCCATCAAAACTTGTTTACACTGTTGAATATTTCTTAATGCTGTCAGTGTTTTCAAGTGTACACAATTTCCCCCCATATAGTCAATAAACATTTTCCAATCTTTTCTAAATTCATGTTCTTCTTGTTCTCTTATTCTGTATGTTAGGTCCGCAAGCTGCACATATTCCATCAGTTTAAGCTGCCATTCTTCTTTGGTTGGGACCTCGCTCGTTTTCCATTTTGGGCTAACAAAACATGGGCTGCAGTAGTGGCATACATAAATAACCTTTTATGACACTTGGGAATTTCAGTCTGAATTATCCCCAACAAAAAAGACTCTGGTTGTTTTTTTTTTTGAAAGGTGCTTTTAAACATTTTTTCAAATGCATTATAAATTATTTCCCTATACTCTTTTACCCTTTTACAGGTCCACCACACGTGAAAGAACGTTCTGTCATAAATGCTTTTTCCAATGAGGGAGCAATAAAAAAGCAATTCTACCATTGCAGGTTTCTTATACCTTGGCTCACAGATTGCAGTAGTCCCCATACTGGTGCCACCAGTAGCAAGAAATACTCCACAATTCTACTACATTTAGAACAGTGCCTTCTACTCAGGCTCTTATAGCCAGAATATCCTAAACATTTTTCTTCCCCCTCTACTTCCAAATCCATTGCAAAATCCATTGCTTCTCCTACAAAGCCTCTCTGCACTCTCCAAGAGACAGGGCAGGCAGAGGACTTTATCTTGTACATACCTATCTTGGTTTTCTTTGCTTCCCCCCTTTCTTCCACTTTATCATTCAATCTTCTCGGTAATAGCTTTTGGGAAACATTCTCACTGACTGGCATCTCTCCATCTGGCTGGAACTTTTGAGCCTTTACATTCAGCCTTGCAGCGTTTAGCATTTGAAGGGAGCGAGGCATGGTCTTCATTTTTTGCCTAACGGGAGTCCGGGGAACTCCGCCTGCTCAAATCAATAGACACAGGCATAACTTGGAGTTAGAGAAATCATAGTGAACCACATCCAACAGAAGAAAAGAATACCACATGCATATAAAGCAGAGCTTTTTAAAAAATCAAGTAGAAGCAGTGTGTTTATTAAAGCACAAGAGAGACAGCTATCTTGAAGAATGGAACAGAGGGTGGACAAGTGACAGTGGAATGTGCATACGTCTCTTCCTGTGATCCCGCTGTTGGGATGTAGTAGAGATGCCAGAGGCTTTCTTCTGGTAAAATTCAGACAGACAGTGGGTAAGTTCCCTTTCATGATTTGGAGCCTCCTTTTCCTCAGCAGAAGACCCTGCCTGCAGCAACCTGTGTAGGGAAAGATTGCTTCTGTTTATAAATCTTATTTTGACAGCAAAGGCAAAGATTTTCCTTTCCACTACAGTTGAAAGCTTGCAATATGTAGCATGTCTAACTAGCTCCGCTGAACTCTGCAAGTCTTCCTAGTCATTCTAGACCCGAGGCCAAACTCTTGTCTGAATAGGACATATTCATTCATGTTGAAATGTGAAGCTCTGAAAACCGTATATTTTTTATTCAATTTTAAATTTGGTCTGTATTACTGAGTAAATATTATTTTTGCTCATTACTTCATAGCTCAGTCTCTACAACGAGGTTGGGACCACCTTCATGGAATGCTTGCTAATTCAGTCTAGGCTGCTGCATTGTCATTTATTAAGCTCATGTTAGACTTTGAAAAAATTAACCGGACACCCGTACCCAGGTACCCAAGCCCCATTCTTATCAGCCAAGTGCCACTGGGGAACTTTGAAGAGTTTTTGCCAGGGAGCAGGCACAATAAAAGCCTTATGTTTCCCCCCACTCCGACTCCCTGCAATCTTGATGCCATAACCCAAGGCAAAAATGGGATGGGACCATTTCTCATAAGAACCCTCCCTCAGCCTGAAGAAGTTGTCATCAGAACCTCCCTCATATATCTGTACCCTCACCCATCGAACCAGGCAGTAAAGGGACTGTTTACTGAGTAGGTCTATTTCACCACTCAAAACTAGGTATTCATTTCAAAACCACTGAGACAAGCTATAACAACGTAACTGTAACACAGAAAATAATCTATGTGTTTTGATCCTCACTAAGAAGCCTTCATGTTGTCTGTCGCCCAGGCTTTAATAGATGCTTAGGATTATATAATGCTAATTTTGCATTTATTTAACATGGAAAGACCATGTGAAGAAGAAAAAAACTGATAAGGCATAGCCAATGCAAATACAGTAATACGTTGGTTGATGAACGCCTTAGCAGTTGAACGTTTTGGCTCCCGAACACCGCAAACCCGGGAGTGTTCTGGTTTGTGAACGTTCTTTTGGAAGCTGAACTGCAGCCAATTGGAAGCTGCGCCTTGGAAGCCAAACGTTTTGGAAGTCGAACAGACTTCTGGAATGGATTCCATTCAGCTTCCAAGGTACAACTGTATATTTTGTAAGGCTGATTATAGAATCCTCCACATCACAGATCTGCTCTTCCCAAAATTAAACTGGCTTTGAAGGCAAAGCAAAAAAGAATCACCTGAATGATTCCATCAAGTGAGAACTTGCTCCACAGAGGTTTGAGAAAGAGTACCAGCCTTCAATCACAGCAGGACTCCAGGGGTGGGTGCAGGACAGCTCCTGCTGTGCCCACTCTGGAATCAGAGTTTCTGCTGGGTCTGCAAAGACAGAATAAAAGCATCCAAGAATGATATCGGCCGCAGTCTATCCCACATTTAGGAATGAAGTTGCTGCAAATGTTATGCACGTTTATTTAGTTATTTAACTATTTATTACACCATAAAGGTAAAGGTACCCCTGCCTGTACGGGCCAGTCTTGCCAGACTCTGGGGTTGGTGCGCCCATCTCACTCAAGAGGCCGGGGGCCAGCGCTGTCCGGAGACACTTCCGGGTCACGTGGCCAGCGTGACATCGCTGTTCTGGCCAGAGCCAGAGCCGCACACGGAAACGCTGTTTACCTTCCCGCTAGTAAGCGGTCCCTATTTATCTACTTGCACCCAGGGGTGCTTTCGAACTGCTAGGTTGGCAGGCGCTGGGACCGAACAACGGGAGCGCACCCCGCCGCAGGGATTCGAACCGCCGACCTTTCGATCGGCAAGCCCTAGGTGCTGAGGCTTTTACCCACAGCGCCACCTGCGTCCCTCCCTTATTACACCATACTTTTCTTTAAAAACAATACTTCAAGGTGGTATTTTATTTCATTTACTTAGAAATTAATCCCCCAGAGTTCAAAAGAGCTTATTTTCCAAGTCATCTGCATACAATTCTACTTTCCAACAATATGGATGGGTCTATAGCAAACTAACCAGAGCAAAGATTCAAACACCCCACCCCCAAAAACACACCATAGACATTAGATACACAAAACTGCTTTAAACAGGCAGGGCATCGCTGTTTTAGATCAATGGCTTTAAAGCTATATTACAGCAAACACTGGAGTTTCTTGGATGGTTATCTGGGGTTTCTCAATGAGAAGTTCTGATTAAAGATGCCTTTCTCCTCGTTACCAACTTTCCTCTGCAATGTGCAGCTGCAAGAGAAGGTGGGTTATGTTTTAAGGGCATGTTTCTCAATTCAGGTAGGGCACTGGTAGTGGAGCACTGAAGGGAAGCAACTCTGGTTGATTTCTGTTGGAACTATGGGACCAAGGGCCATTGGGAGACTGCATCCCCTTCCACCCAGGAAAAACATCATGGCAAGGGGAAGACCACTCTGGCCCCATCCACTGACCAGAGAAGGAGCAGCTGTAGGGAGCTTGCTCTCTCCCCACCCACACTCTCCTGGAAATCACTTAGCTCCAACTGAACAGCTGAAGGAAGTGTGCCTTGGCTCCAGCCAGAGAGAATTGAGGGCTGAAAAGTTGTGTGTCTATTATGTGTGGTTATAATCCATTGTAAACCAGTTGATTGAAAGGTAGGCTACAAATCTAAATAAATATATAAAACAAAACAAGAGGCACAGCAGGCCTGAGGATTCCTCAGCAGATGAAACAATATGGGTGAGGTTCGCTGGAAAGTTCTAAGCAAGCAAACATGTAAACGTACCAGAATTTGCCAGATCAAAGTCATCACCAACTTGATTTATCACGCTGCTCACGATTTCTGGAAGGCTAGACTCCTCTTTCGAAAGATTCCCTTCTAGAGTTGTTTGAAGGAAGGCTCTCTCAACTTCTGGTGCTCTCTCGGCACAGAGTAAAGAAAGAACCGCAGTGCTATTCGAGGTGGGAGAGAAAATCCCAGTACAGGGACAATAGGCCCCAGATGGAGACACTTCAGCAACCTTTTAAAAAGGTAAGGAAGAAAAATATATATATATCATGTAGGCAGCTCTACCTTTGCTCAGAAAGGAAACACTATTCAGTATTCAGAACAACCCTCAGTATTTGTAGTGCATAGACCAGAAAACATGGACCACTTGAAAACTGTTCAGAATCTTAGTAAATCACTTAATGACTTTTCTGTCTGTTGTGGAAAGGGTAATGCACTCTGTGCTAGATGCTGTAGGATATGTAAATGTATTTTTATAGATACACCACACACTACCTGAATGAAGGTCTTGGATCACTAGCAGTTCACAGACCACAGTATAATCCCTGGACTAGAGAATGGTGCCAAAATATCTGATTCAGCTCTATATCTGAGGTTTTGCAAGGTGCAACTCTGGCTAATACAAGATATCCCCTGGAAAAAGTGATACATGTACTACTGAACGCTCAACAAGTAGAATGAGTCATAAATGTGACAAATAAATATTGAAAACTAGTTAGCTCTTCACAGCTAAATGAGAGTTGCTATTTTGAACAGACACAATCCTTACCATGTGTAGCCCTTGTGCTTGGAGGGATTTTACAAATTGCTGAAACAATGAAGTCTCTTGGACTGACAGTCCTGACAGTGTGCTCCGCAGTATCCAGCTCTGTGTATGAAAGCTCCCAGCATGCACTGCATTCCAGCTGCTCATAGTGCATTTCAGAGTAATAGTGACTGGACTTTTGAGGTGCCTCTGGCTTAGAGTTAGAGGCTCTAAGACCACACCACAGCTTTGTGCCTCTTCAACTCCTGTTTAAGGGAGAACACAACCGTTAAGGTTTAAGAGCTTTTAAAATGGAAAAGAAATAGTTAATTAAAGCAGGAAATAAATTACTAATTAACTGAGAACTCAACGACAATGGAAAAAATAAAGAGATTTACACTTTATTTACTAGGTTGAGAAGCATAGAACTGATCCTTATACCAAGGAATAGCTTCTCACAACTTTAGTTGAGACAAATGTTAGTTTAACACACCAAGCCCCTTTCAAAAATAATACTAATGCAGGTATTACATTTGCTGTCTCTCAATCTTCTTATAAGGATGCTCTTAGCAACAAGCTACATGTTTTAGCTAAAAGATTAACAATCTCACATTTAAGTTAAGGCTCAAAACAGCAGCTTTCCAGAGTTCATTGTTACCCTAATTGTTTGCTGAAGAATTTAGAAACATCTGCAGTTGGGAAACGATTTAATTGGTCAGTTTGAAAGTACAACTACTTAAAAGAATAAAGCAGGGATGGAGATCCTACAGCACATCTCTGGCCACTTGTCATGCTGGTTGGGGCTGTTGCAAGTTGGAATCCAACAACATCTGGAGGACCACAACTTACCCAGTGCTGGAATAATGTATCCTTTTCACAGCACTTGAGCTGTACAGAAAAGGAAAAAGAAGTACTTGCTGGCTATAACCAGGCGTTACTTTCATTACCATCATTATTGATTATCATCTTCCAAAGCAACTACTCTATTCCAAACTTAAAAATGGAAAGTGTCATGCTGGTGGTCAACAACTGGGAAACACTGGCCTGTGAGCACTCCAACTGGAGAACAGCCTTTACCAAAGGTGTCATGGGCTTTGAAGATGCTCAAACTCAGGATGAAAGGGAAAAACGTGCTAAGAGGAAGGCACGTTTGGCAAACCCTCACCGTGATCAACACCAGCCCAGAAACCTATCTCCCCACTGTGGAAGGACGTGTGGATCCAGAATCGGCCTCCACTGTCACTTATGGCCTCACTGTTAAAACCGTGTTTATGGAACACAATCTTACTCGGCTACGAGTGATTGCCAAAACAGACTTTCATTACCATCAGATTTGAGGTACAACACTCCTTCTACATGAGGGAAGGACGCTTGCAATGAGGAAGGCGAGGTAAAGAGGCAGTTCAAAGTTGAATCAAAAGGAAGGGTTGTAGTCCATGGTGTGAATGGTTGCCCAGAGGACACAGGCTCCATAGGAAAGTCAGGGGTGCCCCCTGTACAGTGGTGACTCAAACACTGAATTAAAGTTTCAGATGGCAAGATGTTGCCCCCCAATAAGCGCATAAGTTCAACCAACATCCAGTAGCCAATGTGGTCTGACGTTCCAAGAAGCTGAAAGAAGGCAACAGAAAGGCTCAGGTTAGTGATATTAGTAAGATGACCAAAGGCTAATGATAAAATGTATTCTGTCTACAAGCAGAGAGAAAAGAAATATTATGGTCTGAGAAATTTAAATTATGCAATTTTTGTTATTAAATATTGCTATGAAAACAACTGTTCAGTGCTGGTTGAACATTTGCCTCTGGTGATTTGTTTTTGTTTTTAGCAAAGAACCAAGGCATATATATTAAAAGCAGGCTTCTAAAAAGTTACCTCCAGGCAATCAGGGGAAGCATCTGAAAGACCACCTGCTTCCCTACACACCCTAATGGGTCTGAGGTTCAGCAGGAGATAGCTCTGTGCATGCGTATTTGTGTATGTAGCCAAGTGCTGTCATCTCTGTTGAAGAGAACGGGTAATCCACATGAACAGAAGCTCTATGCACATCTCGTAATGTGGACTGCACACTTATACAAGCACACCCTTGTAGTGTCACTATCTGTGAAAACCAGAGCAGCATAATGGGTTGTAGAAGATATTATTGGACCCTGACCAGTGAGATCTGGGTTCAAATAGTAATTGAGGCATAAAGCCCACAACATCACCATGGGACCACTAATCTCTCTCTCTGCCTAACCTACATTACCAAGTTTGGGAGAGGATAAAATGGCAAGCCCAGCATTTGACACCATGTGCTTCTTTGGGGAAGAGAGGGAAACAAACACAATTAGCAACATGTCACATAAGATGGCAGGGTAATCATTTGCGATGCAGCATTCCTAATGATTAATTCTCTCACATTACCTTGAACCAGTCAGCAGTGTCCACCCAATACAATGAGATTTTCTGGCTAGCCATCATTTCCTGGATTCTCTTAGGGATGAACTTTTCTGTCAGATCACGTGAAGCAAGCAGTTCATCAGACAAATGAGTAGGACTTCCAGAAACAAATTGCAGCAGCTCCCCCTGGGAATGAGGGCAAGGAGAGAAGAGGAAAATAGCATTCACGAAGCCCTCAGAAGGAATATAACTCCCTGGAGGTTTGTTCAGGGTCACAGTTAACTTGCTTTTCTGGTTTCTCAACACTGGTTTGGATGGAGAAGCAATTTCAGGCCGGTCCCACTGATAGTCAAGTAACGATTCTTTCAGTATGTTCTGAGTGAGTGTGGCTCGGGGTACCGAGCCAGATGACTTTGGGTTGCAGTCCTGGTTTCCAAACTTTGCATCCAGCTCCTCCTCAAATTCTTCCCAACTGCGGGATCCAAGCTCACGAAAATTGCCCACTCGCGAAGTTCTGCCCCGGGCGCCTGAGGAGTCAAAGAACTTGAAGCCCCACCGGATTTTAGCTAGGCCAAACTTGCAGCCCAAGTAGTTCAAGATCCTCAAGGTGCCCAGTTGAAGGTGAATCTTCCGCTCAGAACTGGCAGTGTCCAACAGGAAAACCACATTGTAGGAGCAAGTCATGACGCTACAGAAAGTGCTTTTTTTTGTATGGTGCCTGCGTTCCGGCAGCCCAGGGCGGCGCTCACGAAAATGCAGCAGATTACGTAAACCAGCCGGCAATCTAATGAGAAACCCAGCTTAGCCTCCTTGCCTTAGCATCCCAAGGCTGCTCCTGGATACACTTCCTTAAGAAAGATTAGCCCCACTGAAGAGGCAACTGGGGGACCTTACTTCCAAGCAAGCATTCTTAGGGCTAGGCTTGTAGCCAAACTGAGTTTTCTATTCCGCCTGGGACGCCAAAATACGTTTCCCTTAAGATTTAAGCCCTGTTGCCCCTCCGCCACCCCCTGCATTAACAAACCTCCCCAGCGAATTCCTCTCACGCCCCTCACTGCCACCTTCTCCCCCCAACCCTCACTAATATGGGGCTCTTAACAAGAATAACAGCTTAATACTAAAGGAGCACTTGGTTAACTGCTATTTTCGATTCTTAAAAGGGCCCCACTAGCTTCTCTAAGCCCCCTCGGGGTCAACCGCTCCACGGCTTCAGAATAAAAACAGGCCCCCTGCTTCTTATGCAGCCGCCGCCATTATCTCCTGCGCGCATCCTTCAGTCGAACTGCTGGCGCGCTCCCCTCTCCGCTCTTCTGATTGGCTTCAAGGCGCCTCGCGGCCTCCCTCGCCATTGGCCCGGGTGGCTTCCTAGGCTCCGCCCCGCTCTCGCGAGCTCCTTCGGACTCCTCTTCCTTTTACTCGACAGGGCTCGGCTTCTTCTGATTGGCTAGCTCCTTGAGTGGCGGAAGAGCGGATTCCTTCATCTAGGAAGACGTCGAGGCCGAACTTCCGGCTAAAAAATAATCCTGCCGCTCTGGATTTCTCTCTATGGAAAATCAGTTCTTAGGCCGGAAGTGCCGCTGCCCAGGGGGTTTTGCCTGTGCCAGTTGCACGCTTACCTAGGAGCAAACCTCACTGAAGATCTGTATAATTTTCTATCCCTGTTATTGGCCCTCCAGATTACTGGGTCGTCGGTTTGCTTGGCAATGTTTTGCCTCTAGGCTGTTCTAGGCATTATATTTCTTTGGTTTTTCTCTCCCATGCCAGCTTCCTGCTTCACTTTCATTGGCCAATAGCTCTGGGACGCGTGCTCCCATTGGCTGGCTATGGGGAGGCACAGATTGGACTGTGGGCGGAATTTTTTTGAATTTAAATGTTAAAGAGTTTGCATTGGAGGGGAAAGGAGGTGACTGGTGGGTGGGGAGTAATAGCTGAGTCTGTTAAGAATAAGCTCTTGGAAAGGAGCCCTGACCTAATAAAGACAGTGATAGTTTGTTAAACAGAACACACAATTACTGGTATTCAAAGGAGCATCTCTGCTAGCTTATAAGGCAGTAAAGCCAAGATAAAGTGCTATAATCTTCATTGCACACAGCTCTGCAATGGACAAAGAGAAAGAGGGCCTTGCACCACCTTGGCAGATTACAGTGCAGTCTTGTAAAATGTTTACTCAGGAGAAAGCCCCACCGAGTTCCATTGGACTTACTTTCAGACAAGTGTGCTTAGTATTGTAATTCTGGGAGGGGTTGCATTGTAGGATAAGCTTTGATTCCCGTCTATTTTCCCGTCTATTTGGACCAGGGACTCGCCTATAACCTGAACCTACAACATAACAGCAAATTTTAATTTTTGAACAGTGCATATTTATCTCTTCTTGTCTTCTACAATCTTTCTCTTTTCCCCCTCCACTTTTTGGGTCCCTCTCCCTTGTCTTAGTAAAATAACGATAATAATAACCATCCTGAATATATTTTTTGTTTTGTTTTTGTTTTAAAGTTAAATGGTGGTGTTTCCTATTGTGAAACCCATTTCTTGGTCCTAGTCTGTCAGTTCACTAATCTCTCATCAATTTCCAGGAATCTCGGGGGAACAGCAATGCCAGAACTGTTAAGACGGTTATGAAACCGATAGAAGTTTGTCAGGCAAATAATAAGCCTTACTGTTTCTTTCTCTTTCTTACCACTAGATGTCAATATAGGCTCACCTATAAGGAAATGACTGCTTGTTCTGATAGAGATAGGTTATTTTCCACTCAAGTAAGGCTGCATGCTAATTGTAATAAATTCTTTATTTGATTTATATCCCACCTTTCTTCTAAGGTGCTCAAGGTAGCTTACATACTTATACTTCTCCTTGCCATTTTTATCCTCAACAACATCCCTGTGAGGTAGGCTAGGCTGAGGGTGAGATATTTGCCTAAGCTCACCCTGGTGAGCTTCATGGCCGAGTGGGCATTTGAACCCTGGTCACCTAGGTCCTAGTCCAACACTCCAACCACTATGCCACACTGGTGTTATAAGAATTCTAAGGTCTCAAATATAAATTAAACATTCAGAAATGTACAAGGCAAACACATACATATATAAACCATGTGTCTGAAATAGAACAGGAGAGCAATCCTGAAGCCATGTTGACTCTCCCAATGACCTCAAATATTCCTCTGCAGTAAGGGAGGAAAATGGGGAAAGCCTTCGCATTGTCTTATGCTTGCAAATCCTGCCTTAAAGGGCGTATTTGTGTATGAATAGGGTGAGCCTGTGATCTGGATTCAGGAACTAAAGTATTTACCATCACAGAACAGGTAAAGCAATCAGTGACCATTATCAGGTATCCTGGCAGACAGGATTTCTGCTGTAGGCTGCCTCCTGTGATATATTTCTGCTGTACACTGCCTCCTTCTGTGATGTATGTATGATGTTTTGCAGGTGGTCTTGAGCTACAGGGTGGGCAATTTCAAAAGTCTATATAAGGGCTTGTGCACCATTCTTTCTGGATTCTGTCCTCCCTCCTGTGTGTGGGGAGTGGGGACCCTGTTGCAACAGTTCTTTTCTATTGCAATAAATATCAGGCTTACTAGCTGCTTTGCTTCTCAATATACTCTGGTAGGCCTCTGTTATTTTCTCCTACCAATAGGAAACTCACTTAAGGACTATACAGGCTCTTGGATACCTCATAAGGGAAAGGGAGCAGTTTTTTCTTATAACACTGGCTTTCAACACTTGCGTGAGACTGACAGTCCCATTGAACATGTTGTTGTTGTTGTTTAGTCGTGTCCGACTCTTCGTGACCCCATGGACCAGAGAACGCCAGGCACTCCTGTCCTCCACTGCCTCCCGCAGTTTGGTCAGACTCATGCTGGTAACCTCGAAAACACTATCCAACCATCTCGTCCTCTGTCGCCCCCTTCTCCTTGTGCCCTCCATCTTTCCCAACATCAGGGTCTTCTCCAGGGAGTCTTCTCTTCTCATGAGGTGGCCAAAGTACTGGAGCCTCAGCTTCACAATCTGTCCTTCCAGTGAGCACTCAGGGCTGATTTCCTTCAGAATGGAGAGGTTTGATCTTCTTGCAGTCCATGGGACTCTCAAGAGTCTCTTCCAGCACCATATTTCAAAAGCATTGAACGTAGTGGGACATAAATCCAGCAACACATGAAATGGGAGTTTCATCACTGGAAATTGAACCTTTAAACCTTTTAGAGTTGCATTTTCTAAAAACAAGTCACTAGTTTATTTATTTTTAAAATCACCCCAATACACATGTAGCAGTTGTGGACTAAGGCTGGGAAGATCTGGCTTAAAATTTTCACTCAGCTATGGAGCTCCTGGGTGATCTTGGAGCAATCACTAGCTATCAGCCTAAAGGATTGTTGTGAGGGCAAAATGGGGTGGGGTGGGGTCAGCTATGCAGTTCTGCGCTCCTGGGATGCAAAGGCAATTTCTAAGTATCTATCTTTTATGCTGTTTTTTGATAACTGTTTAGCAAATTAGAAATACTGGTACAGTTTCTTCCTTAGAGAGCCAGTGTGGTATAGTGGTTAAGAGCGGTGGACTCATAATCTGGTGAACCGGGTTCGATTCCCCGCTCCTCCACATGCAGCTGCTGGGTGACCTTGGGCTAGTCACACTTCTTTGAAGTCTCTCAGCCCTACTCACCTCACAGAGTGTTTGTTGTGGGGAGGGAAGGGGAAGGAGAATGTTAGCCGCTTCGAGACTCCTTCGGGTAGTGATAAAGCGGGATATCAAATCCAAACTCTTCTTCTTAGAGCTTTGGAGTGGGGAATTTGTGGCTCCCTAGATGTTGTTGGACTCCAACTGTCATCAGCCCCAGCCAACATAGCCAATGGCCAGAAATGAAGAAAAGAAATACCTGGAGCCCCTCGTCTTGACAAATAAAATTTTCACCCTATCAGCTGTCCTCTCCTTTCTGAAAGATAATCTGTCGCACTTAATAAAGTTTTTATTGAGTTTTCATAATTGTGTGGTCAATAAGAAAGAAGGCATCATCATTAACAACAACAACAAAAACCCTGTCTGCCAATTACAGATTAATATAAGGGAAAGGAATATATCAGCACAACTGATAGCGTCCACAGAGATCATGTTGATGAATGGAGGTAACCCTGCCACAAAGTTGTCTGAGTCAATGGGAGATGAAACATGTAAGTTCTTATGAACGGCTGTTTTTTCTCAGTAATAGTTGAAGCCACCTAAAGTTAGTAGCCATAGTGGGGTAGCGGATTCTACCTATGTGATAGAGGAATGGGATGGGTAGTGACTAAGGGGAGAGCCTTTTCAGAGGTGGCATCATGTAGATCAGGGGTAGGTGGGGCTGCATTTCCTGCTGACCAGAGATACATAATGATATGGGACCAGAGATAAAACAGGGAGGGGAGTATTAAAGGTCAGGATAAGGAGTTTTGCAATGATCTCAGAATGGACAGGGAGCTGGCGAAGAGGTGAGATTTAAGGAAGGAACTTGTATATTCAGAGCAACGAATGAGAGAAGATAAGTTTTTGAAACAGACTTCTGGATAGAGGTGAGTATAGCTGTGCATGGCTGGACAGGTGGACTATTTATATTATTATTAGAAGGCAACTTTCATCCTATACCCTCTTGATTATGTCAAAGATAAATACAGTGGTCGAACGTAATCCGTTCCGGGAGTCCATTCGACTCCCAGAACCAATCGAAAACCAAGGCTTGACTTCTGATTGGGTGCAGGAGCTTCTTGCACTCAATTAGAAGCTGCATCGGACGTTCGGCTTTCAGAAAACGTTTGCAAACCGGAACACATCTGGGTTTGCGACATTTGGGAGCCAATTTGTTCAGGAGCCAAGCTGTTTGACAACCAAGGTTCCACTGTAGAACTCTTCCTGGATCATCCATGCACATTTATTTATTTTTAAATTACTACACTGGCTTTCATTACGGCAGATAACCAAATGAGTTTATAACACAGAAATCCAATGAAGCTGAAATGTAACATGAAAACAGCAATAGCCAGTGGCCTTCAGAACCTGGTACTAACAGATAAGAGGAAACCAGAATGAAATCACCAGCCTCGAGCATTAGACTAGCTGCTTTCAGAAGGATGCTTACTTGATGGCCACTCGATGACTCAGAAAGAGCCGTAGTTCAGTGAGAGAGCACATGCTCTGCATACAGAAAGTCCAAGGTTCAATCTCCTGGTAGAAGAAGAGTTTGGATTTGATATCCCACTTTATCACTACCCTAGGGAGTCTCAAAACGGCTAACATTCTCCTTCCCCTTCCTTCCCCACAACAAACACTCTGTGAGGTGAGCGGGGCTGAGAGACTTCAGAGAAGTGTGACTGGCCCAAGGTCACCCAGCAGCTGCATGTGGAAGAGCGGGAAAGCGAACCCGGTTCACCAGATTACGAGTTCACCGCTCTTAACCACTACACCACACTGGCTCTTGGTAGGGCTAGGGAGAGAATCCAGCCTGAAACCCTGGAGAGCCTCTGCCAGTCAGTGCAGGTAATACTGAGATAGATGGACTCATTGAACAACATGTAGCAGACACAGAGCACCAATTGGATTAAGCCCGGACCCGACCTTTAATTGCCAGTGAATCCACCAGGTGCTCTGCCTCCCCCATGGCATATCTAGCTAAACTCAAAGTCCCTAAGCTCTGGAGGGCTTTTACCCCGGCATGATGTCACGCCCTCCCCTCAGCTGTCATTGTAGGTCGATACAGGAAGATTGCTTACTCGGAGACAGAATGCCCCTGTGACTCTGGTCAGATGGAAACAATAGAGCGTGTGCTTCTCCAGTGCCTATACTATGGAGACATTCATATTAGCCTCATCTCCCCACTACTCCACAAGTACCAAGGGCGCACAGGACAACTTTATTTTCTACCTCCCTGCTGCTGTCAGATACCAATCCTGCTACAACGTACAATGCTGCCAGATTCTGCACAGCAGCATTCAAAATTCGTCGGGTGATGACCTGTGCCACAAACTAGATTGAATGAACACTCACATCAGAGTGCTCTCTGCACTGATAGTTGTAGTCTTTTATATACTAACCTTTTATGCTCTTTCATATCCGTTTAATGTGGCAAGAGTTGCAGGGTGACCTTGGGCTAGTCACACTTCTCTGAAGTCTCTCAGCCCCACTCACCTCACAGAGTGTTTGTTGAGGGGAGGAAGAGAAAGGAGAATGTTAGCCGCTTTGAGACTCCTTCGGGTAGTGATAAAGCGGGATATCAAATCCAAACTCTTCTTCTTCTTCTTTCTAACCCTTCTTTTAGATTCTTTTAGATTCTTCCTATAGTCTTTTAGATATAGATATAGGTAAAGGTAAAGGGACCCCTGACCATTAGGTCCAGTCGTGGCCGACTCTGGGGTTGCGGCACTCATCTCGCTTTATTGGCCGAGGGAGCTGGTGTACAGCTTCTGGGTCATGTGGCCAGCATGACTAAGCCGCTTCTGGCAAACCAGAGCAGCGTGCGGAAACACCGTTTACCTTCCCGCCAGAGCGGTACCTATTTATCTACTTGCACTTTGACATGCTTTCGAACTGCTAGGTTGGCAGGAGCAGGGACCGAACAATGGGAGCTCACCTGGTTGTGGGGATTCGAACCGCCGACCTTCTGATCGGCAAGTCCTAGGCTCTGTGGTTTAGCCCACAGCACCACCCGCATCCCCTTTTAGATATACCTTCTGTTTTAATACTTTTTTAGCTTTCCAAAACATTTTACACATGATTGTACCCCACCCTACTTATGCTGTTCTATGACCGTAATAAATATTTGATTGATTGACTTAGATGGACCAATGGCCAGCCATGGTGCAAGATGGGCTCCCTGTGTTCTGACAGGTGTTTGAGTGGCCCATGCCAGAATGGACCTGTCGAAGCAACCTGAAAGGAACATGTAGGAAAGGTGAAGTCACAACCTGCCTTATCAGCAGTGGCAAGAGAACAGAAAACAACAAAAGAGCCTAGCGGAGTTTTCTAACTGACTTCTGATGGAAAGATACGATCCATAAAAATCTGTCGGTTGACAACCACCAGGTTAAGAGCTGATAACGTCAAAGCCTTGGGGTTGGAAGCTGATCCAACTGGGTTGTCCTGCTCCAGGCAAGTTGCTGTGGCTCTTTCGTTCCTCCCTTGCTCTTTGCAGTCTCCTTCCTTCACTCCTTCGTCAGCAATGCTGCTTGCTGCGAGCGTCACCTTTTTGCGCGCTCTCGTCACCCGGGAGTCCAGCGTTAGCATGTATCTAAGCTGGCAAGTAGGGATGGGTGACCCAATCAGATCAGCTTCCAACCCCAAGGCTTTGACGCTATCAGCTCTAAATTACGGTTTCTCATTTTTCCAATCTTCAGTTCTCTGCATTTCCACATCAGTTTGCAGTTTACGTGTGTGTGTGTTTTCTGTTTTACAATTTAGAATATTCAATTAAACAATCTTAAAATATCAGTGACTTCCCTTCTTCTCTTTCCATGGTTCATTTTACATATCATAAATTCCTGCATATTTTACATAAACGAAAGCATTCAGTATTCCATGATTACATCCACCAAAACTGTTGAATTTATCTTAATGCTGCCAACATTTTCAAGTGTACACGATTCCCCCCCCATATATTCAACAAACATTTTCCAGTCTTCTTTAAACACATGTTCTTCTTGTTCTCTTATTCTATAAGATAGATCTGCAAGCTGTGCATATTCCATCAGTTTAAGTTGCCATTCTTCTTTAGTTGGGACCTCACTCATTTTCCATTTTGGGGCTAACAAAACACCAGCCACAGTAGTGGCATATACAAATAACCTTTTTTGACACCTGGGAATTTCGATCTGAATTATCCCCAACCCAATGGACTCTGTTTTTTGGGGGGGAAGTACTTTTAAACATTTTTTTCAATTCATTATGGATTTACCCCCAATGCTCTTTTACCCTTTTACAGGTCCACCACATATGAAAGAATGTTCCCTTGTGTTGTTGTTTTTTAATGCTTTCTGAAAATTCACCAGCACTTTATTGTAAATAACACCTAACATACACATTTTTTTGTAGGCCATCTTCCCTAATAAGCACAATTATGCTGGGAAGTCTAGAGAACAGAGAGTGTGATTTCTCAGACCGTTATCATTCATGAAGCTTGGTCCTCAGGCCGTGTTATGTCTCATTGAATTAGCTGAGTCTCATTAAATAAAATGCATAAGGAACCATGTACAATACCTTCAGCTCCTTGGAGGAAAAAGTAGGATATAAACACAATGAAAAGTATTCTTTCTGCAGGAAAACTCCTTGCTGAAGATGTCAGTGATGGGGCATCGTTTTGCCATGGAGAAAAATCAAAATCGTACATTTAATTTTGGGGGGTTTGCCAAAGGCTGGCAGTCGAGAATGTAATGCTACAAGCTGTAAGAGTGATATGCTCTTGAAACCTTTCTTGGCATTGCCTGAAGTGAATGGAAACCTGCAACATTTGCGCTCCCTGAACTGATGTGCCATTGTATTCAAACCACCAAACAACATCCCATTCTCCTGAAACTGAAATTGATACCAGAGTGACCTCCTTCACTTGCCTTATCAGAGGACAGAGGTGGGTGGAAATGGTCATATCTCCCTTGCACTTTGCTACTTTTTATACTCTACTTTTTATATCATTTTTACACAGTGGGAAGAACTCTGGGTGTTGTTATCATTTATAAGCATGGTTGTTGTTTTTTTAAATAGAAATCACATTTCTAAGTTTTGTTTAAAGACCGCACATTGCAAACAATATGAAGCATATCATTAATTGTTAATTGTAGTTACCAGGTCACCTTCAAAGGTAGCCCCATGTAGAGCGCAATGCAGTAGTCCAAGCAGGAGATAACCAGAGCATGCACCACTCTGGCGAGACAGTCCATGGGCAGGTAGGATCTCAGCCTGTGTACCAGATGGAGCTGGTAGACAGGTGCAGTTCACTCCTGGGTGTGAGGTGCCCTGCCATACCCTCCAAGTGTCCAGATTTCCAGGGACAGTCCCGGAATTATGAAAGCCACCCCAGCTTCTGATTTTATCCCCCGCCAGTGCCACTGCTGCCGAGCTCGGGGGAGGATGAGCCAGCACTTGTCCCAAGTGATGGCGGTGGTGGCAGTGCCAACTGTGAACAAACATCCCGATGCCTCTCCATGGCTGCTGCCAGCCTGCTTCCTTGGGCAGCTTGTAGTGGCTGCTCGAGAGCAGCAGCAGGCAGAGAAGAGGCTGTGGTTGCCAGGAGTTTGGCCTACACTTGAGTAGGACCCTGGCAGAGACACATGTCCGACTGGCATGTTCTCTCCCTTCTGGTCAATCGTTTGGGAACTTCAAAAGCTTTCTTCAGCCCGAACAGCACAGCGAACAATGCCAACTGACATCGGCACACTTAGGGATCCGCCGAGTATGCACATAATGTGTAACAGACCTCAGTAACTCAGCATTTTGGCTAATCTACTTTATTTACATATAAACACACATGGAGCACTGCAACATGGCTCTCTCTCTCTCCAGCATCAGACAGCAAAGAGAAAAGAACAAAGGACAATAGTCCCACTTCATGGAACACAGTAACATAAACATCCTGTCTCTGTCACTTCCCACTCTGTGGAGTCAAAACATATACTGTCATGTGATAGATAAAAATCCCATGACTGCAGTCATGGAGCAGGAATTCTAACAGTGGTAACTGAGACCCAGCCCCATGTAATACACCAGCTCTGAGGGGCAGGCAGAGGGCAGGAAGAAAGGGGGAGTGGAGTGAAGCTCAAGCAGTCTTGATTTTTTGAAAAAACTTTTTGTGCCTCCGTGTCTAACCTTTCTAAAAAAAAAAAAATATTGCCCCTTTCTACAGAAAATATTTATTGGTGTATGCTTTTCTTTTTGCAAATCTACCGAAGAATAAAATATTTTTTTAAAATGGGATTAATGGGTTTTCTCAGGATGGTGGAGGGCCTGTGTGCTTTGTCCCATTGGTGTTGTGGTGGTGACACTTACCCTTCTTCGGATAGGAAATGCTCTGTAAGGGGCGGGGAGGAGAGAAAAATGGGGGGAAGGTCGAGAAGAGTCAGTTGGGGAGACTGAGAAATGTCCCTATTTTCATCTGAGGAATGTTGGAGGGTATGCAATGAAACGTGTACAACAGGGTGAGAAAAACCTTGGAAAGGAGATTATTCCACATATCAGGGGCCACCACAGAGAATATCTTTTTATGACCTGCTGCCCCACAAACTTGCTTTCAATTCGTGGAAAGGCTGACACTTGTCCATTCAAGAATAAAGGTGTGTGGGTGTATGGGTGTGGGTGTGGGTGTGGGTGTGTGTGAGAGAGATTATGTTTATATCCAGGGATACAACTTGATCAGTGCCAGATTTACATATAAGCTAAACAAGCTATATCTTAGGCCCCACTCTCTTGGGGCCCCCCAAAAAATTTAAAGGGGAAAAAATGGATGCACATTTCCAAAATATAAGATAAAAAACAAATAAAATAAAACCTACATGCAGCAACAGTGTTTTGTGTTGTGTAAGCTCCTCCTTGCTATGTGCAAATGGCTTTAGATAGCTACTAGGTCCATAAATTACCATATAGCATATATTCAGCACAAAAAACAGTGACAATTTGTTGTTGACAAAGGACAGCTGGACGTAGAAAGGGCCCCATTACCTTCAGTAGCTGAGGGCATGGATCCGGGCCAATCGCCTTCTAAATCCGGCCCATGGACGTTCCGGGAATCAGTGTGTTTTTACATGAGTAGAATGTGTCCTTTTATTTAAAACACATCTCTGGGTTATTGTGGGGCCTGCCCGGTGTTTTGACATGAGTAGAATGTGTGCTTTTATTTAAAATGCATCTCTGGGTTATTTGTGGGGCATAGGAATTTGTTCATATTCCCCCCCTCAAAAAATAAATATATAGTCCAGCCCCCCACAAGGTCTGAGGGACAGTGGACTGGCCCCCTGCTGAAAAAGTTTGCTGACCACTGGCTTAGGGCCTCATCAAACCTAAATCTGGCCCTGAACTTGATAGTGGTTGATGACAGGGCAAAGTCCTGCAAGCCAATCATCTGCAAAAGCCATGAACTGGGATGCCAAGGAAATGAAAAAGAAGCTATTCAAAAGTTGAACAAAGAGAAGGGAGTGGCAAAGGCTATCCTCGCCCGGGGAACCATGTGGTCTAGAGACAGCCCTGGGTTTTTTCCTCTTCCTTACAAGTGAAGCAGTGAGCAACATGTTTTCCTTTAACCTTGATTGGCATTTGCATTGTCCCATTCCTTGGTGATACAATGCTTTCAAATGAAAACAATGTCAAGATGTGTTTCAAAACACGGCGTACAGGAAAAACAAACCACTTGTCCCTTAGATGACTGTCCTTTCATGTTGCCCAGACTTCCATTCATTCTACCAGGATCTCCTTGTAACCATTTCAAATTTCAGCTGTTCTCTTTCAACCTTTTCCAGCAGCATTTGTCTTTCCCTTAGACATTCCCTTAGGGATGGAGGACCCTGTGGCCTTCTGGATGTTGTTGTAATCCAACTCCCGTCAACACTAGCCAACAATGGCTGACAACCGGGAAAGCCTCTTCTCTTCCCAGAGGGGAAGTGTTATGAGCGGGAACCGTTCCTGCATCGGCAGGGGGGCGTGTTCGGCCCCCAGTGTCATTTCCCGGCTGCCGTGCCGCCCCCATCAGGCCAGCCACTAGGGTTGGCCTGGGGGCGGGGTTTAGCTGCATTCAAGCGGCCGCTGCAGCCCCCACGCCACATTCTGCTTCACGGAGACGTCGGAACACCCGCCTCCCTCCCTCTAGGTCATCTTTATGCTCTTGACCTTGCTATGGACTTTGGTTGGCTGCCCTGGCTGACCAGGGGGCCTGGTAGGAATTTTTATCCATTTGGCAAAGTGGCACCAGCCTCTTGGTTTTTTGCCTAAAGGTAAAGGTACCCCTGCCCGTACGGGCCAGTTGTGTCCGACTCTAGGGTTGTGCGCCCATCTCACTTAGGAGGCCGGGGGCCAGCGCTGTCCAGAGACACTTCCGGGTCACGTGGCCAGCGTGACGAAGCTGCTCTGGCGAGCCAGCACCAGCACAGCACACGGAAACGCCGTTTATCTTCCCGCTATAAAGCGGTACCTATTTATCTACTTGCACTTAGGGGTGCTTTCGAACTACTAGGTGGGCAGGAGCTGGGACCGAAAGACGGGAGCTCACCCCGCCGTGGGGATTCGAACCGCCGACCATGCGATCGGCAAGTCCTAGGCGCTGAGGTTTTACCCACAGCGCCACCCGGTTTTTCGCCTACCTCGTAGCAAATCGGCACAACTTTTCTGGCATTGGCGGTTAGGCATTGAAATATGTATCGTGTGTTGGTGGGCAGGGTGTGGCCATCACCTACCCCTCCCCTTGTTGGGTATTCCGTTAAAGGAATCTGGCGGTCGTGGATCCTGTCCGATGCCTTGCTGGTGGCTAGGGCCATGGCACGACTCCCGGTGACACCAGGGGAAGCTTCCAGTTGTATTTGCATCAACAAGCTCCTTCCACTGGTTGTTAACCTTCAAATGACCCCTGGGTGGGGTCATATATAGGTTGTTTGATCCAATGCCTAAGCCAATACCACTCACATGCTGTAATCAAAAAAGCTGTGGCCTTTTTTAGCCCATTAACCTAAAATACATGTGTCCTTTTGTCTTATTTACCACTACGCGGGTTTTGGGTCCTCGACTCACAGAGATAGGGGTTGTAGGATGCTTCCGCAACATGCACAGCAAACATGCTTCTCCCCACCCCACAAATCAAGACTTTTTGCAATAAGGAAAGTGACAGGGAAAATGTGGGATAACACCTGCTTGACACGGCATTATATAACTACCCTGTAAGGAAATCAGAGGGAATGCTTGATAAAATGGCTGACATTGTCTAACCACTCTACAAGCCTGTGCAAACATATTGTGACTTCTTCTTCTTCTTCTTCTTCTTCTTCCCCCCCACCCATCTGGCTGGGTTTCCCCATAGGTTGTTGGGAAGAAAACAAAGCATCTGAAGATAGTGTTGCAAGTAATGGCGGTGAACCTGTGGCCCTCCAGACATTGTTGGACTCATCATTACCAATGGCCTGGGATAATGGGAGTTGTAGTCCGACAAATATCTACATGGGCGTAGGTTCCCCTTCTGTGTCTTAGTTGATGACTGGAAATATTATTATTAATTAAATGTGTATACCATCCATCCTCCGAAGATCTCAGGGCAATTCACAACATAAAATTAAAAGATGATAAAAAGAACAAAACAACAGCAAACACAGACCAATAACCCTCTCCCTCCAACCACTCCCATAAACACATTTAAAATAAGAGGAGCATTTTTGCCTGGCACCTAAAGGTGTATCATGAAGGCGCCAGCCAAACCTCCTTGGGGAGAGCATTCCACAAACGGGGAGTCACTGCAGAAAAGCCTGTTCTCGTGTTGACACCCTCCAGACCTCTTGTGGAGGGGTCACATGTGAATGATGATTGCAGGGTCCAGGTCAGTTCACGTGAGGAGAGGCAGTTCTTGAGGTATTGCGGTCCTGAGCCATTTAAGGCTTTATAGTTCAAAACCAGCCCTTTGAATTGGACCCGGAAACTAATTGGCAGCCAGCGCAGTTGGGCCATGACTTTTAGCAGCCAACTGTGATCCTCACAGTGGGGTGAGAAATGGGAGAGAGGTTGTGTTTAGACTAGAGGAGAACCACTGGACCATGCAGGCAACTTCATGGTTTGGAAGACTGCCCACAAAGTTCTGATCCCAAAGACCGATAAGGTGAGAAATGGTGGAAAATAAGGCAAGGTGAGAGAGTCTATTGCTTCAGTGGAAAAGACGTTATTTGGTTCCCATAATGGGTGCAAACAAGGAAAGAAAGACTCTTTGCTTTCCTTCCAGTGGAAAAAAAGTATTTGCTTAACTCGATCTCTGCCACCCTACAGATGTTTTGGGTTACAATTCTAATCGGCCACAGCTGGATGGTGACCGATGCAAAACAGAGGCAGAGCAAGATCCCTGCCAGAGCTACATGAGTCCCAAATGGGATAAAAGAAGTCTGGTGCCCATAGAGACTCATGGGGTGGGGGAGAGAGAGACAAAAACCCCAGGGGTAGTTGGAGTCAGAGCCAATGACAGGAAGAGGCAAATACTTCTACTTTAGCCTCTGCAGAGATCCAAAATGACATTGGCGACACTACGTCTAAAGAGGACTGGATCCCTGGACTGGATGTAAGTAAGGAGACAGGCAGGTGACCCCGAAAAAGCACAAGATTGTGGCCCTGAAAAAGCACTTTCTTTGGGACCGCTGTGCTCTGAAGGGGGGGGGGGAACAGGCTGTCCCAGTTTTTCCAGGACACTTGCAGGGGTGGCGCTGTGGTCTAAACCACCAAGCCTCTTGGGCTTGCTGATCAAAAGGTCGGCGGTTTGAATCCCACAACAGGGTGAGCTCCCATTGCTTTGTCCCAGCTCCTGCCAACCTAACAGTTTGAAAGCACACCAACGCAAGTAGATAAATAGGTACTGCTCTGGCGGGAAGGTAAACGGTGTTTCTGTGCACTCTGGTTTCCGTCATGGTGTTCCGTTGCACCAGAAGCAGTTTAGTCATGCTGGCCACATGACCCAGAAAGCTGTCTGTGGACAAACGCTGGCTCCCTCGGCCTGAAAGCGAGACGAGCTCTGCACCCCACAGTCGCCTTTGACTGGACTTTACATTTTTACCTGTTTTACTGCTTTTGGCAAATGCTGAGGACACATCTCTTTACTTTGGCCTTTGATACCTGAGACGTGTGTGGGTTTTTTTTGGGGGGGATGCACTTTCCCCTGTTACTGTAATTTGTTTTAACTTCTTAATCTTAAACTGTTGTAACTTGCCCTGGGACCTGGTGGTAAAGGGCAGATAATGCATTTAAAATAAAATAAAATAAGTAACAAAAATATAAAGCAAAACATCACTGTGCAACTTGCTACTTGAGAACGATTGCCCAGGAGTCAATTACATCTTGCCCCCAGGTGAACGGCAACTTAAAAACCTGCATTAGTAGTTCTAATGGTGAGTATAAGGTTAGATAACGGCTAACAATGTACACCGCAGTGCCCCAGTGGCAGTTGGGGGTTTTTTACTCTCAGTGACCAAGCCAGACGGTTTACATGCCATCCCCATAGAGACAGCTGCAGGCAATTCTGGAATGGCCTTCTGTGTTCCTTAGGAGGTTAGGAAAGAAAACGGGAGGAGAGAAGAGGTGAAAGGGAAGGGCAGCAAGGCCTGCTGTGAGTTGGAGGAAAACCAAGAGGCCAGAAGAAGATAAAATGAGCCTGCTGAATGGCCCATCTAGTCCAGCATCTTGTTCTCACAGATGCTAACCAGATGCCTGTGGGAAACCAGCACGGAGGACTCAAGCACAAGAGCAACCTTGCCTCCTGGGGAAGACCAAGCATAGCCATCATGGGTCATGACCTTCATGAATCTGACTCATCCTCTTTTAAAGCCATTTTAAAGCCATCTAAGTTAGTGGTGGGGATGTGGGTGGCACTGTGGCTTAAACCACAGAGCCTAGGACTTGCCGATCAGAAGGTTGGCGGTTCGAATCCCCGCGACGGGGTGAGCTCCCCTTGCTCGGTCCCTGCTCCTGCCCACCTAGCAGTTCGAAAGCACGTCAAAGTGCAAGTAGCTAAATAGGTACCACTCCAGCGGGAAGGTAAACAGCATTTCCGTGCACTGCTCTGGTTCACCAGAAGTGGCTTAGTCATGCTGGCCACATGACCCAAAAGCTGTATGCCGGCTCCCTCGGCCAATAAAGCGAGAAGAGTGCCACAACCCCAGAGTCTTCTGTGATTGGACCTAATGGTCAGGGGTCCCTTTACCTTTAAGTTAGTGGTCATCACTGCCTCCAGTGGGACAGAGTTCCACAGTTCAACTATGCACTGCATGAAGAAGTACGTTTTTTGATCTGTCCTGAATCTTCGAACGTTCAGCTTCATTGCTGAGAGCAGCAAGAGGTAAGGTTTTAAAATGATGGAATATACACAGCTTGCGGACTTAACATATAGAATAAGAGAAGAAGAAGAACATACGGTACTTTTAGAGAAGACTGGAAAATGTTTATTGAATATGGGGGGGGGGATTGTGTAGACTTGAAAACGCTGGCAGCATTAAGATAAATTCAACAGTGTAAATAAGTTTTGATGGACGTAATACAGTGGTACTTCGGGTTAAGTACTTGGAGGTTCGTTCCGGAGGTCCGTTCTTAACCTGAAACTGTTCTTAACCTGAAGCACCACTTTAGCTAATGGGGCCTCCTGCTGCTTCCGCACCGCCGGAGCACGATTTCTGTTCTCATCCTGAAGCAAAGTTCTTAACCCGAGGTACTATTTCTGGGTTAGCGGAGTCTGTAACCTGAAGCGTATGTAACCCGAGGTACCACTGTAATGGAATACTGAATGGTTTAGTTTATGTAAAATATGCAGGGATTTATGATATGTAAAAAGAACTATGGAAAGAGAAGAAGTCATTGATATTTTGATGTTTAAATGAGTATTCTATATTGTAAAACAAAAAACATTAATAAAAATTATATATAAAAAATAAAATAAAATGGTGGCTTTTAATGACAGGATCAAGTCCTAGGAGTTTAAAAGCTACATTAGAAGAGAATTCCTCTGAGCATATGCAGAGTCTATTTCCCCATGCTACACTTAATAACTACAGCCGGCTTCCACCCATCTAGAATTAGAGAGTAATATATAATAAGGTGCTAGTTCTGCATTTTATATGCCACAAGAAAACTCCTGTGTAACAGCTAGAGTTTCAGACTAGGCCCGGGAGAAAGCAAAATCCATATCTCCATACCCAGCCATAAAATCATTGGGGGATATTTGAACTGAACACTTCTCTTTAACCTAGCCTACCTCACAGGGTTGTTGTGCTGATGACTGGTAGGGGGGGGGAAACCATGTACACCATCGTGAAAGGTCAGAAATGTAATAAGTAAATAGCTCTTAGTGTAGTGCAGGAGATGAAAGAATGAAATCAATGAAGGATCCTGTGGACCCAAAATACAGATACACAGGGGAGGCTACCCACTGCTTCTCTAAATCATTCCCTGCTCTGGCCTTGGTTCTTTCACACCATACATTTAAAGTGGTGTCGTAGTGCTTTAAATGTATGCTGTCAATACACAAACACACACGCACGCACACACGTGTGCCCGAAGCAGCTCACACTACACCGCACAAAGGACAACCACAATTCAGAAATCATGTTAGGAACCATTACAAATAACCCATAATGTCAGTCTTTAAATATATCATTAAAAAATCAACCTGTGCAAGCAACTTTGTACAAATCAATAGACTGTTTTAACAGCTTGAAACTAAACAGGTGCGAGGATCAAGCTTAGCGCAGAAATAAAACAGCAGTATATAAGGCCAAAAAGGGGGGGGGGGAGATCTCCGTTTCAAAAAACCAGTCTGCATAGATTCACCACAGTTAACTTACATCCCTTGAATGTCAGCCTTCCTTCCCGACTCTCTCACCTGCTAAGTCCCTTCCCCATCGCTCACCTGGGAAGGTAAAGATTGTCACTCCTCCTACACTCACGGTCTTGATCCAACTCGCAAACTGAAACAGTGAGTCCACATGAGAACGCAGTGCAACAGGTACGGTTCCTAAGCAGAGTGCAAATGTAGATGAGATACATACAGTGGTCATCTTCTTAGCTGTGATGGCACTGCGGCTGCCTCCCCGCACCAGCACAAACTCAGCCACTGTGTGTACCCCACAGATAACCCTGGCTTATCAACCTCTAGCCGCTCCCACCTTAGGGTGCTGTGATGCTAATCATGGAATCCATCCAGCCGTGATGCTGAATCTATTCATCTGTGATGCTGAGCACACAGAATGCACTCAGTTTCTTAAGGCAGCCCGACACATGTGCCTCACCCCTTTGTTTGTGGCTGGTTATATGAGAGGGTGCCCTGATCTATTAAGCGAGCTCTGAAATGGGACCGGTTGCCAGAGTCCTTGAGTGTCTGAAGTGATGACTGACAGCCGCACGGTCACACCCACATCTCCCCAGATGACATAAAATGAATGAACTTCCCCCAGCAGTTGGGACTGTAACTTCGCACTTGCCAGCTCACACACAGCTCCTCTTTCCCCTTCACCAAAGAAGCAGGCAAATGACAAACTGATTGCGAGGACTATGATGGCAAGGAACACCGACATGCGCTGGCGGCTGCCGCTCGTTTGCCTCCTCTGGGAGCTTGCCATGATCATCCTTTTTGGCGTCTTCGTGCGCTTCAACGCAGAATCCGATATAGCCGGCTGGGAGAAGGCGAAGCAGGAGAAGAACATCACAAGTGACGCCGAGAATGACTTTTACTTCAGATACCCATGTAAGTAATGTTGACATTTGGCCATTAACGTTACGGGGGCCTTTCCAGATTGTCGGGATTTTTGAAGGAGGGGTTCTTCCTGCATACCAGGAAATTTAGGTTTGGGTGACTGATGAGGATCAAAGCATTCTGTCCTTCTGGTGCAACAAAGGCACTTTTTAAAGAAAAGAAACAGACTGTTTGCAGTTAGGAAAGTGGCGGGAGAGTTGACGGTGTTCGAAAGTGAGGGGTGCACAAATGGTTTAGCAGAAAGCTGCATAAAACCCCTGCAAGAAAATCAGGATGAATGCTCATTGTTGTATAAAATTCCTGCAAACAAATCAAAATCAATGCTCAAGAAACACCAGGTATAAACTAGCCTCTGTGTAAGCTTTGTGCAAGGGAATCAGGATAGCTGCTGAGTAAACAGGTGATCCAGAGGATCCCAGTGGTTCTTTATTTCTCCCATTGGACCCCATCCATGGGGCACCATCTATATGTAGACCTTGGGACCCCAACCACTGCACACCGGGTGTTGGCAAGCACCCAAAGGAAAGGGGTTAATCGGGAATCATGATCCTGCATTGGTGAGGCAAGTTATCACAGAGGAATGATTTCAGTCCCAGATCAGTTTAATTTCAGTGTTCTGGTCATATACAGCCAGCCCTACCATTGGACAAAGTGCCGTGGCTGTTTCAGGCAGCTGATCTTAGATGCTGTGAAAGGGCAACAATGATCAGATATCTATTTTTTATTGTATTTTGAGGCAGGGATTTTCCTCTGGTGCCAAAATACTGTATACCCTGACTCAGGGAGAGGTTTTCTGTTTTCTGTTCTGCTTCAGGCCAAAAAGAATTCTGGGCCAGTCCTAGCTTTAGACAAGACTAGTTTCCTCCTTACTTAGGGGAAGGGGTGGGCAGTGTGCTTCGGCATTCTGATACAGAAATAAACTATTTCTAGCAGCAAAAACGTAACTTCAATGCAGTTTTGCACAAATGAGTCTTGATATAGTGAAATGCAGAGTGCAAAGCCTTTCCTGCAGGGTGTGGGGAACCTTTAGTTCTCTCCCTCAGATGTTGCTGAACTGCAACTCCCATCATCCTTAGTCATTGACCATGCTTACTGGGGCTGATGGGAGATGTAGTTCAGCAACATCTGGAGGGCCAAAGGTTCACAGGTTCACAGAATTGTAGGGTTGGAAGGGGCCACGTCCAACCCCCTGCAATGTAGGACTCTTTTTGCCTAACGTGGGGCTAGAACCAACAACCTTGAAATTAAGAGCCTCATGCTTTACAGACTGAGCTATCCTCACACCTGATTTACGGAAGCATTCTGAGCCAGTGACCATCCTTGAGCTTATTCGGTTGAACAATTGGTATGGTTAGGTTAGGTAGAACTGTGGACTTGGTGTTCTTATGGGATAGTGCTCTTTGGGTGGGAGACCATGGTAAGCCCACCCAACTGACTTTTGAGGGTCCTTCTGCTCCTTCTGCTGAAGTGGGGGCTAGACTCCTGCCCTACAGGCATCACTGCAGCTAAGTGTGCATATTGGAGGGCAAGGGCAGCTTGAGAAAGGAATAGATGGCCCTGCTTAGGGAAGAGATGTTGAACTAGGACCAGACCTGAGAGACCAGGGTTCAAAGGCTAACTTTGCCAGGAAGCTCACCTTGCCTCTCAGCTTAACATACTTAACAGGGTTGTTGTGTGGATTCAGTGAGGAAGGGGAAAACCATGTACCCCACCTTGTGAGCTCCTGGAAAAGTGGGATATAATCATCAGTGCTTTATTTCCTTTAAAAATGTTTAGAGGTACTCTCCTTTTCCTACTCATATTGAAATACTGTCTCTCAATGAGGCCAAAGTTAGATTCACAAAATGTTTAGGGGTTTGTGTACCCCTTGTGTAGCACTAATAATAATAATAATAATAATAATAATAATTTATTATTTATACCCTGCTCATGTGGCAGGGTTTCCCCACCCACTCTGGGAGGTTCACAACAGAATACTAAAAACACAATAAAACATCAAACATCAAAAAGTTCCCTAAAAAAGGGATGCCTTCAGATGTCTTCTAAAAGTCTGATAATTGTTTATTTCCCTCACATCTGGTGGGAGGGCATTCCACAGGGTGGGCACCACTACCAAAAAGGTCCTCTGCCTGGTTCCCTGTAACCTCACTTCTTGCAATGAGGGAACCATCAGAAGGCCCTCGGAGCTGGACCTCAGTGTCCAGGCTGAATGATGGGGGTGGAGATGTTCCTTTGGATACAAATGCAACAAACTAACTAAATAAAACCAAGTTAAGAGGATGAGGTCACATCCACACTACATTTAAAGCACATTTATAGCACTTCAACAGTCATGGCTGCCCCCTGAGAATCCTGGGAACTGTGGTTTGCTTACCGTTTCCCAGCCCCCTTTACAAATTCAGTTATTCTTTGGGGTAAGTCTTGAGTGTGGATGAGGCCTGAGTCAAGTAAGAACCTCTATGGACAGCGGTGAAGAACCTCAAGCCTGAAGACCAAATGTGGCCCTCTAGGCCTCTCTTTATGGCCCTCAAAATCCTCCTCATTCGGACCCCTCACTGATTGTACCATTCACTGGCTTTACCATTATGTCTAAATGGGAATCCTATGAGGAATGTTGGGCTGAGGTGGTAGTTTCTGTCCAAAGTTTATGCAATGACCTTTCATGGCCAAACACGCTTCCTTCTCAGTTCAAGTGAATACAGTGGTACCTCAGGTTACATACGCTTCAGGTTACATACGCTTCAGGTTACATACTCCGATAACCCAGAAATAGTGCTTCAGGTTAAGAACTTTGCTTCAGGTTGAGAACAGAAATCGTGCTCCGGCGGCACGGCAGCAGCAGGAGGCCCCATTAGCTAAAGTGGTGCTTCAGGTTAAGAACAGTTTCAGGTTAAGTATGGACCTCCGGAATGAATTAAGTACTTAACCCGAGGTACCACTCTACTCTGTTCAGGACACCACACTGGGCCTCCACAAGTTATTCTGCTTAAACAATCCTAGAGGCAACTGTAATAAATAATAATAATAATAATAATAATAATAATAATAATAATAAATAATAATAATAATAATATGGGCAGCTCTCAACGTAATATTAAAACACGATAAAATGTCAAACATTAAAAACTTCCCTGGCAAAGGCGTTTTGGGATGCTGATTTTTCTCTCTCCCTTGTGCCATCATGTAGCAGCAATGCCCATCGGTATTCTACATAGGACAGATGTGCCAGTCTCTATGCAGAAGAATAAATGGGCACAAATCTCGACATTCCTCCCCATCCCCCCAGCCAAAATGTGAAAACAGCTAACAAGCTGAAACAAAGGAAAAAATGTTACATTCATGTAATGAGATTGCACTATTCATGAACCAGTGGGAGAATCTTTCAAACTCCCAGGACACTCTGTAACTGACCTCAAGGTTGCCATTCTGAAATAAAAGGATCACAAAGCAAGAATACAATACGGGTGTTCATATTCAATGGGTTGCTATCCCTCTGCCTGGGTACACAGACCCTGAGCTGTACACATGCGCAGTTATTCACATGTAATATTCACAAAGTATATGGTCTGAGTACCTTTGTACACAAGCTGTGCAAATCAATAAATGTACACTTTTTCTCACAAACACTTCCACATGTGTAGAACCAGCATGTACCTGTGTTCAGTGCGAATACTGTTTCAGTGTGAAACAACAGAATTACAAAAATTCCTTCCAGTACACGGAAGCTCATGCCAATAACAAACTTAGTTGGTCTCTAAGGTGCTACTGGAAGGATTTTTTTTATTTTGTTTCGACTACGGCAGACTAACATAGCTACCTACCTATAAACAGAATTACAATTCATTGAGATAAAGGTTTTTAAAAACCACCCTATGTATACTAACTTTGCATTGTTATTTGTATTTAAAAATTGTATCCCACGGTTCATTAAAAAAATAGCAGAGTGGGTTACAACAATTATGCACAAAATCATACGATAGAACCATATAAAAATGTTAAAATCAGAAATCAGCTAACTGTTAAGGAAAGATGCGTTCTTGATTGTCTTTGTGAGCCTAATTAGCTGCCAATGCCAGGATACAGTGGCGTAGCATGGGGGGTGCAGGGGGGGCCGCCGCACCGGGCGCAACATCTGGGGGTTAGGGTTAGGGGGCGCAAATCCACGGGTTAGGGGGCGCAAATTACTTGCCTTGCCCCGGGTGCTGACAACCCACGCTACGCCACTGCCAGGATACCTCTTGTTATCAATGGTTATCTGTATTGGTTCTTGCCTCAATACGGGTGTTAATACAATCATCTTAGCAATGCTGAGTACATTATCACTAATCTGCTACACTCTAGTTACAACTGACTTGTTGAGGTGGGGTTGTATCTCATTGTTGCCCAACTCCCAGTTTTCTCCCTGCCAACTAAGATTTCACTTTGCACATCTTACAAAGTGGCCTTGAGTCCACGAAAGCTTATGCGATAATAAATTGGTTCATCTTTTAAGGTGCCACAGGTCTTTGTTGTCTATGCTGCAAAAGACTAACAACCTACCTCGAGAGAGCTAAAACAGTAGCAGCCAAAGGCAGAAATCTTCCAACAGCCACTTATTAAGTAAGTTTCACGCAAACTGGAAAATGGACAAGCTAGGAGTTTGGAGTGGGATCCAGATCTCTGCTTCAGCAGCAGCCAAATGTGTGAATTGGTTAAATGTGCAATTGACACATCCATTCCATACCTTTAAAGCATGTGACTCTCCCCAAAGAATCCTGGGAACTGTAGACTATAGCTATGTGTGGGGTAAACTACAGTTCCCGGGATTCTTTGGGCTTTAAATTTGTGGTCTGTATCAATTACACTCTAATGGAGAATTCAGGAACATCTGCATTACTAATTTATATTGGTTTTGTATCAGCTTAGCAGGCATGGCTCTCAAAATAAATAAATAAGTCCTGTGAACTGTAGCTTGGTGGGGATGCTGAGAATTCTCTTATAAATCTGTATGCAACACACAGGACCACAGCTCTTAGAAATCCATGTGGGGAGAGAATGATGGTTTCACCAGTTTAAGCACTAAGAGGAAAGACCAGGGTGGTTTTTCAGATGTTGATGAACTACAACTCCCATCATTACCTGACCATTGGTCATGCTGGCCAAGGATGCTGGGAGTTGAAGTCCAACAACATCTGAAAGGCCAAAGGTTTCCTATTCCTGTACTACAGCCTGGGTGCTTTAACATTGCCATATGTAATGGGTAAGGGACTGGGTGGGGTGGAAATCCACAACAGTGCAATACTTGTGCGAAGAAAAATTTCAATAAGTCATCAACAAATGAGTAAGCTTCTGAGTTCCACAGAACTCTGAATCTCTTATCAGAGAGTAAATCAATGGGTCTTGCTTTGACATGAATAGGATTGCACTGTCAGGCTCACTGAGTTCAAGGGGCTTCCCTTCAGGTAAATGTACATGGAAATGAATACTGAATTTGATTAGGCTGAGGTCGGCAAAACAAGACTTTCACTTGAACCAAAGGCTATGGGGGAAAAGGAAATGTCAAACCTAAATGTCAGCAAGTCTTTGTTTCTTTTGCTATTCTTTTGGGAGAATAGGGAAGAAAAGAGCAGAGAAAAACTGGCCACTGTTAGCAAGCTTGAAGATAAATCTTAGGCGGTGCAGCTGTTCTCCACATGTGTTAAACAACTCCATTATCGGAGAAACTGTCCATTTAAGTTTCTCAATTTTTTCAAATCTTAAACTCAAGTTATCTACATTTCCATAGCAGTTTGCAATTATTAAGAAATGCTAATGAAAATATGTCAACGTTCTAGCACTAATTTCTCCTAATGATATGTTTTTGCAGGCAGTTTTGACTAACATACTCATTTGGGCAAGCAGAATGTGCATGGTTTTTTGTTTTTGTTTATACTAATATATGCATTTGTATGCACACCTCCCCCTAATATATGCAGCTTGGTTGGAGAATTGCACTGCAGAATTCTGAAAAGTGGACCTTACAAAGGATAAATGTCTTTTACGTTCATGTATCAGTTCGAGAGGTGTGAATTGGGTAAAGGTAAAGGTAAAGGGACCCCTGACCATTAGGTCCAATCACAGATGACTCTGGGGTTGTGGTGCTCATCTCGCTTTATTGGCTGAGGGAGCCGGCGTACAGCTTCCGGGTCATGTGACCAGCATGACTAAGCCGCTTCTGGCGAACCAGAGCAGCACACAGAAACACTGTTTACCTTCCCGCCGGAGCGGTACCTATTTATTTACTTGCACTTGGACGTGCTTTCGAAATGCTAGGTTGGCAGGAGCAGGGACCGAGCAACGGGAGCTCACCCCGTCATGGGGATCCGAACTGCCGACCTTCTGATCAGCAAGCCCTAGGCTCTGTGGTTTAACCCACAGCGCCACCCGCGTCCCACGGTGAATTGGGTAGTTTCACCTTAAATTGCAAAGGAAAGTAAATTCCTCTCCCATCCCTCTTTGTAATGTTTGGAGCGCTTTCCCCGTTCTGTGCCCATCGCCCCTGAGCAGCCCATCCTCTCCATTCCTTCTCATCTTGGTTCTTGTGCCTGGTTCTTCCCTGTATACAACCATCTGGGGATGGAGGTTAATGGGTGTATCAGAATGTGTGTTGTTTTGCCCAATTTGGATAGGTGCCAAACAGAGAGAAGGTGAAGCCTGACTCAATTCAAGCGGTATAGGCTGGAGGAGAAAAGCAGTCACAGGATTGGGGAGAAACTGTGCGCTGTTTCTTAGGTTTCAAGGAAAGAATTACTACCACCCTTTCTCAGATACATGCAAACATGCATTATATGCACTAATTCATTGCACCTCTTTTTATAGAAAAATAACATTGACTAGTAGTATTGTTGTTGGTCTTTGCAGCCCTGGGGGTTCCACAGAATATGAAGGGACTGAAAAGGAGTCATTAGCTCTTTTGGTTGGGCCAACTAGTTTGCTTTAAAGTCAACTGGGATCCCTGGCTAATTTGAAGGAGATTGGCAAGGACAGTGAAGCTGTTGTGGACTGGAACTCCCATCATCCCTGATCATTCACTATGCTGTCTGTGACTGATGGGAATTATAGTCCACACAACATCTGTAGGGCAGCATGTTAGTTTTTCCTGGGCCAGGTTTTCTGACTACCAGTTGTTTAACAGTAGCAACAAGCTGACTTTTTCCACCTAAAGTAGGCTGCTGAACGGAAGAAAGATAACCAGGAGTGGAATTTTGTGTGAATGGACCGTAAGCTTAGTTCAGTTCTGGTACTGAAAACAAATTGCAAGTCTAAGCATCTGCTCAGAGGCACCCTGTTTTTCAAGGTCACACGCATTTCATACCATGCACTGAAAACACATAGCTTCTCCTAAGGAACCCTGGGAACTGTGGATTACCCTTCAGAGAGCTACAGTTCCAAGTACTGTACCCTTGAAGGAAATGGCCTACATTTCCCAGAGTTCCCTGGGAAGAGGGATTGATTGTTAAACTACTCTTGAGGACTGCAACTCTCACACCCTTGAACAAACTACATTTCCCAGGATTCTCTGTGAGAAGCTACGACTGCTTAAAGTGGTATGCTACTGCTTTAAACATATGGTGCAGATGGTAACCTTCCTTCATTTCAGCTGGGTGTGATGTCACTGGATGTCTTCCTCATTCACGAACTGCCACCACTTTGGGAGTATGGCAGAGCCTGGGTGTTTTGTTTTTTCTCTATTACGCAGCCTCTCCCAAATGCTCCCACACACCCAGGACTTTTACAATGGCATTGATATTAACAGAGTTCCGATGCGACGTGCTTGGGGAAAATCACACACTCTTCACTTGGGTTTCATAAACAAAACACCTCACTTCATTAAACATGAGTTTGAGATGAGAATCTCGGCTAGTTCCCTCAGTCCCTGGAAAGCTTAGCTGCTCAGTCTCACCCTCACATCAGTAGAAATCCTGGATTAAGCCAGACACTGTTTAATCATTAAACTTCCTCTACTGGTGGCAGTAGTAGCGTTACAACATTTTCTCCTTCTGAGAGTCTACATGAATATATTATATTAGGGATAGAATATGTTGGTTATGACTGACTCAGCTGCCAGAGTTCTTCATTTGTGTCGGTTAAGGGATACAATCCGAACTGGACAATCCTGTTTCCTACTGACGTGCAATTTTATCTCTTTCCTCCTCCACTTTTGCATAGGATTAACATTCATTTGTATTCTGCTAGGAGACCAGACAAAGCTTACTTTATTCTTTCTGTACTTATTGTACTAACTTGAAATTTAACTGACACATTTTAACTTTGCCTCTGAATCACACGAGTTCCCAAAGCAATCCCAGGAGGTTTTCCACTCTCCAAGAAGAGGGGGTGCCATGACTGTTCATAGATTCATAGAATTGTAGAGTTGGAATTGAACACCAGGATCATCTAATCCAACCCCTTGTTATGCAGGAATCTTTTGCGCAACGTGGGGCTTGAACTCACAAACCTAAGATTAAGAGTCTCAAGCTCTATCAACAGAACTATCCCAGCTGTTGGCTTCAAATGTTACATCAAGTAACAGCCAATCCCTGCAGAAAGGACTGTACCACCTTGTGGGGAGTCCAGTGCTGTTGGGTCTGGGTGTATGAGAAAGCTCCCTGTGTGGAAATCTTTCATGTACCTGAAGAAAGCTGGTTGGCGCCCACTGCCCATCATCTCATGAATGGGGAATTCTTTTTAATAAAACCAAAACAAAACATTTTATTAATTTTACAAATAAAAAATACAAATAAACACACATCAATAAAGTAATACTATATGTGGAGATTCTCCAAATCTCACGTCTTTCCCTCATCCTGTCCAGGGGGTCTTGTTTTAAAACATCTACAACTGCACATTAGTCTGTAGTCCAGTTTTTATATTGAACCATATTGCCCATAATATTTTTCACACTACAAGTGTGTCAAAATCCTGCTCTTGCTTCCATCAGCTTACAGTGGTCTCCTAGATAACTTGTAAATTTTTCCCATTCTTCTAGAAAGTTTTTATCCTCTTGAGCAGGGGTCAGCAAACTTTTTCAGCAGGGGGCCGGTCCAGTGTCCCTCAGACCTTGTGGGGGGCCGGACTACATTCTGAAAAAAAGAAATGAATGAATTCCCATGCCCCACAAATAACCCAGAGATGCGTTTTAAATAAAAGGACACATTCTACTCATGTAAAAACATGCTGATTCCTGGACCGTCCGTGGGCTGGATTTAGAAGGCGATTGGGCTGGATCCGGCCCCTGGGCCTTAGTTTGCCTACCGGTGCTCTTGGGGAATTCAATCCTGCTTGGTCCTGCTGCCATCCTTTCCATCTCTGCAGGTTAACTTTGACAAGGCTTCTCTAAATACATTGGTAGATCCAGCCTGTCTGGTAGCAGAAGCAAACATTAGTGAAAACAAAGCAAGATTTTATGGGATTCATTGAACAACCCCTTGCCCTTCCTCTGACAGCCTTGAGGTACATCTTTCACATACTTTTTGTGAGGCTTCTGAATACCAGTTGCTGGAAACCACTGGAGGGGAGAGTGATCTTCTGCTCAGATCCTGCCTGAGTGTTTCCCATGAGCATCCAGTTGGAGTTGGTCACTGTGAGAACAGAATGCTGGGATAGATAGGGCATTGCTGCCATCACTTCCAGTCTTAGGGGTTGTTACACCTCTGCTTCAGAGGCCAAGTTCCCTTTCTGGGGGAGAGATCCCTGCCAGTCTCCCACAAAGGCCTGACTCCCCCTTTATTGTTCTGGGCTGTTTCTGAGGGCTCCAGATCCTACTTGACCAGATCTCTGGGAGATTGTGTAGTCAGACACAACTGCATGATTGTTAGTATATGAAAAGGGTCAAGGACCACAGAGTTCTAATTGCTAGAGAAGGTTCAGTTAGGTCATGTCCCCTCACCCCCAGTGGGGAAGGAAATGCTGTATATCTTATCTTCTTTTCCCCTTCTCCTTTCTTTAAGATGTAGCTATGGAAGCAGCATGTGTCTCTCAATAGCTTCCAGCTCTAGACACCTGTCTGAAGCTATCTTGCTGCTTTCTTTTTACCCATATGCCTGCATTTCTTATCGTTGCTGCATAGAATAGTGCAGGACTGTGACATCAAATACGTAAGTAAAGTATTTTAAACTTACTTCAGTGTGTGGTCTGCTTCATTGCAAGAGGGATAGAAAGGGGGGTCAGCTGCTTTACACAGCTAAACGGAATAAATAAGGTTTAACAGCATATTCCCATGCATCACTATTCTGCCTAAGGATAAGAATGAAATTCTGTTAGGGGTTTTCTCCCCATCAGAGAGACTGCTAAAGCCCCACACTTTGGAATACAGGCTTGCTGCCACTTTCCTTTGTTATTAACACACCCACACAGGTCTCTGTAGGATTAAATATAATTAATATATCCTTTTACCAATTCCCACCATTAAATCCTCCATGGAAGAAGAAGCACATATGATCTTGGGGGCACAGAGTGTGTGCTTTTTACCTTTTTCAGCTGGTTTGCCAGCTGTGTACCCATTCCCTTTGAAAAAAGTTTTATTTATACTTTTCAAATTTATACATTTCATAAATTTTACCGTCATTTTAACATTTCAAAGTCTGACTTCCTCCCCGCTCTTTCTGTGGTTCCTTAAATTTATTTTTTAATATCTTCTGCATATCCAAATTTGTTTAATTTGCTCATTTAATTATCTACTTTAAATATAAACTGCTACGAAACTGCAGGTTATTACAATAATCCTGTCAATACTTTTATCTGTTTGCAGTTCATCTGTAAATATTCAATAAACCATTTCCATTCTTTTATTTAAAAAAGTTTGCTATTTTGATTTCTTATTCTTCTGGTGAGTTTCGCCATTTCTGTATATTCCATAAGTTTTTGTACCCATTCGTCCTTTGCTGGGACTTCTGCTTCTTTCCATTCTGAACAGGAATATGCTTAGCCCAGTGATTCATGTTCCATTTCTCAGGGATGGGCCAGATTCGAAATGCAAGTACAGTGGTACCTTGGGTTACATACGCTTCAGGTTACATACGCTTCAGGTTACAGACTCTGCTAACCCAGAAATAGTTCTTCAGGTTAAGAACTTTGCTTCAGGATGAGAACAGAAATTGTGCTCCGATGGTGCGGCGGCAGCAGGAGGCCCCATTAGCTAAAGTGGTGCTTCAGGTTAAGAACAGTTTCAGGTTAAGAACGGACCTCTGGAATGAATTAAGTACTTAACCCGAGGTACCACTGTATATAATCCACAGTGCATATGCCCTTTAAATACATGAGGGCAGAATATGGGCTGATTCATGCAAGTTTACTTGTTTGTGTATGGTGGGAATTCCCAGGCCAAATGATGGAGGAAACATAACCCTCATCTTGGTCTTATTCAGCAGCCTAAGGACCTCCTGGACCACTGATAATTGCCGAGTGTCATTTTACATCACTGGAGCTGATTTCTATCTCGAGGACATGATGGATGGCAAGTGGCTGGAAATGTATAGACTTGTTTTGCAATGCAGACAGAGTTGCAGAAGCCCAAGGGGGTGGGTGGGAAATTGCTGTGCGCTGTGTACCGTGTGTAGTGCAAATGGCAGTATATCAGTGTGTGATACACACACACGAAAAAAGAATATTTCAATGGCAACATCAAATAACAGGATGTTTCCGGTCTCTTCTAGCGGTTTCTGAATGAGAAGTCCATAGTTTGGGGTTTCACAAATCTGCTTGCTTTCAAATAATAATAATAATAATAATAATAATAATAATAATAATAATAATAATTTATTTATACCCCACCCATCTTACTGGGTTTCGCCAGCCACTCTGGGCAGCTCCCAACAGAATATTAAAAACACGATAAAACATTGAACATTAAAAGCTCCCCTAAACAGGGCTGCCTTCAGATGTCTTCTAAAAGTCAGATAGTTGTTTATTTCTCTGACATCTGGTGGGAGGGTATTCCACACAGCGGGTGCCACCACTGAGAAGACCCTCTGCCTGGTTCCCTGTAGCCTTACTTCTCGCAGTGAGGGAACCGCCAGAAGGCCCTCGAAGCTGAACGAAGTCTTGATGAGCCCAGAGTTGTTCTGTATGTCCCAAACCTAAGCATTTAGGAACGAAACTCCAGCTGCTTCAGTTTCAAGAGAATGATATGCAAATTCTGCTACATGCAATGGAATTTCATGGGAAACACAACTTAAGTCACTCTGAAAGAAGATACTGGATCATACCAAATCATTTGTCGCATATGTGCACAGCAGTAGATGTGGCTGCAAAGCAAGACATGGGGTCTGCACTGGTCATTGCAATGCATCGCTAGTTATTATTATTGTATAATTATAAGATTACCATAGGATAAGCTGTCCTGCCCAGCTTAACTGGGTCAAACCCCTTCACCTTGGCAGAAAAGGTTACCAAACTCTGTTCTCTCTCTTCCACTCTGTAAATCTGACTAGCAAGGAGATCCAAGCTTAGACCGTGTGGCTTAAGCAAATAATTTAGAAACATTTACCATTCAGCAGCATAAGTTATACCGGCTGTCTTTTCTTGCTGCTGTATGAATCTCACCTTTGAAGAGTTGGTAAGTAAATCATTTTTTAACTTACCAAACATGTGGTCTCTTTCTATGCTAAGGGAAGTGGGGGGCTTTGGAAGCAACTTAGAAGGGGATATTTTAAAGGTCTAACAGCCTATATTTCTTTGCTTTACTTTGCTGCATGTTTGTGATTTTAAATATCTGCTGGTGCTCTCTCATCAAAGAGTGCTTGCCCCAAACCTTGATTTAGGCTCCCAGGGAATTCTCCTTTTTAATATATCTAAAGTATTTCCCCTCTAACCGAAACAACAAACAAAATTTTAAAACCAACACAATTTGGTGGTCCCCTGGTCTGATACTAATCAGGAAAGGCCATAATTCAGTGGTTGAGCATCTGTTTTGCTTGCAGGAGGTCCTAGGTTCAGTCCTCAGCATCTCCAGCTGGACTAGGAAAAGGCTGCTTCCTGAAAGTCATTGTCATTGGACAATAGTATGCTAGATTGGCCAATGATCTGACTTTGTATGATGCAGTTTCCTAAGTATATTCCATTGATCCAGCAGAGCTCTGCTTATGTTTTTGTATTCTTAAGGCATCATTTGATGCCACGTGTGTGATAGCAGAATTTAGAGATTTTTAGGGATTTTTAGGTTTTGGGATTTTTTAAATAAAAAAATAGTTTTATAAGTTGTGCATCTTTGTTTCTCAACTTGATTCTTTTACATGGTTTTATAGGTACTGTGGTATTTTATGCATCGTGACACAGTTATTTTTATTGATCATAGTTTAGCAATTATTTATTGACATTGTTAAGAGTGAATTTCTGTTTAATTATTATTTGCTGGTATTTTGAGAGTTGATTTTATTGTGTACACTTATATTCTAATAGATTATTGAATATTACTTTGTTTGATTTAAGCCGTTCCATTTTAAAGTTATGTTTTGTTATGACTTTTTGTATTGGATCAGATTATCATCTGGTGTGTGTTCTTTGTTGCATATTCTGTTGCTGTAAAGCGCCTTGTGCATAGTAATATTGAAAGGTGGTGTGGGAATTGAAATAAAACAGGAAGCGAGCATGGTTGCTAGATATGCAGATAAAGTGAGATGAGGGTTGGGGTGAACACATACTTTTGTTTTATATATAATTTTTATTAAATTTTCTGTTTTACAATTTAAAATACTCATTTTCACATCCTTAAGATATCAGTGACTTCCCTTCTTCTCATTCCATGGTTCTTGTTACAATCCCTGCATATTTTACAGAAACTATACCATTCAGTATTCCATTATTAGTAAAGGTAAAGGGACCCCTGACCATTAGGTCCAATCGTGGCCGACTCTGGGGTTGCGGCGCTCATCTCGCTTTATTGGCCGAGGGAACCGGCGTACAGCTTCTGGGTCATGTGGCCAGCATGACTAAGCCGCTTTTGGAGAACCAGAGCAGCGCACGGAAATGCCATTTACCTTCCCGCCAGAGCAGTACCTATTTATGTACTTGCACTTTGACATTCTTTCGAACTGCTAGGTTGGCAGGAGCAGGGAGCAAGCAACGGGAGCTCACTGTATTTGATTTGAACTGCTGACCTTCTGATCGGCAAGTTCTAGGCTCTGCGGTTTAACCCACAGCGCCACCCGCGTCCCATTCCATTATTACATCCATCATAACTTATTTACACTGTTGAATTTATCTTAACGCTGCCAGCGTTTTCAGCTGTACACAGTTATTTCCCATATATTCCATAAACGCTTTCCAATCTTCTCTAAACGTTATGTTCTTCTTGTTTTCTTATTCTATTGAACACACGTTTTTGAACCAACGTCAATGAAATTTCTTTCCTTAATGCAGCTTTCCAAGATGTTCATGTGATGATTTTTGTGGGCTTTGGGTTCCTCATGACATTTCTTCAACGCTACGGTTTTGGGGCTGTCGCGTTCAACTTCCTCCTTGCCGCCTTTGGGATCCAGTGGGCTCTCCTGGTTCAGGGCTGGTTTCATACCTTTGAGAATGGGAAGATACTCATTGGAGTGGAAAGGTAAGTTTGCCCATATGGAACCTGGCTGGGGTGGGTGGGTGGGGGCAGGGGCGCCGACTTATAAAAAAAATTGGGGGGGCGGGGGCCCATACCGACTTATAAAAAATATTGGGGGGGCCAAAGACCTCCAAACCGCTGCTGCTGGGGGAATGAAAGGGGCGAGCCCCGGGCTGCCCCGACCTTAAGTGAACCTGTGAGGGCCCGCCCTTTGCGGCAGCCGATTGGCTGCCGCCGTGGGCGGTGAATATTAATGAGCTAGGGGGAATCCCCGCTTCTCGCGGAGCTGATGCCAGCCCCGCGAGATTGTTGATGGGTCGAGAGCCCGCAACCCCACCCCCTCTCTAGATCGGGAGTGGCTTTGTTTTAACTCATTACTGAATGTATTTTAAAAGGTAACTATCGTCAAACAAGGAAAATAAAAAATACCAACATAATTTTGTGATTTTACAAAGCATAATATAACTAATAATTTTCTTAAATTATTGGGGGGGCAGAGCCCGCCCAAACGAATTTTTGAGGGGGCTCTGGCCCCCTCAGGCCCCATGGAGTCGGCGCCTATGGGTGGGGGTCCCGTATTTCTTGGCTGGACTCTAAGGTTAATGCGATACACTGGTGAAAAGAACCAGTTTGTTGTACAGTGGTACCTCGGGTTACAGATACTTCAGGTTACAGACTCTGCTAACCCAGAAATAGTACCTCGGGTTAAGAACTTTGCTTCAGGATGAGAACAGAAATCGTGCAGCGGCAGCGGGAGGCCCCATTTGCTAAAGTGGTACCTCAGGTTAAGAACAGTTTCAGGTTAAGAACGGACCTCCAGAACAAATTAAGTTCTCAACCCGAGGTACCACTGTATTTGAATGTAAAGATACACACAGGGAAGGAGGGCTGGCGAGTGAGATGGAATCCTTTCGTCCTATAGGGAACCAGAAAGATATGGAAACTTTTGAGTTTCACAGAATTGTTAATAGGACAAAATGAATGCTTAGAGCATTAAAATATGGCATTAAGAGTCTGAATAGTCAGAAGAATATAAAATGAGCCAGTTGGATCAAGACAATAGCCCAGCTGTTATTTACTATATCTCTGTAGCATACCACCACAGGGTCAGCTAAGTCAGAAATACAGGTCCATGCCGCAAGGAATCTACAGTGGTACCTCGGGTTAAGAGCTTAATTCGTTTCGGAGGTCCGTTCTTAACCTGAAACTGTTCTTAACCTGAAGCACCACTTTAGCTAATGGGGCCTCCTGTTGCCGCTGCCCCGCCAGAGCACAATTTCTGTTCTCATCCTGTACACTATAAAACAGGCATTTAGAAAACAAATACAGTGGTACCTCGGGTTACATACGCTTCAGGTTACATACTCTGCTAACCCAGAAATAGTACCTCAGGTTAAGAACTTTGCTTCAGGATGAGAACAGAAATCGTGCAGCGGCGACGCAGCAGCAGCAGGAAGCCCCATTAGCTAAAGTGGTGCTTCAGGTTAAGAACAGTTTCAGGTTAAGAACGGACCTCCGAAACGAGTTAAGTACTTAACCTGAGGTACCACTGTAACAGGAAAGTAAAGTAAAGGAGAGGCAAAGGGGACCAGGAAAGATGGAAGATCCACACGTGGTGTTTCTGTCCTCCCTGTGACTCTTGAGGGCCTCCTGATACAGATTCAGTGTATACCAGCGTTGCTTCATCCTTGGGTCCTAGATGTTGGACTACAACTCCCATCATCACCGTAGCCAGCTTAGCTAATGGTCAGGATGATGGGAGTTGTGATCCAACGCAGTAGCAGGCGGCATGGGGAGGCAGTGGTGATTGCCTGATCTCCAGTCAGTCATATGGGTGGAATTAGAGGCAGAAGGACAATGGTGTGGTGAAAATGACACGGTGATGTGCAGCAGCAGAGCCCATCCAGGGCTCCCGCAGGTCTGTTTGCACCATACCTGCTTGTCATCCAACACACGATCCGTACTGATCCAACAACGTCTGGGAACTCAAGGTGGAAGTACACTTGTTTATACAGGTTTTTATATACAGTGGAACCTCGGGTTGCAAACGTGATCTGTGTGGGAGGCTTGTTTGCAACCCGCAGCACTGTGTCTGTGCATGCGCGGGTTGCGATTTGGCCCTTCTGCACGTGCGCAAAGCGTGATTTAGCACTTCTGTGCATGCGAGAGCGCCGATACCCAGAAGTAACCCGTTCTGGTACTTCCAGGTTTGGCACGATGTGCAACCGGAAAACTTGTAACCTGAAGTGTCTGTAACCTGAGGTACCACTGTATATACTGTATTTTTCGCTCTATAGGGTGCACTTTCCCCCCTCCAAAAATGAAGGGGAAATGTGTGTGCGTCCTATGGAGCGAATGCAGGCTCCTTGGCTTCAGTGAAAGGAACCTGAAGCCTCCGAAGCTCAGAGGGAGTGCTCCCTCCACTCTCCAGAGGCTACACGTTGCTTGCGCTGAAGCCTGGAGAGCAAGAGGGGTCAGTGTGCACCGACTCCTCTCACTCTCCAGGCTTCAGGCAGCTATCTGCAAGCCTTCGGAGCACAGCAGGAGTTCCCGCCACGCTCCGAAGGCTTGCGGATAGCAGCCTGCAGCCTGAAGCCCGGGGAGCGCAGCGCCAACTCCCGCTGCGCTCCCCGGGCTTCAGGCAGCTATTCACAAGCCTTATGAGTGCGACTCCAGCCCCGCAAGCTCCAGGAGCGGCGGCAAGGCTGCGCGCAACCTTGCCGCTGCTCCCGGACCTGTTCTGGGGGCTGGGGTCAGGGGAAGCTCGGGCTTCCCCCACCACAGTCTCGCGGCTAAAAACGAAGCCAAGACAGTGAGCGGGATCCATCCGGCTGGCTGTCTTGGCTTCTGCCAAAGCCACACGCAGCCTCTCCCGGCTGGAGAGGTTGCACACGGCTAAAGAGGAAGCCAAGACAGCCAGCCGGATGGATCCCGCTCACTGTCTTGGCTTCTTTGCTCTTTGGGGCTGAAATAATTATTTTTCTTTATTTCCCTCCTAAAAACTAGGTGCGCCCTCTGGTCCGGTGCGACCTATGGAGCGAAAAATACGGTATATAAATGTGCTTCATTTCTAACCTTCCTCTTCCTCTTCCTCTCAGCATGATTGGTGCAGATTTCTGTGTGGGTTCTGTCTGCATCGCCTTTGGCGCCGTCCTGGGCAAAATCAGTCCTGTGCAGCTGCTGATCATGACACTGTTTCAAGTGACTCTCTTCTCCGTTAATGAATACATCCTACTGGACCTGCTCCATGTAAGGCTATTTAACTCTCTCTCTCTCTCTCTCTCTCTCTCTCTCTCTCACACACACACACACACACACACACACAAAAACACACAGGCTGGATCCAAGAAGCGTTTCAGTTAAACGCGCCGTAAGCTTTGTATGAGAAATCTGGTTGGCAAAAATGGAACTCCACAGCGCCACCTGGTGTCACAGTGTTATAATGCATATACAGTGCATATGAGGCGCTTTTTCTTTGCCAATGTAGCTGAGTCCACAGATACTTACTAGTGCCTGAGTGGTTTCACAATTAATTCTCCTTCCCAGGAAACTTTGGGAAATATAGCTCTGCACACAAGTGGATTTAGGGCAGCATGACTGGTTCGCCCACACTGGGCGCCAAGCCTAGAGGGTGCTGAAGGGACGTTGTAACAGTGACAAACAAAGGAAGGTGAGAGGCCAGGGGGGAGGCACCAAATTTTGGTATTGCATAGGGTGCCACTGAAATCTGGAAGCCCAAAGTCCTCTGCTGCTCTGTAAGGAGAATAGGTGTCAGGGACTGGGCAGAGGAGGAATGGTGGAGACCGCTTCCCCAGCCTGACCCTTCCAGGGAAGAGGAAGAGGAAGACAGTGCAGATTTACAACAAGCGGTTGAGGGAGGTCTCAACTCAGAGGCAGATGAGGGGGAAAGTTGGGAAATCAGGGGATTGGAGGAGCAGGCAGGGCCGGAGCAGCAGCTGGCTGACATGTTATCACTAGAAAGCATTCCAGACCCACCATCTCCCAGAACCAGGTGAGACTTAAAAGTAGGAGAGCAAAGAGCTCAAAGACAAAGGGCATTTATCAGCACCCATAGAAGAGATGACAAATGAAGAAGTGGGAGAGAAGGGGAGTGGAGATTTACTCAGGACCATGCCATTATCCAAGAGGCTGGGTTCTACGGACTCTCTCTGTAAAATATGAAATAAAAAAGGACTGCATGAAGCGCTTCCTTGTCTTTATACCTTCCTGGGCAATCAGCCGGGAGCTGCTGACGGTTCTGAGAGATTGGCTCCCAGTACATTTCCGAGCACAATTCAAAGTGTTGGTGCTGACCTTTAAAGCCCTAAACGGCCTTGGCCCAGTATACCTGAAGGAGCGTCTCCACCCCCATCATTCTGCCCAGACACTGGGGTTCAGCTCTGAGGGCCTTCTGGCAGTTCCCTCATTGCGAGAAGCAAAGCTACAGGGAACCAGCCACAGGGCCTTTTTGGTGGTGGCGCCCGCCCTGTGGAACGCCCTCCCATCAGATGTCAAAGCGATAAACAACTACCTGACATTCAGAAGACATCTTAAGGCAGCCCTGTTCAGGGAAGTTTTTAATGTGTGACATTTTAGTGTATTTTTGGTCTCTGTGTAAGCCGCCCAGAGTGGCTGGGGAAACCCAGCCAGATGGGCGGGGTACAAATAAATTATTATTATTATTATTATTATTATTATTATTATTATTATTATTATCATCATCATCCTGGCAATAGGGGATTTCCTTCCAACTCTCAGCACCCTTAACCAGCTACATTTCCCAGGATTCTTTGGGGGAAGCTATGACTGTGTATGATACTGCTTTAAATGTATAGTGCAGATGGAGCAGAGCGACTAGCAGGGGGAAGAGTGGGGGCCCAGCCAGCCAAATAACCCACCTGTGTGGGAAGGGGAGGGATGAAAGGAAAACTGCTTGAGGAACAGAACTGAACAGAACACCACTCATGGGATTAGCAATTGCACAATAGTAGTTGTTTTAATGGGTGAGTGGGCACAGGCCCTCCCCAATTTAGATCAGGAGACTGGCAAAACAAAGGGGGGAGGCGGTGTTGGGGAGCTTTATCCGCAGGTCTCTTATCAAAAAACCTGGAGTCAGTCCTGGCCTTGTGGAATGTGATTGCACAAGTAGGGCAATGGTGTGTAAAGGCCCCCAGAGGAAGACATTCCTCAGACCATCAGATAGAGGAACTGGACGGTGCCCTGAGGGAGGCAAGCTCAAAAATAGATTTTTTTGTCACTGTGTGGGATGCAAGGACAGCCTTGGGCTTCACTCAGGCCCACCAATGTTGCAAGCGCTAGGAAATATTACTTGTTTGCCAAATTCATGTCAGTTGCACCAAATAATATTACAATGAATTCACTCCATAAACGGAAAGGCAGATTAGTTTCCTATATTTTCGCGTATAACGTTCTTCTTTTATCAGCTCCAAAACGCTGTTTTTATGTGCCAAGCTGAGAACCAAACTGGACAGAACACCATTCATGGGATTAGCAATTGCACAAATCGTAGTTGTTTTAAAGCAGGCGTCAGCAACCTTTTTCAGCCATGGGCCGGACTATATTGGGGGGGGGGGGGAATGAACGAATTCCTATGCCCCACAAATAACCCAGAAATGCACTTTAAATAAAAGGACACATTCTACTCATGTAAAAACATCAGGCAGGTCCCACAAATAACCCAGAAATGCATTTTAAATAAAAGGACACATTCTACTCATGTAAAAACATGCTGATTCCCAGACCATCCGTGGGCCAGATTTAGAAGGCAATTGGGCCAGATCCGGCCCCCGGGCCATAGGCGCCGACTCCATGGGGCCTGAGGGGGCCCGAGCCCCCTCAAAAATTCGTTTGGGGGGGCTCTGCCCCCCCAATAATTTAAGAAAATTATTAGTTATATTATGCTTTGTAAAATCACAAAATTATGTTGGTATTTTTTATTTTCCTTGTTTGACGATAGTTACCTTTTAAAATACATTCAGTAATGAGTTAAAGCAAAGCCACTCCCAATCTAGAGAGGGGGTGGGGTTGCGGGCTCTCGACCCATCAACAATCTCGCGGGGCTGGCGTCAGCCCCGCGAGAATCGGGGATTCCCCCTAGCTCATTAATATTCACCGCCCACGGCGGCAGCCAATCGGCTGCCGCAAAGGGCGGGCCCTCACAGGTTCACTTAAGGTCGGGGCAGCCCGGGGCTCGCCCCTTTCATTCCCCCAGCAGCAGCGGTTTGGAGGTCTTGGGCCCCCCCCATATTTTTTATAAGTCGGTATGGGCCCCCACCCCCCCCCAATATTTTTTATAAGTCGGCGCCCCTGCCCCGGGCCTTAGGTTGCCTACCCCTGTTTAAAACAGTGAGTGAGCACAGGCCTCCCTCAATCTAGATCTGGACTCTGGCAAAAGGGGTGTGTGTGTTGGGGAGCTTTAAGCCTTTGACTTCTGCTGTGGTCCTGAGCTTGGGGAGGGTGCCTTGACTACATTGGAGAAAGCTTTCACTGTTGCCAAGATTCGCCACATTCACACCGTATGTTTTACATACCACTCAACTGCCCCGATTAAATGGGAACATCCCATTTGGGGGTTCTGTTCTCTCACGTGAGAGCATGGCACCTGAAAATGAGTGAGATAGCGATATCTCATGAGATCACGGAGCCCCCAAATGTGAGGTGTTTTGGCTGTGTACTCTCGCACTGGTCACGTGACTTGCCTGGGAGCGCAGCCTGGAAGATGAACATCCCAGTTTTCACCCTGAACATGTTGGAGGGCATGCATTTTAAACACCACACATTCAAAACACTTTTAACCGTCATGTCTTCTCCCAAATAATCCTGGGAGTTGTAGTTGGTAAGGGTTCTGAGAGTTGTTAGGAGGCCCTTATTCCCCTCACAGAAATATAGTTCCCAGAGTTCTCTGTGAAGAGGGATTGGATTGTTAGACCGCTCTGAGAATTGTTGCTCTGTGAGGGGATTTTCTCATTGTGGTCTAGCTGCTTGTGGGACAGTCATGGAGACCCTCCCATTCCTTCCCAAGGCTGACCCCTGTTCTCTCCCATCACTGCAGGTTAAAGATGCTGGTGGATCCATGACCATTCACACATTTGGCGCTTATTTTGGGCTAGTGGTGACCGCCATTTTGTATCGCCCCAACTTGGAGCAGACCAAAGATAAGCAGGGTTCTGTCTACCACTCAGATCTCTTCTCTATGATTGGTAAGATTTGCCTTTGGTTTTTGATGTTTTCCGCCTTCAGCTTGCAGAGTGGCCAGGCTTAGGGAAGATCGGGCCCAGTTGCTAATGAGAAGAATGTCCCTTCTCTCCACCCTTAATCCTGCCAAAGTAGCTCAGAGACTGATAATGGTTACTGGCAAGGCTTGAGTCTTATATTTTAACACTTGGAGACCACTCACTGGTGGCAAAGAAGAACTACAGCCCAAAATTCATGTTACAACGAATGAATGGGTCATGAACCCAAGTAAAATTGAATTTGTGGGTTGATATACTGAAAAAGTTGGGAACCACTGATCTAGATGCTTCCGTTGATCTGATGTTGCAAGTTAGTTCTTCCCTCCTCCTCCTCCAGGCACCTTATTTCTATGGATGTACTGGCCCAGTTTCAACTCTGCCATTTCTGATCATGGAGATGCCCAACACCGAGCTGCCATCAACACCTATTGCTCTCTGGCAGCCTGTGTCCTCACGACTGTGGCCTTCTCGAGCTTGTTGCAGAAGAAAGGCAAGCTGAACATGGTGAGCAAAGACTGACGATCTTCACATTGCCACCACTAGCATGGGGTGCATAAGTACGCTCCCTTCTTTGCTCCTTGTGTTTTGTGGGCTCATAGGAACTGTAGGGAGATGCAGATCCACACACGCCTCTGGCAAGTAATTATTTTGGGAGGAGTTGCAGGGAAATTAAAGGTTTCCAAAATTCGTGGGTGTAGTGGTTTCAAACCACTTTTCCAAGGACCACCAATGGTCATTATGGAAGAGCAAGGGGGGGGGATGCTAACGTTTTCCGCTAAATGTTGAAGAGGCAAGCCACTATTCAGTGTGCCTTTTAACTGAGAAGGCTTATCTCTTCAGCCGTGCAGCTGGCACCAGTGGGAAATAAAGAACGGAAGGGTAATCAATGGAACCAAGTAGACAGAATTGGGTTCTGGAGAGCAAGAGGAGGAGGGTCACTTTCCCTTGATAAGGGTATAGGCTACTGAATGCAGGAAACTCCACTGTAATGAGACCGTCTATAGTTCATTATTGTCTGCTCAGACTGTCAACAACTCTCCAAGGATTCAGAGAGAGGTCTTTCTAATCCTGAGATTATTTGAGTGCAGATGTAGGGCAAGATCACCAAGCTTTTGAAGCTGGTGGAGCAAATCCCATGGGCACCAGCCACTACCACGTTTGTCCACCGAGAGAACCTCTTTGCATGTCTCCTCTTTTCAGAAAGGAAGTGAGGGTAGGTAGGTTCCTAATCCTGGTATCCAGTGAAATCTGGATATGTCTGAGGTGGTGTGTTCAGCCTAGGAGGGGCTGAGTCAGTGCAAGCAGGATCTGAGCAGGAGGAGCAAATAGCCTCTCATATTTATTGAAAAATATTTATGGAGACCTTTCATGGGTGCTATTGTGGAAATGTTGTAAATACTAGGAGAGGATATATTGATTTCATAGTATCCTTCCTAAATCATGCTTGTGAGTCAGCAGCAGAGCGACATTCCCCAATATATAGCAGGGAGGTAGTTGGTAAATTCGTTTGAACCTCTTTACTTAAGCAATCCAATCTGGCTTTGTTCAGATTGGGTTCTGTTCCTGGTGAGTCTCCTTTTATCCCTCCTAAAAAGAATAAAGACCCAAGAAGCTTCTTTTAAAAGTAATAAGAAGTTTACTCACATTCAGTTCACAGTTGGATCCCTGAGGGCAGGCTTTAGCTTACAGATACAGATACAATGTGGCTTACACCCTTGTAAGGATGGGACCATGTGCTGCTGGCAGAGAGCCAACAGTGCAGTCCAAGAGAAGAAAAGGAATCAAAAGAGGAGGATGGCTGCATGGCTGGACCTTTTGTGGGGTCTGCCTGGGTCATGCCCACCTCCCTGGTCACATGCAGGGGGAGGATGCTCCAGACCAGGTGGGACAGGAAGTTCAGCTGGCTGGTTCAACATCCCCCTGTCTGTGTCCACTCTAGGCAAACAAGGAATGTTGCATTTGACTGCTCCAATGGACTACATCCCACAGCCATAAGTGGTAGGGGCAGCATACCGGTCCCTTCCAACTCTACAATTATTTGATTCTGTGACTTTGATAGGAACTGAATTCTACAAAGTTGGAGAACAAACACATGCTCTACCATTGAGCTGCAGCCCTTCTCACCTTCCTTGGGTAGCCAAGGTGGTCCCCCTCCAGATATTGTTCCAACTGCAACCTCCATCATCCCTGATCCTTGACTATATACTAGCTGGGTCTGATGGGAGTTGGCTAGCCCTGATCCAAGGCTTGGAATTCTGTTACTTAAGCTGCTCAGAATCTTCTGCATGACAAGCTCATTGAGCAGTCATTCTGATTTGCTTGAAGAAAGCTCATGGGGTTAGATGATCATATCTGGTGTTGACTGAGCTTTCATTCTTATTCATTTCCTGGTAGGCTATATATGACAATGACCATTCATCCCCATTTGCTTCTTCAGTATTTATATCCTGTGAATCATTGTTTCATCATACACTTTTCAACGCATTCCCCCAACACTTTCCTAACCACAAAAGTTGTTGTTGTTGCCGTTAAGTGATTTTATTGAGGTCACCAAAGCACTTTAATCCACTTTAACTGCACAAAGCTCAGTTTCTCAGTGTGCACTTGAACCCACCCCCTACTGACAGTCTGGGCACACCTCAGTTTATTTATTTATTCTATTTAACAACATTTATGTGTCACTTGCTAGAACAGGGATACCTCCCAGGGATTTACAAAATGTGATCTAAAGTGGTGATTTTAAAAATATAAAAACAAACATAAGAAATCAAGTTATATAAAATAAATTAAAATATAAAATGAAGCCATTATCATAGAATTGCAAAGTTAGAAGGGACCCTGAGGATCATCTAGTCCGAACACCTGCAATGCAGGAATATGCAGCCGTCCCATAGGGGATCGAGCCTATAACCTTGCCGTTACCCGCACCATGCTCTAATAAAACACTTATCCTCATTAAAACCACATGTCCAGGCTTCATATTACACGCCTGCATTTTAGCAGGCATTGAAAACAATTCAGTGAGGGTGGCTGTCGAAGATCCATGGACTGCGAAGGCTCCAATCTCAACTACAATGAGTGCAAAACAAACAATATGTGCAATCATATGTGCAATGGGAAGGTTTGGTTGGCTTCCAACAGTTTGTAGAAGAGTGATGGAAGAAGACATCACCACAGGATTCCAGAAAGGGTGGCGACAGAAGGAGAATAAGGCAAAGTACACACACTTTAAAGCCAAACTTGGCCCTCCAGATGTTTTGGGACTACAGTTCCCATCATCCCTGACCACTGGTCCTGTTAGCTAGGGGTGGTGGGAGTTGTAGTCCCAAAACATCTGGAGGGCCAAGTTTGGCTATGCCTGCTTTAAAGTACATTACTTCCTTCAAAGAATTCTGGGCCCTGTAATTTTCTTTTAACAATTGCCAGGAATTGTAGCTGTGAGGGGTAAAGTACAGGGCCCAGAATTTGCTGAGGGGTACAAGGTGCTCTGATTGTACTTCAGAAGTATAAATGTACACAGCCTAAGATTGTATGGACCAGCATGTGAGAGATAAGGGATGTGAGTTTCACTTCCATCCTTTGTAAAACAGGGATGGGGAACCCATGGTCTTACAGATGTCGCTGGACTCCAGCTCCCATCAGCCCCAGCCAGCAGTGGACAACCATCAGGGATGATGGGAGTCGGAGTCCAAAATGTGTGAAGGGCACCACTCCTGGCCTAACTGCACCGCAGTAAACAGGAAGCCTCGTGCTATAAATGGTGGTCCTTGTGGTTGTTCCATGAACGCAGCTAGACAGTCAGGGTACAAATAATAAAATTATTATTATTATTATTATTATTATTATTACTATTATTATTATTATTAAATACTGAATTTGCTGTTTTGTGCAGGTCCACATCCAGAATGCCACCCTGGCAGGGGGCGTTGCTGTGGGCACTGCGGCAGAAATGATGCTCACCGCATATGGCTCCCTCATTGTTGGGTTTATCTGTGGCATTGTGTCTACCGTTGGGTTTTTCTACTTCACGGTAAGGGCACCTCTGAGTCTTTTTAGCAAATATTAGATCTAGCTTCAAGGCAACACATGGAGATCTGCATTGATCATTGCAGTGAGGAAGCTCCAGCTGGCTGAGGGGGGTGCAATACAATTTCTCGAATAGCTGAGGCAGAGCCAAATGTCCTCTGAAAATTGAAGGGGCCTGGCCCCCTCAAAAATGGATTGGGGAGGCAAAACCACCTCGGCCCTTACAAATGGGTTCCTATGTTGCAATGTACCCCTTATTATTATTGCACAATTATCAGATTATTGTATATGTTTAGAAGCTTGTGTGGCCGGCACTTTCTTGATCTCCTGCCCTCAGGCAGAAGATATAGAAGCATGATTAGTCGCACCAACAGGGTAAAGAACAGCTTCTATCCGTGGGCTGTTAGGCTGCTGAATGAAAAGATAACAGCAGGGCAACTGACTTTCGGGTTTGGTGGGTGTGCGTCAGTAAACAAGGGGAATTAAGGCTAAGAGAGCTCGTGTAATCTCACTAGATACAAGTTGTACAAGTGACAATAAAGTATTTCAAATTTCAAATATTAATTGTAGAAGGGGCATGGCTGTGAGGGGGCATAGCTGTGACTATCATGAAAGCACCCTGCACTTCCGAATATGCCACTATATTGTGAAATGTCCCACAAGTGACACGATCCTTTGGTCCTACATGCTTTATGGCAGCTTTTCAACTGTACTTGTGGATTGGGAATCTCTAATATTCTGCACACCGTAGACCTATAATATGTGCCAGAGTCTTCGGCAAGGCGTGTGAAATATACTCGGAGTCGAGAGTGGATTTCATGCTCTTTATTCAGCTCATAGTGGTGAGGAGGAATGAAAGTTCCCCCAAAATATCTGCTTTATATACATTATTTACACAATGGGCTGCATGTGATTGGCTAATTCTGGGATTCTCCTGTAGGCCAATCAGGTTGTGGATTGACTTCTACCTGGAGCTGGATTAGGTGGCTTCTGCGGACCAATCATACTGCTGCATTGTTCTAGGACCAATCAGACTGCTGCATTCTGAATCCTATTGTTCTAGGACCAATCAGATGGGGCCTATTTATTTCTCCACTATGTTTATATCTTGGCTTCCTTTCTGGGAGCTCAAGGCAGAATACATGGCTCTCCTCCCCCTCCATTTGATTCTCACAACAAGCCTGCAAGGTTGGTTAGGCTGAGAGATCCCAAGTTCCGCGGTGAGCTACTTAGCCAAGTGGGGATCTGAACCTGGGTTTCCTAGTGCCTAACCTCTACCCTGCTCTAGGCACAGAGAACCTAGATGTTGTTGGACTACATCTCCCATCAGTCCTGGCCAGAATGACCAATGGTGAAGGATGATGGGAGCTGCAATCCAATAGCAGCTGGGGGGGAGGAACGACAGGTCCGACTCCCTATGTAGCCAGAACAGCACCTTCACCACAAGCAGGCAGTACTGGTAGGCTTGAGGGAACCTCAAGGTTTGCTGAAGCACAACATTACAGTGGTACCTCTGGTTACGTACTTAATTCGTTCTGGAGGTCTGTCCTTAACCTGAAGCACCACTTTAGCTAATGGGGCCTCCAGCTGCCACCGTGCCGCCGGAGCACGATTTCTGTTCTCATCCTGAAGCAAAGTTCTTAACCCGAGGTACTATTTCTGTGTTAAGGGAAAGGTAAAGGGACCCCTGACCATTAGGTACAGTCGTGGCCGACTCTGGGGTTGCGGCGCTCATCTCGCTTTATTGGCTGAGGGAGCTGGCGTACATCTTCCAGGTCATGTGGCCAGCATGACTATGCTGCTTCTGGCGAACCAGAGCAGTGCACGGAAACGTGGTTTACCTTCCCGCCGGAGCGGTACCTATTTATCTACTTGCACTTTGAGGTGCTTTTGAACTGCTAGGTGGGCAGGAGCAGGGACCGAGCAACGGGAGCTCACCCCGTCACAGGGATTCGAACCACCGACCTTTTGATCGGCAAGTCCTAGGCTCTGTGATTTAACCACCCACGTCCCTATTTCTGGTTTAGCGGAGTCTATAACCTGAAGCGTCTGTAACCTGAAGCGTATGTAACCCGAGGTACCACTATATTATTTCTTTTTTAAAAAGACAAGCATCCTGAGGGAGGGGGAACCTTGAAACAGCTGACTGAGCAGTGACTGGCTGACTATTTGGGAATAGAAAACCAGTGTGTGGTGGCGGCCATGAAATGGAGTATTCTTAAAGAGGGTCATGGCTGAACAGGAGCACCCCACATTGCACAGTGTTTTTCGGGTTCTGCTTCTAAATGCTTTGCTCTCCCCTCATGCCTGCCAGCCTTTCCTGGAGTCCAAGCTGCATATTCAAGACACATGCGGTATTCACAACCTACATGGGATGCCAGGACTGATTGGAGGAATTGTGGGGGCCGTCACGGCTGCTGCTGCGACTGAAGGAGTCTACGGGAAAGAAGGGTGAGCATCTCTGAAGGGTGGTGTGTTTTGTTTGGGGTGGGGGATGAAGGGGATATAGAACTTGACTCTATGGCGGTGATCCACCTGCATTTTTTTTTTTTAATGCCTGTTACTTAGCAGAAGCTGGAAGACTTTTTCAACTCAAGAGCCACATTCCATTCAGGGTAATCTTCCTAGGGCCGCATACTAGTGGTGGGTGGGGCCAGAGGCAAATATGGGCAGAGCAACAAATGCAAATTTCACCCTAGTACAGCAGGCTAGTTTTCGACGCACACTCACCTCTCTCATTCCCCCTTCCTGAGATTCAAAGAGGCATTATTGCTCAGTTGTTCCGCCTGGCCTTTGACTTGGAATCAACTTGATCACCTCCCCCTCTTTCCTTTTTCCTTTCTCCTTCTGTGTTGGAACTCCTATTTGGGGACTTCCCTGGCTTTTTTCTGGCCCACATAGGAACAATCTGGATAGTTGTACTTGGTGAAGACTTGACGTTTTCATCCTCCAAAAAGTTTTTGATTTGAGTTTCTACTGAAATGAGGCTGCATTTTAATGTTGCATTTTAATCTTGTTTTTAAGTTGTATTTTAATCAATTGTTTTTATACCTGGTGTTAGCCACCCTGAGCCTGGTCTTGGCTGAGGTAAGGTAAAGGTAAAGGGACCCCTGACCATTAGGTCCAGTTGTGGCCGACTCTGGGGTTGCGGCGCTCATCTCGCTTTATTGGCCGAGGGAGCCGGCGTACAGCTTCCGGGTCATGTGGCCAGCATGACTAAGCCGCTTCTGGCGAAACAGAGCAGTGCACGGAAACGCCGTTTACCGGTACCTTCCCGCCAGAGTGGTACCTATTTATCTACTTGCACTTCGTGCTTTCGAACTGCTAGATTGGCAGGAGCAGGGACCGAGCAACGGGAGCTCACTCCATCACAGGGATTCGAACCGCCAACCTTCTGATCGGCAAGTCCTAGGCTCTGCGGTTTAACCCACAGCTCCACCCACGTCCCCTGGCTAGGGAGGGCGGGGTATAAAATTATTATTATTATTATTATTATTATTATTATTATTATTATTATCATCATCATCATCATCATCATCATCATCATCATCATCATCACCAGAGTTCAAGGGTGCAGTTCAGCCAAGTCAAAACATTCTAGCCACAAAACAGGGCTGGTATGGGGCGTGGCACAAGGGCCAGGCAAAAAGGCCAAAGGGGCCACATTTGACACCGGGCCTGGGATTTCCGAGCCCTGACTGAAGTGTAACCGTATTGTCACGTGTTAAAGAAAAGCTCACAATTCTGAGGAAAGTATGGGCTTTGCTTTGGCAAAATAGTGATGAATCTGAAAGGACTTTGTGTTGCTCTCTCTGAACACGTGGGAAAGCCTGACACCCCTTCCTTTCCCCTGTTGCTTCCCTTCCACACAGGCTCATCCGTGCTTTTGACTTCACGGGAGACTTCAGCCACAGAACGCCCAGCGTCCAAGGCGGCTTCCAGGCAGCTGGCATCGCTGTATCGTTGGGCATGGCTTTGGCAGGAGGGGCCATCGTAGGTGCGTGGTAGAACCACAGCTTTGCATGCTGACGGCCCCAGGGTTCAATCCTTGACATCTGCAATGAGAAGAATCAGGAAGCGAGCGATGGGAAGGACCGCTCTGCCTAAGACTCTGGAGAATGCCAGTCATGATTGAGTTCAAATGTGCCTTTCCATTTTGACTCAGAATTCAGGCTGTGCGTCACAATAGTCTTTTTGTCTCTTTCTCATCTGCCAGACAGGAATGCCACCTGCATTATTATTATTATTATTATTATTATTATTATTATTATTATTATTATTATTATTATTATTTACTCCCCAGCCACCCTGGGCGGCTCCCAGCAGAATATAAAACACCAAACAGTAAAAACTTCCTTAAACAGGGCTGCCTTCAGATGTCAGATAGTTGTTTATTTCCTTGACATCTGGTGGGAGGGCGTTCCACAGGGTGGGCGCCACCACCAAGAAGGCCCTCTGCCTGGTTCCCTGTAACCCCACTTCTCGCAGCAAGGGAACTACCAGTAGGCCCTCGGAGCTGGACCTCAGTGTCCGGGCTGAATTATGGGGATGGAGACGCTCCTTCAGGTATACTGGGCTGAGGCCGTTTAGGGCTTTAAAGGTGAGCACCAACGCTTTGAACTGTGCTCAGAAATGTATTGGGAGCCAATGTAGGTCTTTCAGGACCGTGTTATATGGTCTTTGTTTTATGTGACTGACCCAGGGAGCCCAGGTTGTGTTAAGTCAGATCAGGCTTTGATCTGGGCCTACAATGGCAAATGTCCTTCTGCTCCCTTGGTATTCAAAGTCCAGCCTGCGCCACCATCCTGAGTTCTTTACTGTCTTTTCCCAGCAACTGCCTACAATTTTAGCCTCATGGTTCTTTGTGGTGTTTCACTACCTCCATCTTGTGGCATGTCGGGGTATGATTTTTTTATTTTTTTAAAAAAAAACCTATTTGCAATGTTTCCAATAATTCAAAACAAAAAATTCCTTCCAGTAGCACCTTAAAGACCAACTAAGTTAGTTCTAGGTATGAGCTTTCGTGTGCATGCACAAGCATGCACACGAAAGCTCATACCTAGAACTAACTTAGTTGGTCTTTAAGGTGCTACTGGAAGGGGTTTTTTGTTTTGATTATGGCAACCAACACGGCTACCTATCTGTAACTCCAATAATTCAGTTTGCTGTTACCTGTCACACATCAAACAGTCTTGGGCCCAAAATTAGTTTCTTGAGGAGTTTCTCAACTCATGATCACTTTTTTCCCCCTTTCAGTTTTGACAGATAAGACACATTTTGGTAAGCAGTATATCCCCTAATAAAATACATTTTATTTCCACTCATATATTCAGTTCTATCTATTCCCCTAGTATGTTTTCTATGTTTGTAAACATTGATTGAAAAACTGCACCGCCAAATTCAGGTAACTGCAAATCCTGAAGGGTGGCTGCATTTCAATTCAGGTGTGCCTTTAAATGAAACAACAATCAAACTGAATCAAATTTCTGCTGCATCTCTGATTCCTAGTTGGCCTGTCCCACCAAACTGCAGCCAGGGGCCTAATGAAAAACCATATTGCCCTGAGGTGCGTGTCATATTGCTTTAATTATTTTTAACTGCTTTAATTGCCATGCTTTTTAACCGGGTCCCTCTTTTATTTTTTAATTAAAGCTGTTTTCATAATCCGTGTGTTTTAATTACACAGTTGTTAACCACTTAGAAGCCATTTTGGCACAGAAGAGGAATATAAATATAAATAAAAATAATAGAATGAACTCTTTCCTTCAGGTGGCATTTTGAAACTGCCTTTCTTTGGAGACCCCACAGATGAAAACTGCTTTGAGGATAATGTTTACTGGGAAGTAAGTGATTTAGACCTCTAGGTTCAGACAGCTGAAGGATTCTGCCTTTGTGGAGTTTGATTCAGCTGACTTGATCCACAGCTCTAAAGTGTGGAATAATCTTTTGTCTTGCTGAGTATTTAGAACATGGGGCATCTAGCACAGGATGGGAAAAGCTGTAACTCTCCAGATGTTGCTGGATTCAAACTCCCATCAGCCCCAGCCAGCCTGGCCGATAACCAGGGATAATGGAATTTGTAGTCCAACAAAATCTGGAGGCCTACAGGTTCCCATCTTTGATGCAATGCAAGTCAAATCTTATCTGGAGCAATGCTAGATTATGCAACAGACAGATTTAGGACGTGCTCCTGCTAAACCTCTGCCCCTAAACTGGGCCAGCTGGTTATTATAAGAACAACTGTTCGGAAATTGGTGCCTGGATTTTAATTTTCCTCCTCCCTCCCTGTTCCTTTTTCTTTGTGCGTTGTGGTAGGGACTGTCTTGCTTTCATTATACATAAGCCACTCTGGAAGCCATTTGTGGTTAAACAGTGGGATAAGAGCTAAATAAATTTGCCCCGATACAAAATTCTCCCTTTACCAAAAATATGACCAAACTCAGTCCATATTGCAGGTTATCTAGTAAACAAAACTGAATAAATATGTAGATTATTGTTCATATTATCCATTCTTATCCATACTAATAACAACTACAATTCTAGGCAGACTATATTGGTTTGGACCAGCCTTTTGACAAGCTTTTGCCCTCCAGATATTTTTAGGACTACAACTCCCATCACTCTCGGTTGTGCTGACTGGGACTGATGGGAGTTGTAGTCCGAGACATCTAAGGCTTGTGTAGACTCTGTGGTGAGGAAAGTAAAGCAAGCCTCTTTAAGCCACGAGATGGTGCTGTTCCCTGTCACATGAGGACTTCATTGTATAACAGTTTTGTTTTGTTTTCCCTCTTTGTGCATCTTCTGGGCCTCTCCTTTCTCCAGGGCCATAAAAGCTACAGAAAACCATGATAAATAAATAAGTTGGGACCTAACAGATGTTTTCATCTTATCAGGTACCTGGGGATGAAGAGAGCAGCTTGTATTGTATGAACGACTCAAACGCGAAGCCTGTGACAGACCCTTAATCCACTGGAGTCTATGCCAAGGGTAAAATGGGACCCCTGTTTTGGGGACAAATGAATCTTGACAATTTCAGATTTTTCGAGACTTGAGTTCAGTTCACCTGCAGGAAATTTTATGTGTGTGTTTTCATCTGGGTTTCTCCTAGTACACGATCTCACCTAGTCCCACCTTGCACACACAATCTCACCTGATCTCGTCTAACAGTTTGGGACCAATTTACATGAAAGTTCACCTCACCCATATATATTCACTCAGTCCCTTCAATTTGCAGACCCGGCACCATTACAAGTGCCACATAATGCTTTCCCCTCATTTGTAGTAAACTGATATTTTAGTGTGACAGAACCTGCACTTCAGAAGTGCCTTCAGTGTGCTCTTTGGTGACTGCTAAAAACCATTTTTCTTTAGGCAAGTGTGTCTAGACATGGAGAACATTGACATGTGTTCTAGTCTGACTTTTTAGCTTATTGTTGGCTTTAATTGTTTTAAAAAGGTTTTAATTAGTTCTTTATAACTGTGTGAATTTCTCCTAATGCACACTTTTTTGGATGCAATTTTGCCTAATGGACTCATTTTTGCAAATCAGTTTTCCCGCAGTGCTTTTTTCCTTAAAAAAAACGTACTCTCATTTTCCTACTCATATTGAAATACTGCCCCTCAATGAGAGCAAACTTTCGATTCACAAAATGTCTAGGGGTATGCGTACACCTGCGTCTCCCCAGAAAAACCCTACTGATTTCCCCTAATATAATGCATTTTCATGCATACTTCACCCTAGTATATGCAAATCAAATTAAACACTTGTTGTTCAAGCCAATGGACAGCATTTTTATGCCTTTCTGTACACATTACTTTGAGATCTACCCTGAAAAATTCAGAGAATTTCAAAGGATGGCTGTGTTTCTGTTTTGGTATTATTATTTTTTTGAAAGAGTGAATTATAAATGCAAACTTAATAGAATTTCTCCCCTGTCTTTACACATGAGCCTTTCATTTTCTTTTCTTATAGGACAACTCAGACAACCAGATCAGTATAATCAGCTTCTCCTTTTGGAATTCCTTGAGTGGTTTTTGTTTTGTTTTGTTTTGTTTTGTTTAATCTCCTACACTCTCAAGTACACAAGAAGTTTGTGGTTTTCTGGAAGCTGTAACATTTTCTACCATCATTTGTCTGGATACAAAGATTCTTCATGGAATAGATTATGCCATTATTATTATTATTATTTCTCTTCCTGCGTCTTGCACCATTGTGAGGTTAGCCTGGAAGAAAGAGTGTTTACATCTTCCTGCTACATGCAAAGACAAGTGGAAATCTATAATATCATGTGATTAGAAGTGGCAGCAAAGTTCCCCCAAGTTCAGGACTTGGATACGAGCTGCAGAGCTTGTGAAAGATCACCTAAAAAGAAGTGAGCTTTGCAAGCCCCAAATGTATTCACCGTCTCAGTTTGAAATCTCAGCCGGAGAATTACTGGCCTCCCCTGCTTGTCCACAACAGCTCCCCTGACTAGCCCCATCTAAAGATGCCTAGAGCAGAAATGGTATGAGCAGAAGAAAGAAGAGGGGAAGAATATTGTCCTTTCCTTCTCTCCCTCCCTCATCATCCAGGCATTCTGCATTGTTAGGCGGCAAAGCTTGAAAAATGATGGAATATGTAGCTATCCTAAAAGTGGCTTGTAATGCATTTTCCCGAACTATCAGATTGGCTTGGGATGTCCCTTCTGATTCTCGCTCTGCCCCCTTTTCTGGGAAATTCCCAAGCTGGAGCTGATCTGAGAAGAGCTTGCAATGCTGTGTTTCGGCCCCTTCATATTCCTCAGATTGGTCTGAGATTCTCTGCTTCCATCCCCCACCCCCTAGGAAGCTTCTGAGCCAGAGGCAATCTGGAAGAGAGCTTTCGAATGCCCTCTCATCTCTAAGTGCGCGGTGGACCCACTCGTGGCAGCGTCTGGGGTCAGGAAGACTAAAATGCTCAAGGCTCCGAAAGCCAGCATGTGATTAGCGTGCTGAAAGATCTGTGATAACGCAGCTGGAGAAAGGGAGGCTTGAAACGCATGCTGTCGAAATCCCTCCTGTTGGAATCAGTGGATATTAAAAGCGCTTAATGCTAGACTGTACTCTCAAATTTGTTTTTCCTTCTTTTCCTTTTAATAACCAGCAACGGCACTACCTTAGCTCAGTGGTACAGCACGCAGATGGTTGCAGGTTCGGTTCCCAATGGCTTCTCCAAATAGGGCTGCCAACGCGCAGTCAGAGGCATAAATGCTTCTGAATGCCAGTTGCTGGAAGCCGTAGGAACAGAGAGGTTTTTATGCGCTTGGGTCCTGCTAGGATGCTGAACTAGATGGGCCATTGGCCTGATCCAGAGGGGTCCTCCTTATGTCCTTATGGTTGGGAGAGAACCTTGCTTGAATCCCTGCAAAGAGCTGCAGGATGGAATTCACTTGCCAGAGACCTTTGGAAAAGGGGACAATGTGTAGCTGTTTATTTACTAATTCTTGAAACCTCTGAGCCAAGATTGGGGGAAATGGAGTGCTTTACTGTAAACTAAGAACATAGATGTAGTGGACACAGAAGAATCCTGATGGTATGGAGAGAACCACTGGAATGTTTTTTCCTGGTTACAAGCTCTATAGAAAGACACACTGGGGGAACTTTAGCACTGTATGTTAGAGAGGGCATGGAGTTCATTAAACTATATTTGCTTCTAGGCCAATGCTAGTCCTATTCAGAGTTTTCCCATTGAAATTAATGAATGCAAGTTTCTAATTTCAGTGGGTCTATATTGGATATCACACATTGCTACCCCGCTCTTTAGTTACAAAAAGAGGCCCCCAGAGCAGCTTGCAGATATGATTCTTTTAAGACAGCTCCTTCCATCAGGTTTAAATATAACAGACATAACACAAAAGGAAAAGGGATTGGGAGGGAGGAGGAAACTCACTGATGACTACACAATGCCAGGTGTCTCAGGAACGACTGCCGAGTTGGAAGCCAGCACCAGAGCTCTGTGCTGCTGAAGGAAGCATAACACTCAAAAGAAGAATAAAGGCCACTTAGCCATGGTGTTGCTTGGATTTTGGGAGTTCCCTGGCCTGGGTGGGTCCCTCTGGGATGGACAGGGCCCCAGACTGGCACCCACTAGTCCAGCCCTAACGACACCTTGGTGGTAGGTGATCGCAAGCTTGAAAAGTATACGTTATACCTGAGAGAAACTGTTGCCGTCCTGGCAAAATAGTGAGGATGATCTTGAGATAGAGAAATCAGGGTGGCATCTAGAGAAGAAGAGTTTTAGTAATGCGACTTCAGTTATCGCTATGTAGACTTATTTCACAGGCTGTTTCCAGTAAGGTGGATTTGGGGCAACAGACAAGGGAGTGTTTGGAGCAAGGAAACAGGCAAGGGGAGGCGATGCTTATAAGAAGTGGAGTGGGAAAGGAGACCAGATGCAAAAGAGAGAGGGGAAAGTGGCTGTTCTTCGCTGCGTCTGCATGTACTTTTCACACCTGAGGAGAGAGAGAGAGAGTTGAACGTCAGCTGTGCATGTCCCCTTAGGATACAACACCCTCATTTCTCCTGCTGGATAAAGCCACACACACAAACACCTCTTTAAAACACGGTCCTGGGATTTGTCAACTGCTGCCAGCAACCACATCTTAATTAACTGTCGGCAAAGATGGAAGCAAAGAGACCCTGTTCTAATTGGACAGTTTGCTTTGTGAGGATGGGGAGGGGAGGTGGCAGCAAAGGCGACAAGTTCCCACCGCATGGCATGGAATTGGAGATGAAGGTGATCCGGCATGCTGTGATCAGCCAAGACGGTCTGGCTTCAGTTGACCTGAGGTAACTTTTCTTTAAGGGTGCAACAGTCAGGAAACTGCCAAGATCCCTGGCTAGCAGTTAATTTTGGCTGCATGGCAGCTATAGCATGGAAGAGATGCCGTAAGGCCCCGTCTGCACTACTACATTTAAAAGCCATATCACGCCACTTTAGAAAGTCATAAAGGTAAAGGTAAAGGGACCCCTGACCATTAGGTCCAGTCATGACCGACTCTGGGGTTGTGGCGCTCATCTCGCTTTATTGGCTGAGGGAACCAGTGTACAGCTTCCGGGTCATGTGGCCAGCATGACTAAGCTGCTTCTGGCGAACCACAGCAGTGCACGGAAATGCCGTTTACCTTCCCTCCGGAGTGGTACCTTATTTATCTACTTGCACTTTGACATGCTTTCGAACTGCTAGGTTGGCAGGAGCAGGGACTGAGCAACGGGAGCTCACCCCGTCGTGGGGATTCGAACTGCCGGCCTTCTGATCGGCAAGCCCTAGGCTCTGGTTTAACCCACAGCGCCACCCGCGTTCCCTTAGAAAGTCATAGCTTCCCCCAAATACTCCTGGGAAGTGTAATTATAAGGGAATAGAATCAAGGGATGGTTTGCTTGCTGAACGGCTTGCCCTCAGGTATCAAAGTTGGTCTCTTGGCTCTTAAGTCTTACGTGAATTTTGCAATGCTGTTCTCCAACCAAATGATGTTTACAAGAGTGCATTTATCAGGAGAAGCCGCTTGCAAAAAGAAAGTGTGCATTGGCCAAAGCTGCGCAATAAAAAAGCAACATCACATCTTTCCCAGAGGCATTCTGGGAGGTGTGGACAGTGGGAAGCAGAGTGAGACTATTTACACAGGCTGGACTTCCTCATAAGTATCAACCACCTCCTCCACACAGATCAAAATGAATGCCTCCACTTCCCCAGGAATGAAAGTTGGTCCCTGTTTCTTTTGCAGGTGGGGACCATACTTTGGGTAACTGGGGAGGGAATATTGGCTCAACCTTACACAAAAGAGTATCTTTCCTCCACTCTTTCCAGGCATGGTTGGTGCTTTAAAGTTCTGTGTCCAAGTGCCTTTTTGTTTCCTCCAGAGCTTTCTCCATGAAAAACCTGCTCTTTAAAGCTCAGTTGGAGCAAACAGCAAAAACCCGAATCGACATTTGCTCCGATTGAGCGCTAAAGAGCAGGTTTTCATGGAGAAAGCTCTGGGGCTTGGACAGGACACTGAGCTTTTAAGTGCAGATCTGTGACTGGAAAGGGATGCATGGATAAGCTCTCAGCTTTGCTTACTGAATTGAGGAGCAAATCAGTGCCTAGTGATTTTTTCAGTTAGGAAATGTGCCTCCGGCTAATTGGGGGCTTTACCTCTGTCATCTTTGGAGGATGAATGCCAGGCAATTCAACAACACATTATTAATCAGTTTTGGGTTGCCCTCACAATTCTCAGTTAATAAGACCTCAGAAAGTGGATGCATGAATGTGGCCTTGGATCTGGACTCTGCTCAGGCAAGAAAAGGCCAGCCAATTTATTCTAAAATATTACTAGCCAAGGAACTAGTCCCCCTCCACACCAGGGAGCTCATGAACCCCTGAGCGTGCCCACTACAGTGGTACCTCAGGTTAAGTATTTAATTCGTTCCGGAAGTCCGTTGTTAACCTGAAACTGTTCTTAACCTGAGGTACCACTTTAGCTAATGGGGCCTCCTGCTGCTGCCGCGCTGCCAAAGCACAATTTCAGTTCTCATCCTGAAGCAAAGTTCTTAACCTGGGTTAGTCGAGTCTGTAACCTGAAGCGTATGTAACCTGAAGCATATGTAACCCGAGGTACCACTGTATCAGCGAGGAAACTAACACAGAGAAAATAGAGTTTTAAGCCATATATCCACATATTTAAAGCCCTATTATACCACTTTTAGCAGTCAGCCCCCCCCCCCCCAATATCCCAGGAACGACAGTTTGTTAATGGTGCTGAGATTTGTTAAGAGACCCCTGTTCCCCTCAGAGAGCTACATTTATCAGAGAGGTTTAACAACCAATCCCTTTTCCCAGGGAAGAGGGGCTTCTTAACAAATTTCAGCACTCTTTACAAACTACAGTTCCCAAGATTCTTTGGGGGAAGCCAAGACTGTTTAAAGTGGTATGATGCTGCTTGGGATATATAGTGCTACTGGGGCCTTTAATTTCAATGGGTCTACTCTGAGTAGGACTAGTGTTTAATAGCACTTAGTGCATACCCCTCAACTGTCCCAGGATAACCCGGACATCCCATTTTTTCCCCACATGTCGCCGTTTCTTTGACAGTGGCTCCAATAAAGCAAGGATGGGAGACTTGCGCTCCAGAATATTGTTGAACTCCAACTCCCATCAGCCCTGGCTAGCATGGCCAAAGGTCAGAGATGATGGGAGTGGTAGTCCAGCAACATCCTGAAGGCCACAGGTTCCCAACATCTTCCTGATATAGCAGTGCTGTTTTCACAATGAACTCTATTTCCCTTTCCACTCTTTCTGCCTCATTTCCATCTGTAATTTGACTGCCACCCTTAACAGGGTTTAGAATGTAAATTTGGTTCAAACCTGCCTCTCCTCTGCTTCCTGTCCCCACACAAACAACATTATGCCCTGTTTGCTTTTAAAGGATTTTATCAGCTGGCTTACTCAAAGGCCAGGAGAGGTCAGTGGTCAAAAGGTTGGACAAGCCAAGTTGGTTTAACAATGTTGCTGAGTTGTTTCTCACCAAAGGGGAGACATTAGAGCAGAGGTTTATTATGAACCCATCATGCCCTCTGCACATGCTCTCTCTCTCACTCTCTCTCTCTCTCTCTCTGTGTAAGAGAGAGAGAAAGACAAAAAAGCACTACTATTTTCTGTTCTGATCCTCAATCTGGGCAGCTGCATGTCAGACCTGGGCAAAGTGAGACACAGGCAAGGCGCCAATGAAGAGTCTCTTATCTAGCCTGCAAGTGCCGTCAAACGAGGCTGCAGAATCCTGAGGGAACAGAGGGGACTGTGTGCTAATTCAGCTGGCAGGTGCAAAATGCCATTTTTGATGTGTAAAATTCCCTGGAAGTAAAAAAAAAGGGGGGGTAGGGAGAAGGTTCTGCTGTGCTAATTTTCTGCTTGCATAGAAGTCTTATTATTATTTTTGAAAGAAGAAAGCATTCAGAAATATAATTCCCAGCTAGGGATGGGGGAGCAATTTGCTTCAGCTTGCATTTTAATGCAAAACTCCCTAACTCACACATCCTGAAACAATGCATGAGCCGAGGTGACCCTATCCTTTGAAGTTCTCACTTTTCACAATGCAGTTCTTCAACCAAATGATGTGTACGTGAGGGGAAAGTGTGCTTTTAATTGTACATAGTTGTGATAACAGCATAGAAGAATGTATATTAGAAACAAAGGAGGGCACAGATTTATAATTTGCACATGCTAATTTATATGCACCCATATAGAAGTAATAACTATAATTCAAATAAAACTGTAGCACATCACACCTTAGTCGGGAAGATTGCAACCAATGGACCTTTATACCTGCTCGGTCTGCAATCCCACCTGCTCCCTGCTAAAGGGCAACTTCAAGTCCTGTTCCCAGCCAGTCACCCTCCCTTCTTCAGGTTTTTATCTTGAAACTTGACTTGAACTGGACAGCCCTTCCAATACAAGACATGCATCATTCTTGCTGTTGTTCAACAAGGGGGATTCACAAATCCTTGCTGATCAGCTTCAAATCACTCTGAAATATGCTTGATCTACCTTCTGCCCATCCCTGAAATAGGTGGCTTTGCCAGTAAGGTAGAAATATGTTTCAGTTTTGCGTTTGAAGGCAAATCACCTAATTTGCACTTTACAAAACAATACGCAAACCAAAACACAGCCACCCTTACAAATTCTGCAATGCAGGTCTCTGGCAAAGTGCAGTCAAACCTTTCTTGCTGAATGGCTTAGTTGCCAAACAAATCAGCTCCCAAACGCCGCAAACCCGGAAGTAAGTGTTACGGTTGGGGAATGTTTTTCGGAAGCTGAACATCCAACACAGCTTCCACTTGAGTGCAGGGAGCTCCTGCAGCCAATCGGAAGTCGCGTCTTGGTTTTTGAATGGTTTTGGGAGTCAAATGGACTCCCAGAATGGATTAAGTTCAAGAACCAGGGTACCACTGTAATGTGCACAAAAATAGGTATGTTGGGGGGTAAAGTGTGCATAGAAATGCATAGATTAGTGAAAATAACATACAAAAATGTGTATGTCGGGAGAAATTTGCACTAAAAGGTTGATCCATTTTCACAAGGACTTGTTTTTAAATACAGTTATACCTTGGTTGCCAAATGCCTTGGTACTCATACATTTTGCCTCCTGAACAATCAAAAACTGGAAGTGAGTGTTCCGGCTTTTGAACAATTTTTGAACGTCCAGCACGGCTGGACGTTCCTGCAGCCAATCAGAAGCCACACCTTGGTTTTTGAATGGTTCCAGGAGTCGAACGGACTTCCAGAACACATTCTGTTTGAGAACTAAGGTACAACTGTGATTCACAAGCTGATGTGCAAATGTGGAGAGCTAAACTTAAGGTTGTAAAGCGTGACAGATGCACGCATCCCAAGTTGCCAGAGGACTGTCCCCTGTAAAGCTGGACACACGGCTGCTTTGTCAGCAGCTCCTTGCATAACTGACCAGTGTGACCCAGCAAAGAATTTGGGAGCCGCTGGGTCTAAGAGAAGCCATTTTAATATTTCGTCGAGGGTGGGAAATGCCCAGGCTCTCAAGTCACAGGAAACATTTGATGAATGTGCGTAATTATGAAGTCAGCCTCCGCTAGTTCTTGCCTTGAAGGGTTCCCTTGACCCTAGCGAAGGAAGGAATTTATCCTCAATAGTCAAGGTGTTTTCGCGCCGAGCTGACCGTGGAGTTCCATTTGTTGAGGCTTCAGTCTCCTTTGGGCACTTCCCCATCAACCTTCCCCCTCTTCCCTAGCAAATGCCAGTCATGAGCCTAAGTGGAAAAGCAAGTATCCTCCCCGTCGAGGGTTGTACAGAGCAAAAGTCTATCCTGTTTTGGAGGGCAAAGTGCATGCGGGGAGGGGACGGGGGGGGGGACCAAAGGCATGTGGGAAAAGGAGCCATTGAAACCTTGGGGCCTAAGTCTTTGTGGGGGATTAGGAGGTACAAATTGAATGCAAAGGGATGAACCCATTGACCGAAGCTGTCCTGAGACAGGTTCCCATGGGGGGGTGTGGAGGGTGGCTGAAGCAAGCCACGTTGAAGGAGGCTCTCGGGCCCAGCCTAGCAGCTAATCCCCTGAGAGCGGCAGGCCAAGAAGCAGAAATGAGGTTAAAAAAATTATCATGTAAAGATGGTAGCTTACCCCAGGGGATGATGTTAGTTAGCAGAGGAACGGGAAAAGAGGCGGGCCAGAGAACAGCAGCCCTTAATCCTATGGTTAGTAGGCAGGCGGGTGGGCTTAGATCATGATCCAATCCCTGCAGAGCTACTTAGACAGAGGAGGCCCTCATTCAGATCAGTAGCCTCCCTTTAAGAACAAGGACTGAGCTATGGGGGAAGTGTCGCTGCATTCATCCCTGTAGGCATGAGAGTAACGGGTTAGATATTCACACACGTTTGCAAGTGGAGGCTGGCGCCCATTGGGGCTGGTTGAGCGCAAGGCAGGGAGTCCAACAGTAGGGGGAGCCAGAGCCGACGGCAGGCAGAACCACCAAGTCTTCGTTTTGCCCCCACCCTCCTCCCTGCTAAGTTCTAATAAGGGCAACACGGAGACTAAGGAGGAGGAGGAAGCTCATAGCTAGTGTCACCCTTAGAGATGGGGGAGAGGTTCAGTTCAATTCACATCTCAAGCTGAACCTGCTTAATTAGCAGCCTCCAAAACAACACACAAATTGAAACGTGGGCATCCTTCAGAATGTGTGCTTCTTAGAATTTTGCAGTGCCATTCTCTAATCAAGTAACGTCTGCAAAAATGCATAAAGCGTGCAGATAATTGCCTGCTTTAGTGAAAATAACATGCAAAAATGCATTGTATTTTGCATTGCAAAAAAGTTAGGCGAAATTGCATCTAAAAATGTGTATTAGGAGAAATTCGAACTGAAATGTTGATGAATTTTCATGAGGACGTTTGTCTAAAAAAAATGTGCAAACCGATGTAAAGAATCAAATTTAAGATTGGAAAAAAATGAGAAACAGAGAGAAATTGAAATGGGTATATTTTCACATCCCTTGCCATCCACTGGATTGGATGCAAATAAGGCTAGCAGGTGTGTCCTAATGAACCACCCTCCACTAAGGTATGCATGGTGCTTGGGTCTACTTCAGGGCTCACAGGTGAATGTGCAAATGACCCCCACTGCATTTGAGGAGGTGATCTGAGCTGGTAGCTATTGGTACTTGATCTGTGATGACTCTTTCACGCATGGAAGTAAAAGTTGTGTCCTGCACAGTCCTCAAGTAGCTGAACACACCTATGTCCAAGATAATCAAATATTTGAGGGGGGAAGCCCCCCCACAAAGGTGATGGGCATTCCAGTTCAAATGGTGTGTGTGCACCGCGTCATGTCATTGATTGTGTGGGGCGGGGCTTACCTGGGCCCCCACAATATTCTATTCAGGTTGGCGCCCTAGGCCCAGATGGTCCTTAAGGTATCCTGGACCCAAGTTGTTCAGGTCTTTGTGAACCTGACTCAGTAGGATATGGACAGCCAGTTTAGATATTTTAGCAGATGTGTTACATGCTGTTGTCCATTTGCCCCTAACATTCTGCATTAAAACTCAGGGCTTGCATGGCGTGGGAGAATAATTTCAAAGACTTTTGACTACAGCCTTAGGAGGCAATCCTATATCCACTTACCTGGTAGTAAACCCCATCAAATTTATTGTAACGCCCCTCTGACTAGACATATATAGGATCCTGCAGCTAGTATGTGAATTTTTCATTGTGGAATGCCTTTTATTATTTCCCTTCATGACAAAATGTCATTATACGTTCAATGAGTTTTCATGCACCTTCAGTTGTTCTATGTGAGGTCAAATATATGGCATGTATGGGGTATCGATGTGGTGAGTACACAGGTACGTGGTGAGGGACGCAGGTAGTGTTGTGGTCTAAACCACTGAGCCTCTTGGGCTTGCCAATCAGAAGGTTGGCGGTTCAAATTCGCATGGCGGTGTGAGCTCCCGTTGCTCTGCCCCAGCTTCTGCCAACCTACCAGTTCGAAAGCATGCCAGTGCAAGTAGATAAATAGGTACCACTGCGGCGGGAAGGTAAACGGCATTTCCATGCTCTATGGCTTCCGTCACGGTGTTCCATTGCGCCAGAAGTGGTTTGGCCACATGACCCGGAAAGCTGTCTGTGCGCAAACGTCAGCTCCCTTGGTCTGAAAGTGAGATGAGCGCCGCAACCCCATAGTCGCCTTTGGCTGGACTTAACCGTCCAGGGGTCCTTTACCTTTTACCTTTTTTACATGTCTGTGTGAGTTTCTTGGGAACATAAGGCACTGCCTTATACTGCATCAGACCATTGATCCATCATGCTCAGTGGTTGTCCACACTGACTGGCAGCACCATTCCAGGGTTTCAGGTAGGCATTTATCCCAGCTCTACCTGGCAATGCCAGGGATTGAACCAGGGAGCTTTTGAATGCAAAGCAAATGCACTACCACTAAGTTATAGGCCCAGTGAGAATGTGCATATATGTCAATATATCTATGCTGCACCTCTCCTTCAATTTATGTGCATTATGAAGGGGGCATGTCTAGATTTTGCATGTGCTTCTGAGTGCACATTAGGTGTGTGGTCCACAATATCATCCTTGTGTAACATTTATGTAGATTTTGCTATAGAACTTTGAATGTTAATCTCTTTTTGCCTCCATCTCTTTGTACCAGGTGTTGATTTACATATACAGCGAGCGAGCTCTGTCTCTTGTGTCTGGGTGGGCACACAACTGCATGTATGCTCATGCTTAATTTATGTGTAGGTGTACACATGACAGTTGCCTTGGGCTTGCGTTCATACCTCTTTTTGTGTGCACAACTGCAGGTGTGTATATGCATAAATGTACACGTGGGTCTAGGGACGCGGGTGGCACTGTGGGTTAAACCACAGAGCCTAGGACTTGCCGATCAGAAGGTCAGCGGTTCAAATCCCCGCAACGGGGTGAGCTCCCCTTGCTCGGTCCCAGCTCCTGCCAACCTAGCAGTTCGAAAGCACCTCAAAGTGCAAGTAGATAAATAGGTACTGCTCCGGCAGGAAGGTAAACAGCGTTTCCATGCGCTGCTCAGGATCGCCAGAAGTGGCTGTCATGCTGGCCACATGACCTGGAAGCTGTACGCCGGCTCCCTCGGCCAATAAAGCGAGATGAGCACCACAACCCCAGAATCGGCCACGACTGTACCCTTTACCTTACTTACATGTGGGTCTGAATACATGGATGTACATGCACATGCTCGGTTGGTAGAGCATGAGACTCTTAATCTCAGGGTTGCTGGTTTGAGCCCCACTTTGGGTGAAAGATTCCTGCTTTGCAGGGGGTTGGACTAGATGATCCTCATGGTCCCTTCTAACTCTTCTATGATTCTATGTCAATTGCCATGTTCCTGTGTGTGTGCGCTCGGCTTTGCGTCTCTGCATGGGCCCTTGCCCGTGTGTCCACCTCTTGCTGAGCCTCCCTCAGCAGTGTGTCTGCAAGACTCCCCAGGCCTTTTCAGAAGAAGCTCTGTTAAAAAAAAGTGTAATCAGATTAAGGCAGCCAATCACTTAGAGCCCTTGAAAAGGACATATGCTTTCTAATCAGTACCTAGCACCATGGCTCACAAAGGGTCTAAGTAACTCAGTAGGGGTCAGGCCCTCTAGAGCACAGAAGAAGGGGGTCCTTTCCCCCTTCTCTCTCGCTCCCCCCTTGTAATTATGTCAATTTACTAGCCAAATTGTTTGCTTGAGTGGACAGTGGGGGCTTGTCCCTTCTGCTCCCACCCAACCACCCCCCTTCCCTCCTTATTCATGTGCTAATGGAGTGAGAAGCACGGCCTCCTCACTTCAGGAGATGCTGCCGGCCCTTGGAGCCATTGTGCAGATCTGCTGCTGGCAAATCCCACCTCCCACCCAACCACAATGCGCACACGTACAAAACCGGGCACGAGAAATCTGGGCAGGAGCAGGGGAGCTTCAGGGCCACAGAGGAGCCATGCACCGTCTCAGGCAGTGGGTGATGGGTAACCCTAAAAAGCAGCACAGTTTGACAGCTAGATTATCTGGCCCTACAGAGAACCGGGCAGGTCTTCTGCATAAGGTAAAGGTAAAGGGACCCCTGACCATTAGGTCCAGTCGTGCCCAACTCTGGGGTTGTGGTGCTCATCTTGCTTTATTGGCCGAGGGAGCCGGCGTACAGCTTCCAGGTCATGTGGCCAGCATGACTAAGCCGCTTCTGGCGAACCAGAGCAGTGCACGGAAATGTCGTTTACCTTTCTGCCAGAGCGGTACCTATTTATCTACTTGGACTTTGACATGCTTTCAAACTGCTAGGTTGGCAGGAGCTGGGACCGAGCAACGGGAACTCACTAAAATAAACAGGAGCTGTGCAAGAGAGTGGGAGGGGATTGCACTGTGGATTCCAACCGAGGGGGCCATTTAGATCAAGAGTGGGAAACCTGAATGTGGCCCCCTAAACCCCTCTTTCCAGACCTCAGGATTCCAGGGGGGCTCCCCACTTCCCTAGCCACTGTCCCTGCTTTGCATCCTCCTTTAGTGTAACTGCCAATCTCGGTTGTATCCTCAAACTTTTGCATCCCAGGAGGGGGACTGGTTGAGGTGCAGAAAGTAGCCTACTGTACAAACATAAAATTTGTCTCTGTTGCTCCACCCATGTTTGCCTCTGGCCTCACCTGCCATGGGTTATGTGGCCCTTAGAAGGTTGCCCAGAAAGGAATGTGGCCCTCAGGCTGGAAAAGTTCCCCCGCTGCTGCCTCAGGCTGGTGTGCCCTTGAACTCTGATAAGACCTCTTGCTTCCCTGAATAGAGGAGAGCGGCAGATGTGTGAGCAAGTTCAGAAACGAACCTCTTGTCCTCTGCCCACTTTGGCCTCTGACCTCTAGAAGTTTGGCCAAAAAGGAATGCAGCTATGAGATGGGAAAAGGTTCCCTATCCCAGATTTAGATTTTCTGCCTCTGGAGTCTCTTAATCTGAAGGTCATGGGTTCTAGCCCCACACGGGATGAAAGATTCCTGCATTGCAGGGGGTTGGACTAGATTATCCTTGTGGTCCCTTCCAACTCTTCTATGATTCATCAAAATGCCTGGGTGTAATGGTCCAGCAATCAGACTCCTCCTTAGCCAGAGTGGTGCATGCTCTAGTTATCTCCCACTTGGACTACTGCAATGCGCTCTGTGGGGCTACCTTTGAAGGTGACCCGGAAACTGCAATTAATCCAGAAAGCGGCAGCTAGACTGGTCAATGGGAGTGGCTGCTGGGACCACATAACACAAGTCCTGAGAGATCTTCATTGGCTCCCAGTACATTTCCGAGCACAATTCAAAGTGTTGGTGCTGACCTTTAAAATCCTAAACGGCCTTGGACCTGTATACCTGAAGGAGCGTCTCCACCCCCATCGTTCAGCCTGGACACTGAGGTCCAACTCCAAGGGCCTTCTGGTGGTTCCCTCATTGCGAGAAGTGAGGTTACAGGGAACCAGACAGAGAGCCTTCTCGGTGGTGGTGCCTGCCCTGTGGAATGCCCTCCCATCAGATGTCAAGGAAATAAGCAGCTATCTTATTTTTAAAGGACATCTGAAGGCAGCCCTGTTTAGGGAAGTTTTTAATATTTAATTCTGTATTGTTTTTAACACTCAATTGGGAGGCACCCGGAGTGGCTGGGGAAACTCAGCCAGATGGACGGGGTATAAATAATAAATTATTATTATTATTATTATTATTATTATTATTATTATTATTGAGGATTTTTCAAGGAGGGCTTTTAGGATACAGGGGAAGACTGGGCTTCTTTTCCTGCAACATACAAATAAGGTTTCTGTTATGGAAAGTCAACAAAGTCCTTTCTAACTTTCATGTACTGTACCCATGCAGGTATTTGTTTATTTGCTTGAATTTACATTTCAACCTTCATCACTTTCGCAATCTCTGGATTGATAGCAATGATTTTAAAAGCAATAACAAAAAAACTATAACCAAAAATAAAATAAAATAATCAATCAAACACAATGCAAAGCAGCAGGCGACAGTAATTATCGACACTTCTGCCAAGAAAATGACAGCAGCAATTACCAAAACTATCTATAGGCAAGCTTATTGCAAATTCTTAGTGGAACTGTGCTGCCTGGGTAGTGAGGAACCCATCAGAAAATCCTGCAGCTGACCTTTGACTTCTGGGGAGTTTTGCTTATAGAACTTTTTATATATCTGCTCTTCGAAGCTGTGATAAAACAAGACTTGCGTTGTTGCTGTTGTTGCCCCCCAAAGATTCCTGCAAGATAGTAAACTGGCATCTTTGTAATTGCTTTTGCCAGAAGTTTGTCATCTGGGATCACTGAGGGTCTTGGGAGTGGTCCAGGGTAACAGAAGGAGGAAGTGAATGTCCAGCATTAATATTGCAGGGCTGAAGAAGACTATAGAATTCCTACTGAGTGAGAGAAGAGGTTCTGATTTATGGTATAATAGCCCATTAATTGCCACCTACTCTCTTTCCTTGGTCTGGTCCAGTTCCACCATCTTGAATGTTAATGCATTGTGTATACACACACACACACACACACACACACACAGAAGGAACAAAGTATGTTAATATGGACAAAAGGGAGGAGAAGTTTGATTCAGTTTGCATTGAAAGGCAGATCTACCAAATTCACACCATTAGAAACATGTGAAGAAAAATCACAGCCATCCTTCAAAAAGTTGCCCTTATCTGAATTTTGCAATACAGTTTTCCAGTCAAGTGATGTGTAAAAATATATATATATGCACACGCCAGGGGCTAAAGCGTGTGTAAAGACTCATGAAAAGAACACACAAAGGTGCATTATAATCTGTTCTGAGTTTGTCACAACTGTTTCTGTTTCTGTTTTGCTACAGTTTTGCTTCTGCAAGAAACAGCAATATTCATATTGCTATCTGTTATGACCAAATCTTTGGTAACTAATTATGCAATTCACTCAATTTTAGTGAAAAGGAGGTGTCAAAAACAATGCTGTAAATTACATAATTATTTATGAAACCCGACCTCTGATGAACAAGTGAATTGTGGGGATTTTCACTCCTGTTTCTGGCTCCAATGGAATTCTCTGAATCCCTGTTGTTGTTGTTGTTGTTTAGTCCTTTAGTCGTGTCCGATTCTTTGTGACCCCATGGACCAGAGCACGCCAGGCCCTCCTGTCTTCCACTGCCTCCCACAGTTTGGTCAAACTCATGCTGGTAGCTTCGAGAACACTGTCCAACCATCTCGTCCTCTGTCGTCCCCTTCTCCTTGTGCCCTCCATCTTTCACAACATCAGGGTTTTTTCCAGGGAGTCTTCTCATGAGGTGGCCAAAGTATTGGAGCCTCAGCTTCAGGATCTGTCCTTCCAGTGAGCACTCTCTGAATCCCTAGTGGTGACTTATCCTTTGCTCCCGACTACTGCCTTCATCTCATGACTCCGAGCACTCACTCACCGCAGTCTGTTGCCTCTAGCCTAGTCCTGAACCTAACTGGTTTTATTGCTTGACAGATATAAAGATTCTCTGGTATATTAGGTTGTTCATAGGGTGGGGGATGGAGAGAAAGAACAAACACTTTCCCATCATGTTGGGCTTTCAAGGCAGCTGAGTCTGTGTGGGCATACCTTCCCTAAAGTCAACTTCCTACATGATTTCTATGTTCAAATTGCTGGGGGGTTTTGAACCTAGAGAATGGTGTCACAAGCCCCATCAATGAGCTCAAGACTTGTAAATAGCTGCTTGTATGTTTGCCTAGGGTGAATAGAAACATGCTGTAGGCAACCAGCTTTGGAAAGTGTTTGTAAATGGGAAGGGAGTTTGTTCTTCCATACGCCCAAGCACTTAATAGTCAAAGATAACTTCAGCTGGTGTGTTAACAGCTTGAAAGTACGAAACAAACATCTTTCCCATCAGGAAAGATGAGCTAGAATGTTCTCAGGAAGATGAGCTAGAATGTTCAGACTAATCACTTATAAAACCAGCCATCGTATAAGCAGCTGAGGCTGCCCTGGGACTGAAGTAAAACTCAGTGAACTCCAATGGACTCACTTTTGAGTCGAGATGTATGGGATTGCACCATTGCACTCAGTGGGGCTTACTCTCAGGCAAGCATATATATGATTGCTGCCTTAGCTGCCATTTTTAATACAATTTTTGCAATGCGATTTTTGGAGCAATTTTTGTAATGGCAGCACACACAGAGAGATAGAGTATTTCACATGTGAGAGCGACATAGGTTTTTGATTGCTTTCATTTTTGTTCTCAAGACTAAGACTGCCTTTATTTTAACATCGCACTGAGCTCCCTGAAGGAATTTGACGCTTTCATGGAGTGGGAAAGTCTACCTTTGTGGGAATGGAATGGAACAAAACAGCTGTTCCTCAGGGAAGGAGCCTTATCAATCAAAGCCTGGAAGTTTCTAACTGGGTTCAAACAAATTGTTATTCATGGCAAGCCTCCTCACAGATTCCTTTTTATGGTCATTGGGGAGAGGTTGGGAAATTGCACCCACCCACCGACCCCCAATACCAATGTCTCCACGTTCCCTTCTCTAGCCCCATAACTCAGGAAGCTGTTGTGATTATCTGGGTTGGAATTCAAGGCGAGATGTTATCTGCCAATCAAACACCAAGGAAGAAAGAAACTCTACAAAACAAGATGTTTGGTCTGAATCTCCTTATCCCGTTAACCTGAGGCCTGCCAGACTAGGCCCTGGCCTGCAACCGCCTCGCCTAGCAACCAGCCGCCGAAACAGCCTGAGAGAAAAGGCCCATTCTTGTCTGTGAAAGATTCATCGTTTGGGCTGAAAGTGGTCCCTCCCCTCTTTCAAATACTTGTCAGCAGGGAGAATACAGCTTAGATACGAAGCCGATCAGATCATTGCTAATGGGTTATTCGTTGCCATTAAAACTGCCAGCAGACTTTCAAACAACTTTACTGAGAGAGAAAGTGTGTGTGTGTGTGTTATGTCTGGGATGGAGACAGAGGGAGGCAAGAACGAAAGACAATAACGTCTGCTGAAGCCATATTCTGATTCTCATTTATTCCCTTCGGTGTCTACATTTCCAGATTGTTGGTCACCCACTGCATGAATCTTCCAGTGAGATATCGCCATGATCTTGCCTCTGGCTTGCAACGTAAATCATGACCGGTTAACGTGTATTCTTGATGCTACTTTAATGAAAAATGGAAAGGGGGCTGAATATTGTGGCCCAATACTACCAAAGCTAGGAGGAAACAGAGTTATTAGTCATGAAGTTATTAGTCTGATTAACAGTCATGGCTTCCCCCAAAGAATTTTTGGTGTGTAAAATTTTGTAAAAGGTGCTGAGAGTTGTTAGGAGACCCCTATTCCTCTCACAATTCTCAGAGTGGTTTGGCATTTGATCCCTTTCCCCAGGGAACTCTGGGAATTGTAGTTCTGTGAGGGGAATGGTGTGTCCTAACAACACCCAACACCATTAACAAATTACAATTCCCAGGATTCATTGGGGGAATGAATGTCTGTTAAAAGTGGTATGATGCTCTGCAGATGGGACACACACATACACCCTCCCAAGAATCCAAGACCATTGAGTGACATTGGCTGGAAATAGATGCAGGACAAAGAAAAGGAAACACCAACATATCAACTTATAGAATTCATTGCCAGATGTTGTGATGCCCATTAAAAGGAATTAATAATAATAATAATAATAATAATAATATCTTTATTGTCATTGCCCCCTCTCAGGGACAACGAAATTACTTGGCTGCTCCATCCACCCAGATAGGGCACTCCACTTAAAATCAGAACAACTATAAAAACACTAATTAAAACAATATAATATAATACAGCAAGGAAGATTAGATGACTTCAAAGTCCAGGTTTCCCATTCAGGGCCGGGATCGCTCTGGAGAAGAAGCTGTTCTTGAGACGGCTCGTTCTTGTCTTCATCGTCCTGTATCTCCGTCCCGACGGCAGGAGCTCGAAGAGACAGTGACCAGGATGCGATGGATCTTTTACTATGTCCAGTGCCTTCCTATGGCACCTTGTGGCATAAATCTGCTCTAAGGTGGAGAGTGGGCAGCCAACAATGCTCTCTGCTGCCTTAACAACTCTGCACAACACCATCCTGTCCCGGGTAGTACAGCTTCCGTACCACACACATAAGCCATAAGTGAGCACGCTCTCAATGGCACAGTGATAGAAGGCAAGCAGCAGTTTCTGCGGAAGATGGTTTTTCCTTAGGATTCTTAAAAAGTACAGTCTCTGCTGCGCCTTCTTCACAAGCCCCCTTAGACAAATTCACAGAGCACAGGTCTCTTAACCATTAATACCGCAATATATGAGACACCCAAAGCTGTGAAGAAAATCCAAACGACCAAAACTGCCCCAATGAGGACTGAGCATGCTCAGTGGACCATAGGGTGAAGGCTTAGTAAAAAATAAATAAGTAAGTAAATAAATAAGCCAGTGAAATCTATGCCAGTTTAAGATAAGTCAATGTAAAATATGATTGTATCAGGAGTGAGGCTACTGCCTGCTCAGCCAACTCAAATCTGGCAGAGGGAAACAATCCTTTAAACTTGAGTTTGATACACCACCCATTTTGCTGGTGCTGATTTTCTCTGGGTTGTTAGGTCATATGGCTGAGCTGAACCAAGATAGGATCCAGTGTAAAAAAAAACCCCGCTGCCACCTGCCTGGTCGCATCCCCACCTCTCCCCCAGAATGCCAGTTTTCAGGGTTTACACCAGCATAAAATTCGACCAGGTTCAACTCAGCTGGCTAAGCCCCAACTGAGCCGGCATGAGAGAGTTACCCTGGTGTATCTGCAACTGAGCCAGTATATGGGCCAGCATAGTGCCAGGAATTGGCCAACTGGGTCAGAGATCCACAGGATCCCAACTTGCTCATGCTTGTGAATATTCAGTTTGGATTGCTCCCACAATTGGAAGTCATCCAGTCTGACTGCCATATTTGGGATTGGGAAGAAGTTGTCCTTTGACTGTAGATTCTGCCCCCATCCTTTTTTGGTTTGTAAATGCACATAAGCTAGTGTCTGAATTTAAAAATTTGCTCTCCTTAATTCAACCACATTAACGACATAAGCTGTGATTTCTAAATATTCTAATGAGCCCAAGGACCCAAGAGGGTGAATATGAAAATCAGAAGAATATAGCACCCTAATGTCTATAGCTCCAGGCAACACTGGAGACGACCCCTTTCTACTCTCTCCTTTCATTTACTCTCTCACCCTTCACCCTCGAAGTTTCAAGACTGTCGCCTCTTCCACAGCTACGGACTCTTGTTCATTTGCATTCTTGCCAGCCTCCATTAATACTGGGCTTGTTTATAGAGTTACAATCTCCAAATTAGGTTGCCAAAGGCATCCTTGGCTAGCCTTAGTTTTTTCAAAAAAATCTCTGTGGGAGAAAGGGCCATAACTAAGCCTTAAGCAGACGTCTTTATCCAGACATAATTGACGTTTAACAGACGTCTGTAACTTCGTCTGTACTTAAAAAAAATTAAAATAAAGTTCTCCCCCATTCCTTTATGTCCCCTACCTTTTATCCAGCAGTCAAAAGTGTAAGAAACCAACACAGAGGCCTCTCTCTGTCACTGTTCTTCAGGGACCGTGACAATAGAAGTCCGGGAACAAAGGGGAATCTCCTCATGGCTCACAGTAGCTGCTTGTATGTCTATTTACCTCCTAGAGTGCTTTATGCTAATCCATTGGCGTGGCTTCCACTTCTGCATACTGATTTGGCATTACTTTAGTCTAGGCCAGAGCGTGTTGTCTGGAGCCTGGGCAATGAAGGGCCCCGTAGAAAAGGATATCTACGTTGTTTGTTAGTGTTGGAATGAAAGGCAAAGTCTCAACCTGCCTGCCGCTCTATTGGGATCGCCATTCTGACTACATTAAGGCTTAAAAAAGAAAAAGGGGGGGGGGGGGAGAATTCCAGTCAACTTTGGTCAAGTCACAATGAAGTTGACAGGAACAGACCGGTCAGACAAAACAAGGGATCCCAGTCTGGGATCCTGCTACTGGGAACTCCCACTGAGGAGCAGATAAACTACCAATGGAAGAAGAAGGTAAAAGAAAGTCATTATATACCATTTGATTCTAGACTTCCTTGTATGCATTCACTGACGGGTTTTTATCTCCACAGAGCCTACCTTCGTCTACCCGCTTCATAGAGTATGGTGGCCACACACTCACTGCCCCCCAAAAGGAAACATATCCCCAAAACAGGATGAAAGACAACACAGATGTTCATAAAACTGTCGTATGTTGCTTTATATATATAGGTGCAAATTTCAAAATAATTATTGCAATTGAAAGAGAAATGCATTGGTTCTCACCATGGTGTGCAAACTGTGACCAGGTGGCCTGCCTGCCTGCAAGAGATGGACAGATCTGTCAGTTTTGCTTCTAGCCATTTCTCATTTTCCCAGTCTTAAATTCAGTTCTCCACATTTCTGCAGCACTTTGTGATACATATATCTTCCTCATAAAAAATTATCAGTATTTTGCTGTGAATTTCTCCAAATAAACACATGTTCGTATGCATTTCGTATGCATTTTTGCAAAGCAGCTTTACCTTGCGGTGCCTGTTTGTGAGACTTTCACTAAAATGTGCATTTTTATGTACGATTTCCTCTAGAATAAGCATTTTTGCACACATTACTCGGGGCAGACGTTGGTAATATGTTGCCCTGAGTGAGGACAAAATTAGGTGCCTAAATATTTCTTATTCTTATGCCTTCCTCCCTCTTGCCTTCTGTTCTGCACCCCCTTGGCTCAGTGCCCTGGACAGGAGAACTGCTTGCACTGCCCAAAATCCAGCATTGTGTCACTTGGCCAGAGAGCTGAATTGCAGAATTTTGAAAAGTGCAACACTTAAAGGATGGCTGTGTTTCAATTTGCATGTTGTTTCGGAAAGTTAAAATTTGGTACGTTCATCTTTACATGTGAACTGAATCAGTTTTCTCCCCCATCTGCCATCCAGAGGATAACCATTGATGGGCAACTTCAAGACCTTCCCTGCTTTCCCTTTTAATGGGTTTTTATCTGTAAACTGGACTTGACAGCTCTCCAAATTGAGGGCTCCTTCAAACAGAAGGCTGCCTTCTGGAAGTCAGGACACATGGCCACCTTAGCAAAGATCCAAACAGGGTCTCCTTAAGGGAGGACATTCAGTTGGCTCAGTGCTTCGCCTCTGAGGTTTTAGAATATTGGGGGGCAGACCCAACTACCAAAATATAGGGGGGGTGGGCTCGGATCCCTGGAGCTGGTGCCTCTGCTATGGAGCAGCAGGAAACTAATGGGGTCCATTTTTTTAACTAAGGTGGGGGAGAAATGTGATTCAGTTCACCTTTAAAGGTAAATGTACCTAATTCACAAAAATATTCCTTCAAAATTCATACTCCTTCAAATTTTGCAATGCACGTCTCCATTCAGGTAATGTGTACAAAAAATGCATATGCTAGAGTAAATTGAGCACCACAACACACACATTCGTGAAAATAACATACAACAAATCACAGTATTTTAGCGGAAATTGCTTTGCAAAAAATGTGTCTGTTGCACATGAACATGGCTATTAGGAGAAATTTCCACCAAAATGGTGGTGAATTTTCATGAGGACTTTAAAAAGCAGCAACTGCAAACTGAAGTGGAAATGTGAGGAACTGAACGAAAGACTGGAAAAAGGAGAAACTGAAACTGACAGATTTGTCCGTCCATGTACGTAACAGCCCTTCAAATATTTGAAGATGGCAATTCTATTACCTCCCAATTGTATGTTTCCTAAGCTAAGTATACATAGTTCTTCTGACTTTTCCTCAAAGGACTCAGTCTCCAGGCCCCTCATCATCTGTCTTGCTCTTCCCTCCATGTGTCTTCAGTTTGTCAATATCCTGCCCAGACAAGTTCAGGAAAATACAATAAAGAAAGCTTGCAAACCCTGGTCCTGTCTCAAGTTGTGTCCATCAACGAACCAAGAGGTATGTTTGGAAGGAAAGGCGTGTGGGGAAATTCAGCGGAGTCCATCAAACGCAGCAGATGAATCATGCAATCAAATACCCTTCAAAATGTATCCAGCAGCATTTTAAAGCTCACGAGCCTCTTTATTCCCATGACAGTTTGAGAGAGGCTGTTTCAGAATTGTACTCCTTCGGGAGAGAGAGAGAGAAATCATTTTTAGAACTCCAGCCTATAATTACAGAGCTTCTTTCTTCTGCTCTATGAATATCACCAATGAATTTATTGATGTATATGTTTCATATACACAAATACGGGGAATGATTCTTTTCAGGCTGTTTCACAACATATCTGACTATGGGGAAATTGTTATGGAATGAGAGGAGGTTAGAGTTTAGGATGAACTTCAGATCAGGCTGGCCCTATCATTAGGCAGATTGCCTCAGGAAACAGATGCTGGTTGCAGCCGCTCCTATCTTCTTGACCCCACTGCCCAGTGACAAGTGATACGTGTTTGCTGCTGGTCTGGACTGGTTGTCTCACCTAGTAACCAGACTGTCACCTAGACAGGTCCCCTCCAGTCTGGTGGTTTTTTGTTTAAAGTAGATTCTGGTGGTTCCCTTCCTGTGAGAAAAGAGGTTACAGGGAACCAGGCAGAGGGCCCTCTCGGTAGTGGTGTCCGCCCTGTGGAATGCCCTCCCATCAGATGTCAAGGAGATAAATAACTATCTGACTTTTAGAAGACATCTGAAGGCAGCCCTGTTTAGGGAAGTTTTTAATGTTTGATATTGTATTGTGCTTTTAATTCTGTTGGGAGCTATCCAGAATGGCTGGGGAAACCCAGCCAGATGGGTGGGGTATAAATAATACTAATTTATTATTATTATTATTATTATTATTATTATTATTAGCACTAAAGTGTAGAGCATACAATCCTACAGCCAATTTCTTGCAAGTAAGCTCCACTCAAGTCTTACAGAGGGCCTAGAAACACAGCTATATAGGATTGTGCTCTTATTCATTTGAGTGCACTTGGCCAAATACCGACTTTTAATTTTCAAATGTACTCAAAGCACTAAAAGTTTGTTCCGGATTGGTTTGTAATTTTATTATTCTTATCCTTACTATTGGTCTATAGTAAGTTGCCTTAATCATAGTCACAAAGGACCAAATTTTCTCAATACATTCAGATATAGTAGGAGATATGCTCCCCTCAATTTTTTTTAAAGCTATTCTCAGACTGCTGCATTTGTTGGTCTGTGTTCAGCAACATGTCATTGATGCAATAATGTGTTGGATTTATACTAGACTGCCCACTTATTATTGTTAACAGTTTTTCTGTCCCACCTTTCTCCCAAGTTGGGAATCATGGCAGCTTCCGACATTTGAAAACATTTTTTTAAAATAAAAAATAATAGGGGGGGGGGGAGGTTAAAATACATTAAAACACATTTAGAACCAGCAGTGACAATTTGCCCTGACAGCAGCCCAGTGATCAACATCATCTGCACCTCAAAGGTCTGCCTGAACAGGAAGGTCTTAGCTTGCCAACTGAAGGATAGCAAAGAAGGAAGGAATCTAACCTCTCTTGGGAGAGGAATTCGATAATATTTGTTGTTCTGAGATGATTGCATTACTGCTGTTTGGAGGGCCGCTCTGGCACCACAGCATCACAAAAACAGGACAATCCTCCAGCCCTCTCCACCCCTGGAACATCCGAGGTATAAAAAGTTGCAGTTTTTGATCAGGAAGTTATAGGTCATGCAATGACTGGGGGGAAAGCAGTATGAAACAGGTGCAAACATGAATCATGGAATTGTAGAGCTGGAAGAGACCAGTGGCATGCAGTCGGTCAACTAGGGGGACTAGGCTAGTCCCCTAAAAGTTCCCGGTAAATTAGAGTATTAAAGTATTAAAGCCTGGAGCCTGCTTCCTAAAGCCCAGGAAGCTTCGGCCTGGTTTAGGGAGGGAGGTGTGATGCTCTGATGGGGACCATCAGGAGGGATCCAGCATCTTGTCAGAGGCCTTGCATCTCCTTCCTAAAGCCCAGGAAGCTTTTGTCCGGCTTAGGGAGGGAGGTGCAATGCTCATGTGCCTTAGGGCCCTCGTATTTATGGGACCACCTCTCCTGGTATGTCCCGCAGAGGAACTTAAGGTCCATGAATAACCATAGTTTAGAGGTCCCGGGCCCTAAGGAAGTCAGACTATCTTCTACCAGGGCCAGGGCCTTTTCAGTGATGGCTCCGACCTGGTGGAATGCTCTGTCCCAGGAGACTAGGGCCCTTCAGGATTTAACCTCCTTCCATCGGGCCTATAAGACAGAGATTTCCACCTGGCCTTTAATTTGAATTCAGCCTGATCTTTTATTTCCCTTCTCTTCCTTCCACCTCCCCTCTTATGAAGATTACCTGCTCTAAGACTCCACAGCTAATTCTCCCCTGGCTTCCTCGCTGGCCCAAGTAGGACTAATTCAGCCAGCTAGCCCTGGTGACTATCTAATGCTTATTAGATGGATTTCACCCAAACTGATTTCTGAATTTTATTGTTATTTATGTTTTTATACTGTATTTTATGCTGCTTTTACAATTAAGTGTTTTGAATTTGTTGTTAGCCACACTGAGCCTGGTTTCTGAACCGGGAAGGGCGGGGTATAAATAAAAAAATATTATTATTATTATTATCATATGTGCAACATCACCTCCCCACCCCCCACCAATTGCTCTTGCAAGATAGCAACTCTGACCTTAACTGTTCCCCTATGAAAAGTTTCTCTGCAAGCCACTGGAAGAGACCGCCAACCCCATGCAATTCAGGTTCATGTGGAACTGCCCCGATACCATAATGAGCACAAACCATCATGCACACACGATGAAAAGGAATTTGCAGGGGCACACAGAGGTGTTGGGAAAGTTCCCCCAACGGAGTAAGCAAGCAAAGTGGCAACTTCCATCGAAGTACCTCCACTCTAGCAAGCATGGCCTGTGTGCATGCTTTGCTCCGCTCAGATAACACACACTGGTCAAATGGCAGGACCACTGGTACCTCTACTGCCGCACTGAAGCATTTGTTTGAGTGAGGATCAAGCAGATGCCAGGCAAAGCAGTGAGTGAACAGAGGTGTGATGCTGGAGAATGTGTGCCTCAGAGCCTGCCACCCTTGAATGTGCGTGGCAGACCTTGGAGGCAGAGCATAGCCACCAAATGCCACTGATAGCCTTATCCTATGTGGATTTGTCTAATGTTCTTATAAAGCCATCCAAAGCAGTCGTCATCACTACCTTTTGAAACTGCCACCTAACTAGTTCTCTGCTTATAATCTTCTGCTCCAAGTGGGTCCTTCTTCCCTTCCCTTCCCTTCCCTTCCCTTCCCTTCCCTTCCCTTCCCTTCCCTTCCCTTCCCTTCCTGTATTAGTTTTATGTTATTCCCATTAGAAGCCAAGTGAATCTCTTACTGATTGATTGATTGATTGATTGATTGATTGATTGATTTTCTAACCCACTTAATATTTTAAAATCTCTCAGCGGTGTACAGAAAAATGCAACATAGAAACAGTAAAATATTATCATTAAAAAACAGAGCTACAGCACAAAATCTCATAAAACCACACTCCACCCAATACTCTAAAAACACAAATTCATTAATGGCAGGGTTCAATCTTATGTGTCTGGGAAAGCCTGGGCAAAAGACCCCATGTCATTACACATCGTCTCAAGCAACTGGCGAATGATGGCCTTGGTGCTCCTTGAGGTGGCTCTCACCAGGGGGCGCTCTTGCACACAACCCAGCCAGTTCTGTTGCAGGATGCATTCCATGTTCAGTGAGGTCACAGGATGCTAAGTCAGACAGATTTGGTTTCTGTGCGGTTTCAGAATGCTTGAATGAGGACATGGCTGCTATTCCACCCCTTCCCCGATGTGTCTTATATGTATGAGTTATGACAATGTATTGCTCAATCTTTAAGACGCAACAAAATCCTATGCCCCAATATTTTCGTTGGTCTTTATCGCAGGACAGTGCTCTTGTTGTTGTTTTTTAAGTACGTGCATATGCTGCAATCTTTCTGTCCTGCCTTTTCAGATCAGCAAATTAAAAAGCAAACAAATTCAAAACGAAACCAGACGGGGAACATCTGTTAAAAAATACATCACAAAGGAACCAGGGAAGATAGACTGAAAGATTGATTCAGCCAAGGACTCATCTGGTGAAAGAAGTCTTCAAAAGGCACTGAGACTCCACCAGGTAAAAAGCTGGTTAGATCTTCCAGAGCATGGAGTCCTACATCCTAAGAGAAGCAATATAGAAGGCCCATTCGTTAGTTCCAACCAACCTCACCCAATGCAGTGGTAAAGGTAAAGGATCCATGGACAATTAAGTCCAGTCTAAGGTGACTATGGGGTTGTGGCACTCATCTCACTTTCAGGCCAAGGGAGCCGGCGTTTGTCCACAGACAGCTTTCCGGGTCATGTGGCCAGCATGACTAAACCGCTTCTGGCACAATGGGACACTGTGATGGAAATCAGAGCACACGGAAATGCTGTTTACCTTACCACTGCAGTGGTACCCATTTATCTACTTGCACTGGTGTGCTTTCGAACTGCTAGGTTGGCAGGAGCTGGGACAGAGCAACAGGAGCTCACCCCGTCATGGGGATTCAAACTGCCAACCTCCTGATCGGCAAGCCCCAGAGGCTCAGTGGATTAGACCACAGCGCCACCCGCAGTGGTAGGAGGCACAAGAGGGGCTCTCCAGCCAATGGGGATGGTGGTGGTGACACCCTGGTTATGGAATGCTCTCCCCTGAGAAGCTCACCTGGTGACCACAATATGGTTTTTCCGGCACCAGGTGAAGAATACCTTTTTTAAAAAAAAAATTACCAGGCATTGGTCCTTTTCAGCTATGGTTCGCTGCTGCTGAATTTATCTCTTAACTTTTTTATTGACTGGGACTAAGATCACCCAATGAGAGCTTCATGGTGGATTGGGGATTTGAAGCCTTGTCTCCTAGGTCAAAGGACAAACACTTTAATCACTGCTCCACATTAGCTCTCTTAAAACTTAAGGAGATCTGTGTCATTAGAGACCAAACTCAAACCAGGACTGGCTTACCACATTTTGAAGTATCGTATCGTAAAACCTTTATTGGCATCACATACAACATCCAAAACAAATCAAGACAAAATGACCACTTCCCTGGTGGCACAAAACATTTGCTAAAAGAAAGGAGGTAGAGCTGTCTATCATCACATCTCTTGGTCTCCAGGAAGATCAGACGTCTGCATTGTATTTCGATGACAAAAAAAACAAATAGAGATATTTAGCCACTAACTTGGTGAGCTCCTGATCATTCCCCAGTAATAGAAAATGTATGACCTCTGACTCTGGTTTCCATTTGGGGATACAGAGTTGATCTAGAAATTGCTGTCAGAGATCAGCATATAGTTTACAACTGAAAACCATATGTGTAAGGGTTTCCACCAGGTGGTCTTCACATGGGCAAGTTCTTTCTCCTTCCACCCTGCCTGAGAACCTTCCCCAAAGGAGGTTTGATGGATTTGAATTAAGCCTGGCCAGCAAAAACGCCCTTCTTTCTTGAGGGTCAAGCAGAAATTCAAGGTAATTATGGTTAGTTTAATGTGCCCAAGAAAGTTGAAAATAACATCTTGAAGTAAGTGAAGCAATGAGAAACATTACCATCTGAAGCAGCAGGGCAGCATGTGTTATGGTTTGAGCCTCTTGGTTCAGATATTAGGAATGCAGAAAGCTGCCTTATATTGAGCCAGGCCAATGGCCAATCCAGTTCAGTGTTGTCTACACACCGAATGCCAGTAGTTTTCCAGAATTTCAGACCAGGGGCATTCCCAACCCGACCTGGATATGTCGGGAATCGAACCTTCTGCATGCAAAGCAGGAGCTCTACTGCTGAGCTCAGGCCCTTCCTCCCAGAGCAGCTGAAAACAAAATCCCTCAATCAGATTTACCTAGGGAAGGGAATTCTCATGCCCGCCCCCATTATTTTTCATGTCGCATGATGGAGAACTGCTGGCTACCACGAAAACAGAGCGACGAGCCCATAGGTGGGTCTCCCATTTGCTAGCACAGGCTGAGCCTGCTGACACGACACCTCTCGCTGGGTGCTGCTCAGACCCCCTTCTGCCTTGTGATAACTGGACATCTGGAGAGACTGCCACACAGAAGGACAGCTGTGAGAGATATAATTGCTCCTCCAGTCTGCAGCCATTCTCCTCAGCTCCCTCCCCGCCTCTCCGCACCCCCCCCCCGTTTTTCCGATCTGCATTTCAACGTGTGAGGAGAAATAAGTGGGAAGCTGCTTGAAGGGGTTAGAATGATTAATCATTTAAAAAGCAAGATCTTAATTACAGTGTGCAATTTTTGCTATTTAAGGAGTCCATTAGTTTCTGGAAAGGGGAGGGAGGAATACTACAGGTTATTCTCCTTCAAAAGGAAACTGAAGAGGGATTAAGGGCAGGGAGAAGCTATGGGATGGGCCAGTGATGTTTTGGGGATGAGTAACCAGGCTTTTCATTCAAGACTACCAAAATGTAGTTGTTGTCCCGTCCCCCCCCCACACATTTGATACATAACGCACACATGTTTGTGGCGAGTGGAGGCACAGAATTTCAGAATTCTTTTTCAAAAGCAATATTCTGTGCCTCCTGGTTGCGGCATAAATATTCTTCATTTTGTTATAGTGTGCTTTACCTTGTGGAGGGCGACTTTGCAGCAAGTCTCTGAAATTTCACGAGAGATGTAAATGGGCGATGTGTATCCGTTGGTGTGCCCAGCACTCCCAGTGAGGTTCAAAGGGCTCTTTCCTTAATCTGTGCACAATTTAATTGCAATAAAACTGTTTACTCGAGGAGCATTGTTGTGGCTGTTCCCCCCTTTCATGAAACACCTTGCAACATTTATAGTGATATTATTAATAAAGGTCAAGCAGGCACCTTCTTTCCTGAAGAAGAAATTATTCCAGGTGTGTATACCCAGCTGCTTAGAGAGAAAAAGAGAGAAATACTCACAAAGGTTGGAACACGACACTGGTGGGTACACTTCGTTCCCAGAAACCCAGTTTGCGAAGGTAATATGAAGGCAAGGGCAGAAGGGGAAGAGTTCTAGCTCAAGGGTTGAGCATCTTTTTTTGCATGCAGAAGGTCCCTGGTTTGATCTCCAACATCTCCAGGTAGAGCTGGGAATATAATAGAATTGTAGAGGAGGAAGGGAACCTGAGGATCATCTAGACAAACCCCCTGCTATGCAGGAATATGCAGCTGTCCCCTACGGAGATCAAACCTGCAACCTTGGCATTATTGGCAACGCACTCTCACCAACTGAGCTCTCTCCTGCCTGAAACCCTGGAGAGCTGCTGTCAGCCAGTGTAGACAGCACTGAACTAGATGAATCAACAGCCTGGTTCAGTATAAGGCAGGTTACTATGTTCCTAAAATAAGAGAAAATGAAAGAGAAGAGGTGAACATAACTGCCTCCACCTCCTGCCCTTCAGATATGGGAAGACCTCTGTCGTTTCGCCCCTTTGTCTCCTCTTCTTCAAGAGAAGCATTCAATTTTTTTAAAAAAACATTCTTCATAGGATTTGCTTACCTCACCCCATCGCCAATGTGGACACCCTCCCTTGGGTACCCTCCAATTGATCAAATGTTCTTCTTAAAATATGGCGAGCATGACTGGACACAGTGCATAAGAACACAGGAAGATCCCACAAAACTGAGCTAGATGAATCAACAGGCCAATGGCCCATCTAGTCCAGTCAATGGCCCATCAAGTCCAGCAACCTGTTCTCACAGTGGCCAACCAGATGACTGTGGGAATGCCATAAGTGGGAGACAAGCACAAGAGTATTCTTCCCTCCTGTGGCTTCCAGCAATTGGTATTCAGAAGCATTCGGAATGGTCCAACATTCTGAATCTCCCAAAATTCTATGCCCATCCCAGCAATGTCACTTTTTACATTCATGCTACGATCCAGTTTAGAACAAAGCAATGACAGAGCCACACACTCCCATTGGTCTGTGATTTTGCATAATGGAGGACCAGTTATTAGAGTTGCCCTTTCTTGTTAGAAGTGGCATGGTGGGCAGAAATGCCCTGGGTGCAGGTTTCCCTAACAACAAGATGTGGTTAGGGAATGGCGAATCTGTCTAGTTCTCTCTGTTTCTCATTTTTCCAATCTTAAATCCAGTTCTCCATATTTCCACATCAGTTTGCATTTTTTAAAAAGTCCTCATGAAAATTCATCAGCGTTGCACTGCATTTTTTTTCATACAATTTTATACAATTTTCATATTATGCACATTTTTGCAAAGCCATTTCCTCAAATGCAACACTTTTTTGCATGCTATTTTCGTGCACATTCCAATTTTCCTGCGCATTTTACCCTAGTTTATGCATTTTTTGCACACATTACTGGAGAAGTGCATTGCAAAATTCAGAGAAGTGCAGATTTTGAAAGACGGCTGCATTTCAATTTGCGTAGTGTTTCGGAAACAGCTAATTTGATAGATTCGCCTTTAAATGTGAACTGCATTGAATCTCTCCCCAATCCTTAGATGTTGTGACCAGTAAGCTTTCTTTTGTTGAAGTGTTTCCTTTCTCTCACAGCTGTGAACGTGTTCTCCATTGAGCACTGAGCTTCCATAACATTAATTTCCTTTTCTCTGCCTCACCATGTGGGGGGATGAATTTCATAGTGCTGGGATAGGGACAGGCAAGGGGTCATGATGATGATGATGATGATGATGATGGCAGAACAAGTCTCCACAAAAGAAGGTTGATTTCATGACCGGTCTGCTAATAAGGAGGCAGATTGCAATTGCTTACGGACTGTAGATGCCAAACCCTAGGAAAACAGATCAGTTAGCTCTTCTGCTAACTTATATTGCAGACAGCCATCAGAAGGTGGCAGCTCTTGCTTAGCAGTAGAGGCTAAAAGCAATGCTTTAGACTTGATGTTTCCCCACCCTCTGGCTTAACATTTGCATCTGTTTTTCATCAGAAAGGCAGACAAAACCAGTGGTTGGCAAGAGTATGGAGAAGTAAACTGCCTTAAATGAAGGAAAAACAGAAGCATTTCAATGGTGGCTTGTACATGGAAGGGGGCCACACGAAGGAACATAGGAATCTGTCTTGCTCAACGTTATCCACACTGAGTGACAGCAGCTCTCCTGGGTTATCAGACAAGGGTTTCACCCATCCTTTCCTGAAGAAACCAGAGACTGAACCTGGGATCATCTGCAAGCAAGGTAGATCCACCATCACTGAGTGAGGATGGTGCTTCCCTGAAGACATAGGAAGATAGGAAGCTGCCTTGTACTCAGTCACACCAGTCAATCCAGTTCAGTGTTGCCTGCCCTGACTGGCAGCAGCTCTCCAGGATTTTAGGCTGTCCCTTGAGTCTGCTAGATGACATCGCAAGGGATCGTTGCCTTAGGAGAGCGAGAAGAATTCTCAGGGATGAGAAAAATTCTCAGGGATGATTCACACCCCAGACATCACCTCTTTTATCTTCTACCCTCGGGCAGGAGATAGAGGAGTATAATCAGCTGTACCAACAGGCTAAAAAATAGCTTCTATCCATGGGCTGTTTGGCTGTTGAACAAAAAATAACATAGTGAAATTGACTTGCGAGGTGGTGTGTTGTTTGATAAGAGATTGAGTGTTGGGGGAGGGTGGAGGCTCATTTAATTTCATTGTACACAGGTTGTACAATGACAATAAAGGTTTATTTTTATTTTTTTTATTATTATTATTATTATTATTATTATTATTATTATTATTATTATTATTATTATTATTTTCCATCTTGCTTCCCCTTGTGGTCATTCCATGGGCCTAGGACAACCACAGAGGGAGTCCTTATTGAGATGTTTCTTTGTAGAATTTCTCCCACTTTAATCTCCTCCTCCCCCAATTATTATTATTTTTGGCGGGTAGTTCTGCAAACCTTGGGCGTTCTCCCTAGCCTGCTGATCCCTCCTCCTCCTTGAGCACAAATGGTGCTGCTTTGACTACATAGGGACCCACACCAAGGGAACCAAATTTAGGATCATTCTTATTGCCCTCTGACTCATGCTGTTATTAACCTCCTCTTCTGTTTGGGTCTTGCTAGTGGCTTTCCAACACACACCTATTTGGCTGCTATGAAAACAGGATACTGGACTAGACTGGCCATTGGCTTCCTCCAGCAAGGCTCTTCTTCGTTTTCCCCATTTCACCTGTTGGCAAACGCTAGTCCTGTTTCCCCAGCAGTATCTTGGCTCCTGGTCAGGCCCTTTGCCCTAGCAACGGAGAGGTTAGGAGGGTTAATCGCCCACTGCATCCTTTATTGACCCCTATGTGGGTTTTTCTCTTTGTACGGTCATTTAGCCACTGCAGTACACAAAAGAGGGCGATTAAACACAGCTCAGGCTCTTCATGCTTTAGTGGCTTAATTTACTGATCCCTGTGGATTAAAGGTCTCTACGGGGTTGTCTCCAAGCCCAACAGAGTGAGCCAGCGATAGGGCAGGGCAGCCTGATGACGAGGAGAGCAATTTATCCCCGACCACATCCTCGCTCACATCTCCTTTCTGCACCGCTGAGCTGTGACAAGGTTCAGATAATCGATTCGAAAGCTGAATTAAAGAGCGTCCCTCTGAAAATCTTCTTGTTCACTTAGCAAAACAAACAGCCTGTTTCCCTTTGCGAGAGGAAAGGACTTGCTATAAGATGAGAGGGTGGCCTTCCCGCTTCCACCTTTCCTTGTGATATAGGCTGATCTGCAAGTCTGTCTGTGCTGCAGGGAATTTCAGCAAAGGTTGCCTGGTGCTGATTTGAGAACAATTTGCAGGGAAAAGAATTAATCAGTGGGGAACGAGAGTGAAGGAACTGGGTCAAATTGCACCCATGCCGGATTTGAACCCAAAATGATTTCTTGTTCGGGGTTAGACCCGAAACAAATTTCTGCAAATTTTGCACATTTGCCAAAACACACCATTTCCTCCATTCATATTTGAAATTCAAGCTCATATTTTGAATGTGATTTGTTGTTGTTGTTGTTTTAAAAAAGCCTTCTATGAAATCTCACAAACTGTTGACAGTCACATACTATTACCATTGCGTGCCAACTATCGAACAAATGCAAATGTTGCAAGCTCTCAAACAGAGTCAGTTGCCAAATGCAAAATACCATTGCACATCAGCTGCGACATTGTTCAGATCAGCAGGCATAAAAAGTTACACCCATGGCAGAGCAGTTGTCTTGCATGCAGAAGGTTCCAGTTTCAATCCCCAGCATCTTCAGGTGTGGTGGGAAATTTCCCTGCCATAAAACCCTGGAATAATGGGGAATAATGAGCTTGATGGACCAATGCTCTGATTTGGCAACAGGCAGCTTCCTTTGTTCCTAAGCCCCACGTTTACCCATAAATTATTCCATCATGTTTCTGTATTAATCTCTGATATTATTACTATTGATAGTAGTAATAATTCTATTCATTATCCCACCTTTCGTCCTCCACGGAGCTCAAGGGGGCTTACATAGTTCTCCCCCTTTTATCCTAACAACAACCCTGTGAGGTAGGTTAGCCTGAGAGACAGTGACTGGTCCAAGGTCACCTAATGAGCTTCATGGCCAAGTGAGGATTCAAACCCTCGTCTCCTAAATCCTAATCTGACACCATAACCACTATACCAGTGTTTCTCAACCTTTTTCCGGCCATGGCCCCTTCTGACCTTGTTTCCTTCCTGTGCACCCCACCTCCGTCCTACCGGTAGAAAGGTAGCTATTTAAATGTTTTCTTTGTAAATTGAATGTGTTTTCTTTATTGTTTTTATAATTTATAATTTATACAAAATACAATTACATAAAAATTTATACTTTAAGTTTTTTTCCGATCAATGTGACCCTTGTGCTTGATGACCAGAAACAAGCTTCTTTTATATATCTGGTTCTATCGCTGTGAGGGAATAACTGAAGTCCATTATGTTAAGGCGATTCCGCAATTGGCTGAGTGAATGTTTCACACAACTGAAACCTGATTCTACCAAATACAAAGTAGGAAATGCCATTAAAAACTATTTCACTTTACCTCAAAGCAGGAGAAACTTTTTTGGTATTGTACTCTTTATCAAAAAAATGGTGTTTTCCTTGACTGAAAGTTACTTTGGCTGCTATGTCGCTGTGTAGCTCTATCAATGCTTCTTGCAAAGAAACATCTGCGTCATTTTTTCTTTTCTGCTTTCTTTTCTCGGTTACTTCTCTGTTTCCTCCCCTTCTCACTTCCCTCTCTGGCCCTCTAGTCTCTTTAATTTTGTAATTTTTATTGAGTTTTATAAATACAGAAAGCGGGGGGAGACAGCATAGACATACAGAAAGTAAACTGCTATTTACACAAACAAAAATCGTACCCACCCCCGTGACTACCCATCACAACAGTTTCCCTCCACCCCATCTTGACTTCTGTATGTTTTAAATTTGATACCAAATATTGCAATCTTTTGGGTTGTTGCATTTTGTTCTCTTTATAATGTGATTTATTACTTGGTTCTATTTCCCTTTACTCCTTTAATCTAAGCATATCGGCTTCTTGTTGTTGTTTTTGGAACAGTATTTATCCATATATTCTTCAAAACATTGCCATTCTTGTCTGAGGTTTTGGTTTGTGGTCGTCTAGTCTCATGCCATGCCCCCCCCCCCCACTTATGACATTTTCACCTGTATCCCCCTTGGAATATCCTTGGGCCCCCCGGTTGAGGAACACTGCACTATGCCACAATGACTCTCTCTTTTCACCTCTTTCAGCTGTTTTGGTGGTCCCTCTGCCATTGGCGCTGTGGGTTAAACTACAGCGCCTAGGACTTGCCGATCAGAAGGTCGGCAGTTCGAACCTCTACGACGGGGTGAGCTCCCGTTGCTCGGTCCCTGCTCCTGCCAACCTAGCAGTTCGAAAGCACATCAAGTGCAAGCTGGCGGGAAGGTAAAAGGCATTTCTGTGCACTGTTCTGGTTCACCAGAAGCGGCTTAGTCATGCTAGCCACGACCTGGAAGCTGTACACCAGCTCCCTTGGCCAATAAAGCGAGATGAGCGCCGCAACCCCAGAGTCGGCCACGACTGGACCCAATAGTCAGGGGTCCCTTTACCTTTAAAAAGGTAAAGGTACCCCTGCCCGTACGGGCCAGTCTTGACAGACTCTGGGGTTGTGCGCCCATCTCACTTAAGAGGCCAGGGGCCAGCACTGTCCGGAGACACTTCTGGGTCATGTGGCCAGCATGACATCGCTGCTCTGGCAAGCCAGAGCTGCGCACGGAAACGCTGTTTACCTTCCCGCTAGTAAGCGGTCCCTTTACCTTTACCTTACTGCTATTCATCTAAAGTTTTTCTGTGCTCCTGAAACCTTAATGTCCCTCCTAAGCCTGCTGATACTGTACCTCTTCCCTTGTACGTAGCTGGTGCCATTTTACCGAATGAGGATGCTCACTCAGTAATCTGGGCTTGCTATGCCTATATCGTGTGCCTGAATATTAGGGACAAAGGCAGCACTGGCATCAGCAGCTGCCTCTAGAGCATTTCAGCCCTCTGCATGTTTTAAGGATGCTCTCCCCTTCTCTGATTCCTCCCCCTGCCTCCCCCAAAGCATCTGCCTTTAATTACTCTCTCTCTCTCTCTCTCTCTCCATACATATCAGATGTGCTTTGCACCTTCTTCACATGAATGCTGATTAATTGCAGGGTTAGGCTCCAAGGCAGGCTGGACCACATTATTTCTGATGTTTGCTCTTTTCACTGGGAGAATAAATGCCATGAATCCACAGTAATCAGTGGCTTTTAGCTTGTCACTCTTATGACACTCTTTACTTAGACCAGGAAATGGCAAATGTGCTGGAAATAAGAACTTTATTATCAGGGTTGTTCTCCCCCATTTTTTCCCTCCCCCAATGAGGGAGGGTATGGAAAAAACAGAGTTGGTATCTTTTCAAATGCTTGGGGCAAGGGGGAGAGAAAGCGGCCACATGAACAGCTAAGGTATACGTTTTACAGCTTCTGCCTAACCCTGAAGATCTTATACCCGGAAAAGGCCTCCATTTTCGGTGGGCTAAAGCAAGCAAGTGCAGGCATTCCATTATTATTATTATTATTATTATTATTATTATTATTATTATTATTATTATTATTTAATTGCTTCTCTCTTGCTTTTGAGGACATACAGAGCAGCTAGTGGAATCATTAAAAACAATACAGTAATTCTTTTTGAATGAAATAACTTTGGTTAAAACAGCTACCAGCTTAAAAACACCACATAAGGAAAAGAGCTATCCCATAAAATCCCAGGTCAGCTGCTATTACAATTCAGATGTGGCAGCAAACCATAGTTTTGTGGGGATCCGTTTCAATTTTTATCAATTTGTTGTTTCCCCCCATTTTTGAGTTCAGTTCCCTTCGTTACCAGATCACGTTACAATTTCTTTTTAAAGTCTTCGTGAAAATTCATTACCATTTGTGTGTGAATTTTTCCTAACATGCACATTCTTAATATGCAATTTTGCCATACACATATTGGTACAAAGCAATTTCCCCTAACACAATGAATTTTTTTGTATGTTCCTTTCACTAAAATATGCGTTATTATACACAGTGTATGCATTTTTTGACCTATTACTTGGTTTCCAAGGCTGGAAAACTGCATCGTAAAATTCAGAGAACTGTGAATTTTGAAGGATGGCTGTGCCTCGGCTTGCTTATTGTTTTGCAAAGTACAGATTAGGTAGGTTTGCCTTTAAATGCAAACTGAATTTAATTTCTCTCCCATATCTAGTTGTCACAAGCTCGAGCCTTCAAGAACTTCCTTCTCATAATCTCCCCGAGCTTCTCCTCTGTCCTTGAGAAGAAGTGACTGAAAGCTTTCACTTTTGAGCAAACCACTGGAAAGTATGGATTATTGCAACTCCGGTTAGTTCAAACAAACCTGGATCAAACTGGTTTGACATCCAGGCTTCTTAACCAACCATAGTTATGACACAGGTTTTTTGTAATGATGGTTATTTAACAGGCCAGGGTACTGAATCCAGATGTAATGAGAAGCCAGGGTGGCTATTACTCATCACCAAAAAACAGGAACAGGTTGTATTAGCAGCTGCCTGCCTCATTCATTAACACCCTTGCACCCTTCACAGCTGCCACCACTACGTCCTCTCAGTCTAGGGAAGCCACTTACACATCACTAAAAAGGACAAAACCCATCAACAAAAGACACCAAAGAAGACACAAATTTGCATAAAATTGCATGTGCTAATTTATACATATACAGTTATATCTTGGATCCCGAACGCCTTGGTATATGGATGTTTTGGCTCCTGAATGCCGCAAACCAGGAAGTGAGTGTTCTGGTCCGATGGGCCTTCCCTCGGAAGCCACGCTGCAGCTTCTTCAATGGCCATTTGAGGAAGTTGTAGAACCATTTCTCTTTTGTATGGGTTGAGCATCCGTCCCCTCTTGTGAAATCTTCTAGCTAGTAGCTTGAATTTTGTTCTTTGTCTGCACTTTTGTACTTTATAGCAGCCATGGAGAGCCATCTGGGCCAGAAAGCAGGGTCATAAGAGTAAGATAAACAGACCCAATGGGCAACTTTCTGTCCCTGGGCCTGAGGTTCCCCACCCCTAATCCATCACCTCAGGCTACACTCCCTCTCCCTGGCCACATCCCTTATCAGCCCTCCTTTGCACCCTCCTTGGGTGTTTTTGCCTGACTGGAATGTGTTCTTCAGCCCTGCTAATGCCCCTTACTTGCCTGGATGGAGGACAGTGGGGGGGGGTATGAGTTGGGGGGGGAATTGCCTACTGTAGCAAGGTAAAATTCCCCAACGCTGAGATAGGCTGTGTTGCAGAAACAGCTTGCACACCCCTCGCCTCCTAATGTTTATCAGGGAGATTATTTTTTTAAATGCCACAATTCATTACCATTATTTCTGGAAACCGATCTTTAAAAAATTCTGATAGCCATCCTGAAAACCAAAATAATTTTGGTGAACTAGTATTATCCCACATTCTCTGGACAGATGTGTTTTTGCAGCAGTAAAAGACCATCCATGTCTACTTCCATGGAGACTGCTTTGGCCCTAAGATAGTCAGTACTGTCCCATCCAAAAAAAGGTGTGGCTGGAGAGAGTATTCTGCTATGAGGTGTGTGGCGATCACACAGGGCCCCCGGACATTTGATGGCCTATTGACCCTGTGCCACCACTGTGATAGCTTTCTTCGCTGCCACCACCCTGCTACTCATGGGGACACACAGAGTCCAGACAGTTTGAAGGAAGGTGAGGACAGAGACCTCACCTAGGCCCGAAGTCACCCCCCACCAAAGCAGGCTCAAAGCTTCTCAGAGCTTTTCAAAATCATTTTTCTCAGCAGCTAAAAGGCATTAGCTAAGCATCAGAAACATTCCACTTGCTGTAACTAAAAAGATTGCAACAAAGGTAGGGAACACAGTCCATTGTTTCTCAGGCCTTTCTGATGCCTTCTGGCCTTGCTAAAGCACCACATTGCAACTTACTTTCTGTCCGGGAACCATGCCAGAACAAGAGATTGAAACATATCTGAACACTCTGAAACCCCTTTCCTGGGAAGGGTGCCAAGAGTCCCAATAGTCCCAAGACAGCTTTCTGTTCATGCTCAGAGGACTCCTGAGGGAGGAGAAAGGAGGAGGGAACTGGAAAGGGGTATATATGCTTGTGCGCATGACTGTGAATTTCGTGCATGCTTTTGTGAACTATCACACTTGCTCCTTCTACCAGTTCATGGATGGTAGAAATAAAAGCCTTTTCTCTGAAACTATTCCTTGAGTGTCTGTTGACTCCCACTTCCCTTTCCCAGGTGCAATATTTTTCCCACCTGAGGGCAAAGCCTCATAAGGCTACAAGTTGTTAACATTAACAAATAATCAAGTTTATTTTTAAATGCAGGAACAAGCGTATGGTTTCAGTTTACTTTTCTCTTGTCAGTTTCTTAATCTTAGTTCCTAACAACTCCAAACTGATTATTCCAACTATCTATCTGACTCAACCTAACAATTCCTCTCACTCTCTCACAATACAACTTGACCAACCCACTGCCTATTCCTCCCTCTTCCTTCTCCAACTCCCAAACCTCAACTGACTTTCAAAACCTCCCACTCTAACTTTTACTCCCCCCCTTGCATTCTCACTGGCCAATCACAACACACTCATTTTAACCCTTTCCTTATGACCCATCTAGGAGGCAAACACCACAAGGTGTATCTGTTCAGAACAGCACAGCAGCTGATACCCAGTGTGAAAACAGGCCTAAATACTGAATAGACAGGACAAATGCATTCATATCAGATGCCCTGCCAGTTGTTCCATACTGATAGCATGTCGTTTTCAGGCCTGGGCCAGCTCCATCAGCCCAGGTGGGGGGGGGGGGCTTTGGTTGCACCTTTCAATGTCTGGCTAGTGATCTGATTGCCCCATTCTTAGACAGAAAGGCTCCAGCTTCTGCCTCCCACCACCCCTCTGCATCCATTCGGTCCATGACATCAGGGCAGTCACTGTTAGTGGTTCCCTCATGGCTCAGATGCATGGCTTGCATCCACCAGGAACTGTGTGTTGAACACTGTGGGCCTAATTTCACCTCTTCCACTTGCATTCAGGCTGGCCTCCTCCCCCTCTTGAACTTCTGGCACATCCTGACATATATATATATATATATAATCTGAAGTTTGGTTTTAAAGTTTTAGAGACTGATTTTTTTAAAAAAAAACTTTTTGTGTTGTATTCTTGTAAACCACTTAGAGACGGTTGCAGGTAGGTGGCATGTAAACTGCTTAAAAATAAAATAAAATGATACAGTGTTGCCTATCCAATTGTTATCAGTTCATTCTCAGTGCCTGCAAACCCCCTTTGGCCCAGCTGCGTCTTTACCTGCCCCACACCTGATGTCATCATGTAAGATAGGCATAGGCAAGCTCGGCCCTCCAGATGTTTTGGGACTACAACTCCCATCATCCCAGTGGCCGAGTTTGCCGATGCCTGATGTGAGATATCAAATGTAGAGGCAGGTGGGCATGGCTTGGCCCAAACAGCCTCTAGAGCCAAATGGGGAGGCCTGATTAGGCACATGGGCCAAAGATTCCCCACCCCGACCTAGTGATTGGAAGTGATGTAACACTCAACATGCAAAGTCCACCTTCAGGGGTTGGGAAATCATCTTCCTCTGGTTGTGGATTCTGCCATGAACTGTTATGTTCTGGTATTCTTCAGGGTCCATAAAAAGAAATGGTAGTTGTATAACTGAGTGATTGATTGATTGATTGATTGATTGATCAGTCAATCAATCAATCAATCAATCAATCAATGCTATCTTCCTGTTCTGTCGAGTAGCACCACACAAGGCTGGCCGAGGGCATGCCCATGATGAAGATGTGGCTCCCCCTCTCACCCGACTTTCATTGAGAGCCAGTGTGGTGATGTGGTTAAGAGAAGCAGACTAGGACCTGGGAAACAAGGGTTCAAATCCCAACTCAGCCATGAAGCTCACTGTGTGACCTTGAGCCAGCTACTGTCTCTGCAACTAACCTACCTCACAGAGTTTTTTCGAGGCAAGAAGGGAGAGGAGAAGAGCCATGTACTCCAACTTGGGCTCGCTGATGAAAAGGTGGAAGTTCATGTCTAATGACAACATAAATAATGGGTTGTGCCCAACGCTAGTCCTACTCAGAGTTGAAATGAATTGACTTGGGCCATTCCCTTGAATAATGTAGGACTTAGAGACAGCCCAAAAGGAATGAAGAGAAAATCCACACAGCACCAGTCCATCTGCCAAGTCAGCTCCGGGTTTCAAGAGACCCTGAGCAAGGTGTCTTCTCCCGGGCCTTCTCCTCTGTCGGTGGATGTTGGTGGCCTTGCCTAAACCTGGCTAGGAAAGCTGGAAAAGTTTGTCAGGTGTATTTCAGGCCTGATCTTAAAAAAGGTAGAGGACCCCTGGCAGTTAAGTCCAGTCACAAACGACTCTGGGGTTGCAGCGCTCATCTCGCTTTATTGGCCGAGGGAGCCAATGTTTGTCCGCAGACAGTTTTTCAGGGTCATGTGGCCAGCATGACTAAGCCGCTTCTGGCGAAACCAGAGCAGTGCACGGGAATGCCATTTACCTTCCCGCCGGAGTGGTACCTATTTATCTACCTCCCAAATGGCAGCCTTTCTATCTCTCACTCCCCCTACCCCTTTCTGGGTTCTTTTCCATGATGTGAGAAGATTCAAGCTTTTGTCTCAGAAGCAGGCATAATGAGAATGACATGCCCCAGCAACCTTGTGTCAACAGATGTGGCATAGTGTCTTCCTTACTGACATGCCGCCTCCATCAGGGCTCTCGGATTCTCAGCGATTCCTTTTTCAGGGAGAATGACAGTGACTGGCAGAGACCTCCACTGCCACTAGATGCTTTTCTTTCCCACACCCAGTCTCTGAATTATGCGGCTCCCTCCACCACCCAGCCTCCTTGAGCCCCCTTCTCCTCCCACCCACCCAGCTGCCCACCCCACCCACCCACTCCCCACTCTCTCTTCCAAATTTGCCATGATGTCATCATCATCCCAGGCCCTGGGAACGTGCATTGTTAGCTCAGCAAATAGAGAAATCCCCACTCAAGCATTGCAAATGAGGGCAGGAGGCGATTGGAGGTGGGGGGTACACATGCCATTGGGTCTGTCTGCGGGTCTCTCTCTCTCTCTCTCTCTCTCTCTCTCTCTCTCTCCAACTTGTCAGATGAATTCAGCGGTTAACAAATAATGGGGGTGGGAGCTTTGCTGCCGTTGCAGCTGGTGAGGATTTGGAGGTCAGAAAGTGGGAGCTGGGGCTGCCAGCTCTGCCTGTCCGGTGCCTCTGAGAATATGCAAAGATGGTCCTTGGTTGTCTGGCAGGATCTGAGGATGGAGAGCTCTCCCAGGCATCTGCTGGGCCCAGAATCCACAAAGGAACCCACTAGGCCTTTTAAATAGGGTGGTAGTTGTGGATGGCCACGTAATACGTTGCAAGAGGAAAGGTAAAAATAAAATAGATCGAGTAATGCAAATTAAATCAAAACAGAACAAAAGGGAGCTACTCACATCTAATGTGCACAGGTTGCCACCTGAACCCGTTTTTAATTTGTAGGGTAATTAACTAAAGGCTGCAATCTTGTGCACAGCTACCTGTTTGCAAGCCCCATTGAAGCTCCTTTGCAAAAGAGCATCAACCAGCACAGCACAGAATCAAATCCTCTGCTTTCCCCCTGATAAACAGGAGGATTTGATCCTGTGCAGTGAAGCTTCGGTGGGGAGGAAGAAGGTAAGGTTAGGCAGGGAAAGCATCCACCCACCCCTACCTCCCGTCTGTGAAGACTTGGTAAAACTCTACTTTTATGGATTTTCCTTCTTATCGGCCATGCCTGCCTCTGCTTCGCATTCCCCTGATCTCACCGGCTCACTCTGGACCGTGAAATCTGACCCACAGCAATTGGGGGCTAACTCAACTGATGCCCCGAATCCCCTGAATTGGTCTGATTCAGTTCAGGACTTGGCCAAATGCAATGTACGGCCCTAGTACAAACTTAACTCAATATACAAAGGTAAAATTGGCATCCATTGCTTCATTCGCTTTTACCTCTGGCCCTGCCTTCATTGGCAAGTGGCCCCCAGAAGGTTGCACAAGAGGGAATTTGGCCCTCGGTCTGCAGAAGGTTCCCCACTCCTGATGTGAGTGACTAAGCGAGAGTTTCTCAAGCCCCAGCATCAGAGCTGGAATTAATAAAGTACAAACCTATCAGAACTCAGTCTCTGATGAATAAGCTTCTCACCGCTGCTCTTGGGAAGCAAACAAGGATGTGAAATGGGAGAAGTAAGGGGCACACAACCACTTATTGCTTAGCTGCAGCAGCACAAAGCTGCATAAGAGCCAACTCCTAGGGACTGAGGTCTCTTTGCCCCTCCATAAATTATTTAAGGGGGCTGCCCCCTAAGTTGATGGGCATTACCATTAAAATGGTGTGTGTTCACCATGTCATGTGATTGATTATGTGGGTGGGGCTTACTTTCCCCCTCCCAATATTTTGTTTAAGCTGGCACCCCTGCAAAGCTGTGAGGATGTGTGAGGGAAAATCTCCTGTGCATTTATCTTTCTTCATACCTTGCCTTTTGGTGCTATATAGAATGACATAACTGCTGTCATGCAGACCCCAAGGCTGAGTCAGGGCTGGACAGAGAGGGACACAGTCTGCAGTAAGCCAGGATCTAGGAACCAGAACCCATAGGAAAAGCCAGTAGGCAGGACTAAAGAGGAACTTGAAGCCAAAATATCAATCAATCAATCAATCAATCAATCAATCAATCAAATCAGGAGGCTGAACTGCAAAGCAAGCCAGAAGTCAGACCAAAGGATAACCAAGGAAACAAGAATACGCCAGAGCTCAGGAAGACCAAGCAGGGCTCAACTGCAACAGGAAGCCCTCTTATACTCCTTCCTGTGCAGGATGGTTTGATGGACTGTCTACCTGGGTGGCTGAAAAGGCGCTTCACCAAGCAGCTGCCACCTGCAGTTCACTGGCTCGCCACATGAGGCAGCACAGGTCCCAACAGCTCCAAATGCATAGCCATTGAAGCTTGTATAAGCTTCACTGGTCATTCATCAGCCCTGATGCGGTTTGATCGGCACTTTCTGTTTCCAATGAAGCATGGCCATTCGAATAGTTCCCATGCCAGGCAAATAAGACTTGCCCCGTAGAGAAATGGGGCAGGGATGGGCAGAGTGTCCCTTCTTTGTCTCGTGGTCCTGACACCCAGATTATGTTTTTCAAATGGGATTGTGAAAGTAACAAAAGGAGGTCGGTGAACTCAGGGACCATATGCTGGAACAACAAACAACAACTGAAATTTTGCAGTGCAAAATAACAGAATATGTGCATGCAATTGTGTAACAGAATTAATCCAAATATTATATACAGATTGCTGGTAATTCGGCCCAATAATGCATTTTTATTTAATATTTCTTTTCCACTTTGTATCTGTTTGGTCTTCTTGGACATTATGATATAATTGGATGAAGATAGATAGATAGATAGTTTATTACGGCCATAGGTCCATATTCAATAAATCATACTGCAAAACAGGTATAACAAAGTAAAATTAATAAATTAAAATACGTTTAAATCAAGTACATCTCAAACCTTAAATTTCTAAATTCCATTAAAATAAGAGCAATATAGCGCTTAAAATATGAAATTATCAATATAAATCAATATTTTTAGGAAAAATCAATAATCATAGAGTAATCCATTTTTCCTCTTATAAGCTAATACTGTTATCAGAAATCTGGCATGAAGAATTGGATGAAGAATAATCCATGCACGGGCGAATACATCACAACCTGAATCCAGTGCTGCTGTCAGGACTTAAGGGCAGACTCCAAGGTCCCACACCATAGAATGAAAAGGAGGGCCACAGATGCAGCAGAGCTGGTCTAAATGTTAAGAAGTAAGTACAGTAATGTGCATTGCCATCTAAACACCCACATAGAGACCCATAAGGCTATTAAGTCCGGAATCTAAAATCCCATACAGCCGTGCCTTGGAAGTCGAATGGAATCCGTTCCAGAAATCCGTCCGACTTCCAAAACATTTGGAAACCAAAGCGCAGCTTCTGATCGGCTGCAGGAAGCTCCTGCAGCCAATCGGAAGCCCCTTCAGATGTCCAGGTTCCAAAAATAGTTTGCAAACCGGAACACTCATTTCTGGATTTGTGGCATTCGGGAGCCAAAAACGTTCGCGAACTAAGCTGTTCAAAAACCAAGGTACGACTTGCATCACCATTCAAACAAATTTTATTACTGAGATAAATTGCTATAGTGATAAATAAATAGTTGTACAGGAATAAGACAATGAAACACGTAAACCGTGCAGAAATAGTTTTAACAATTAATCTCTCTTCTCAGGGAACTCTGGGTATTGTAGTTCGGTGAGGGGCTACAGGTCTCCTAACAATTCTCAGCACCCTTAACCAACTACAATTCCCAGCATGCTTTGGGGAAAGCCATGAGTGCTAAAGTGGCTCATGGAAGCCAACTCCTAGGGGTTGAGGTCCCCCAATAATATATGTGAGGGGGCTGGGGGCTCCCAAAGTTGATGGGTCATTGCCATTCAAATAATGTGTGTGCACCGCATCATGTGATTGATTATGCAGGGCAGGGCATACCTGGGCACCCACAATATTTTATTCAAGTTGGCAGCCCTGAAGTGACTGCTTTAAATGTATAGTGCAGATGAGGCCTAAGTTCACTGAATTAGTTCACAAATTTCTATATTACACCTGAAAGTAGTTTCCATAATTGCTGGGTGAATGGAACATGAAATAAGTTTAATGAAATTTCTAGTTCATTTTCAAGTTCATGCATATTATTATTTTTTAAAAAAACCCTCTTTATCCTCTTTGAGCCTTTAAGCTGAAAGATCATAATGGTTGGGGAAAATAAATGATTTTTAAAAATCACATTCTGGTGTGTCTGTGTGTGTTTTGATGTTTCCTTTCTCTTCTATACTTCAGCACAGCTGCTTGAAGCATTCTGAATAGTGGGATCACCGAGGATCACTTGGATGAACCTGAATTGAACAGCAAACTGAATATAAACTGAACTAGTCCATTTTGTAAAAGGATGAATGTGAAGAAGAAGCAATTCCTTTTGGACACGCTGAGCTTGAGCTAGAACTAGAACTTTCCAAGATCCATCTGAACACTCTTCCAACAGCATTCATTGGAGGCAGTTTCCCATCCCAACTTCTGCCAGAGGGGTACAAGCAGCACTGCAATTTCTTGGGTCCAACGCTGCCCATTTGCCTATAGAAATCAAAGAAGAAATACAGTGTTACAGATCTTATTGGCATTTATTTATTTATTTGGAGCATGATTTCTAACTGAGCTCATGGACCACTTTATTTTATTTTTCATTGGTTGCCTTTGTTATTACATCCTGCCTTTAAGGGCAAAGCCTCGCAAGATTGTTCTCAAAACCCCCGATACAATATATTGAACACACAATATACATGAAACCAAGCAATACAATATATTGAACACACGCTGAAATTGTAAACGGAGCAAATAAAGTGGAAATAACCAATAAGCAGAAGCAGCCAAAATGTTACAGAAGCAGAAAACCATGAAATTCAGTAGAAAGCCAAGCAGATTATGAAGGTTTTAAAACATCTGCTTCAAGGTCATATGAGTACAGATACGGATCTACCACTGGAAAAGTTCTTTCTCTGGACCTCTGCAGTCTGATGGGTCCTGACAGTAGACCAGGTTGTATTGCCTGGCAGGTTTATTTATGCAGAGTAGGGATGGAGGAGAAATTTGATTCAGTTCACATTTCCAAGGCAAACCTCCCCGTTTTGCATTTCCTGAAAAATGCAAGAACCGCGGTCATTTTTCAAAATTCACGTTTATCTGAATTTTGCAATGCAGTACCTCAGCCAAATGATGTTTGCAAAAATGAACATATTAGTGAAAATAGCTTGAAAAAAAGACATTAAATTGGGGAAAACCACTTGCAAAATAGGTGTATTAGTCAAAACTGCGTACATAAATGTGTTTATTATATGAAATTAACAGAAATGTGGCGAATTTAAGACCGGGGGGTGGGGGAGAGAATGAGAAATGGAGAGAAGCAAAATTGACAGGTTCATCCATCCCTAGGGTGTTTCACATAACTCTATTCCAAACCAATCAGGGCTTTAAAGGTTAACCCTATAAACAATTAGGCTACCAATGCAAATAGCACAGAACTGGTGTTAGAAAATAGCTGCATTGTGACATTTCTCGGTTGTCTTTAATGGCAGCCCCATGTAGAGAACATTGTAGTAATGTAGTATGGATATAACCAGGGAAAGTATAACATGCAGTTCACACAGGCGGGGCTCATCGTGCTTGCTGACTGCAGCATCAAGCGATAATTTGCATGTGTGAATGAGATGTTGCAAGTCTCGCACGGCTCAGGTTAGAACTTTCATATCTCCTGGCGCTGCCTCAAATGCAATGCTTTGCCCGGGAATTGGCTTAAGTGTTCAACTGCAAGTCATCTAGCAAGCAGTAATAACATGTTAGGAATCAAGTGATGTATATGCATTGTGAGAGCCAGCCCTGGACTCTGGCCAGCCCTAGTGCTTAACAACTAAAAGAGAGAGAGAGAGAAAGAGGTGTGGAGGGCCTGCTTTTTGGATAATAAAAACCATTTGGCCATTTCCCCACAGTTTTAATAATTACCTGAAATCGCAGCACCTTGATCTTAGGACAAATGAAGCCTCCTTTCACCATGAAAATGTGCCTTTCTTATGCCAAGTGTCGGGGTGGGAGTGAATAAAAGCATTCTACATATATCTTAGGTATATTTGTCTATTATTTCACAAAGTCAAGAGCTGAGACCTGGAAAGTCAGGTGGCCCCCAGAGGGTTGCTTAGAAAGGAATGTGGCCCTCGGCCTGGAAAGGGTTCTTCAGCCATGCCTTAGCATGTAGCTTCATCTCTCTGTGTTTTTTCAAATTTAAATATAGTCGTATCTTGGTTGACCAACGCCTTGCGAGTTGAATGTTTTGGCTCCCAAACGCCACATACCTGGAAGTGAATATCCTGGTTTGCGAACATTCTTTGGAACATGGATGTCTGATGCAGTTTCCGAGGCTTCCGATTGGCTGCAGGGGCTTCTTGCAGCCAATCGGAAGCCGTGCTTTGGTTTCTGAACATTTTCGAAGTCGGACGGACTACGGGAATGGATTCTGTTTAACTTCTGAGGTAAAGTAAAGGTAAAGGTACCCCTGCCCGTACGGGCCAGTCTTGACAGACTCTGGGGTTGTGCGCCCATCTCACTTAAGAGGCCAGGGGCCAGCGCTGTCCGGAGACACTTCCGGGTCACGTGGCCAGCGTGACATCGCTGCTCTGGCGAGCCAGAGCCGCACACGAAAACGCCGTTTACCTTCCCGCTGGTAAGCGGTCCCTATTTATCTACTTGCACCCGGAGGTGCTTTCGAACTGCTAGGTTGGCAGGCGCTGGGACCGAGCAGCGGGAGCGCACCCCGCCGCAGGGATTTGAACCGCCGACCTTTCGATCGGCAAGTCCTAGGTGCTGAGGCTTTAACCCACAGCGCCACCTGCGTCCCTAACTTCTGAGGTACCACTGTACTAAGGACAGGGCCTCCCAATTTTCATCAGGATTACTGTGTGTAGCAACATGAGGTTTAACCCTTTCCTTCCCCAGCTGCATTCCTTATGAAAATTACACCCCCATCTGTATGTGGATCCATAGGATTTCCTACCCCTTCATTGGACCAACAAGTTGCCTGGATTCACTGAGTGTCCCACCAGGACAAAAGAAGGCACATATTTGCAGAAGATTTGCACGTGCTGATTTACATGTATAGATGCACAATAAATAACAACATTTGCTGTGATTTAAATAGAAATGCATTTTTAAATGCATTTTAACCAGTGCTTTCCTTTTTTTGGTTGGGGAAGGTGCCGGTACTTGAGTACCACTGAGTACCCCCAGAAAAAAAGGTCCTGGTTTTAACGACATTTATACACCGCTTGCTTGTAAATAGAACCTCTAAGCAGTTTGCAGAAAAACATAGCTAATTTAAAGATTGTCAATAGAAAACAAAGCTAAAAGAAGGTATTTAAGGAAAAAAAATCAAAATATAACTGATACCAACTGTTAGCTAGAAACGGATGAAAGCACATGTCAGCTCTTACATGTTTGGGTACGGCTTGCCTAAACAGAAATGCTTTCAGAGGGAGCTTAAAAGGATACAGTACTTAAGTACTTAATTCGTTTCAGAGGTCCGTTCTTAACCTGAAACTGTTCTCAACCTGAAGCACCACTTTAGCTAATGGGGCCTCCTGCTGTGGCCGCACCGCCGGAGCACGATTTCTGTTCTCATCCTGAAGCAAAGTTCTTAACCTGAAGCACTATTTCTGGGTTAGCGGAGTGAGTAACCTGAAGTGTATGTAACCTGAAGCGTCTGTAGCCTGAGGTACCACTGTATACGAGTTAAGAACTTAATTCGTTCCAGAGATCTGTTCTTAACCTGAAGCACCACTTTAGCTAATGGGGCCTCCTGCTGCCGCCACGCCGCCCGAGCATAATTTCTGTTCTCATCCTGAAGCAAAGTTCTTAACCCGAGGTACTATTTCTGGGTTAGCGGAGTCTGTAACCTAAAGCGTCTGTAACCTGAAGCATCTGTAACCCGAGGTACCACTGTACTATGAAGGGACCTGCCTGGTGTCAATAAGCAATGAGGTCATTATCATGGGGGGGGGGGGGGAGAATGTAACCAATGGTGCATTGTAGCGGATGCCCAGGCACTAACTGTTGATAAGCAATGAGTCTCCCTTTTGGGGGTTTTAATTTCATTTAAAAAAATACTTTATGCTGGGCTTGGAATAGAGGACTGCTCCTCTGTAATGTAGGTCACACAGCCAAACCTACTTAAAGCTCCTGATTCATTATCTCACCCCAACACCACACCGCCCCCCTCTTGCCAAGAGACGACCTGGGACCCAAGACATTGAGAGTAGCAGCAGGGCATGCGCAACAGCCCAGAATGAAAAGGGGCCGTTGTCTGTGCCAACTAATTTATGCAACCAAGTGTAAAACATACAAGCAAATCCCTCAACACCCCTCAAGCCAAAATCTCTCTGCTCATCTGGTGATTAACCGCCAAGGAGCAGATGCACCCTGCGACACGATTGGCTGGCACAGGTTGGTTGTTTCGGGAAAGGCCCCTTCAGCTGTCTCCTTGGTTTAAGAGGGAACCTGCTTACATGAGTTTAAATATAAAGTCCACAAACAGCCTGGTTTAAAGGGAGCACCCTGATTTATTTATTTTTTGCATGGGCTGGTTTAATGGCTGACTTCTGAGGCCATGTGGCGGTAGAAACAATGCATATGAGAGACGAGGGAGCCAGGGGCTGGCTTTTTAATTAGATTTGCCATCATATTTTGCCTAAAGCAGAAAGGAAAGAAAGGCAATCATACGTTCCTCTTTGAGTGACTCTCTGAGGAACATCAAGGGAAGCAAAAGGGTTTTTCAGGAAGGCTGAGATCCAAAGAAAACACCAATATGTGCATTGATACTTCTGGCATTGTCTTATCAACATGTACCATCCTTTTGGGCTGATGGGAAAAAACCCCCTGCACATTATGGGTAAAGTTGGCGCCAGTGTGGTGCACTTCATCAAGTGGTGCACTTTGACTGGGAAGACCTGGGTTCGAATCCTTACTTAGCCACAGAATTGATTAGGGATGGTGGATAAATATGGTTCCATTTGCATTTTATTGATATCATTAATATCACTGTAAACTTTGCTGATTTGCTCTTCCCTAAACAATGCATGAAGCGAAACACAGTTATCCTTCAAAACTTGTGCTTCTCTGGATTTTACAATGTAGTTTGCCAGTCAGCCATGTGGACAGAGATGTGTATATTAGGGGGAAGTGTGCATTAAAAATGCATATTTTGGCGTATGCGCTATGTTAGGGGGAAGTTGCTTGCAAAAGAATGTGTGAATCAGGCAAAATAGCATACAGGAAATTTAGGGCTTTAAAGGTCAACCCCAACATTTTGAATTATGCTTAGAAACATACTGGGAGCCAGTGTAGGTCTTGTAGCCAATGTAAGTCAATGTAAGACTGGTGTTAACCTGTATGGTCCTGGCGGTCACTCCCAATCACCAGTCTGGTAGCCACATTCTGGATTAATTGTAGTTTGTGAGTCACCTTCAAAGGTAGCCCCACAAAGAGAGCATTGCAGTAGTCCAAGCGGGAGATAACCAGAGAATATGATAGTGTATACATGGTCTCCAATGAATTTCACACAGAGAAACAGCCAAGCAAGGATGGGAGAAAAATTCTGTTCAGTTCACATTGAAAGGGGAACCTAACTAATTCACACTTCTTGAGATGGTATGTTTTGATAAATAAATTATTTTATTAAATACATAAATAGGCAGACTGAACACCACCATCCTTTGAAATTTGCACTTCTCTGAATTTTGCAAGATAATCTATACAAAAATGAATATACGACGTCAAAATGTGCATACATATACTGGTGATGATAACACATAAATGCGTTTTATCTGTGGAGATTGCTTTGCAAAAAGGTGTTTAAAGGTAAAGGTAAAGGTACCCCTGCCCGTACGGGCCAGTCTTGACAGACTCTGGGGTTGTGCGCCCATCTCACTCAAGAGGCCAGGGGCCAGCGCTGTCCGGAGACACTTCCGGGTCACGTGGCCAGCGTGACATCGCTGCTCTGGCGAGCCAGAGCCGCACACGGAAACGCCGTTTACCTTCCCGCTGGTAAGCGGTCCCTATTTATCTACTTGCACCCGGAGGTGCTTTCGAACTGCTAGGTTGGCAGGCGCTGGGACCGAGCAGCGGGAGCGCACCCCACCGCAGGGATTCGAACCGCCGACCTTTCGATCGGCAAGTCCTAGGCGCTGAGGCTTTAACCCACAGCGCCACCTGCGTCCCGCAGGGTTAAAAGGTGTTTAGGGGGCAAAATTGTGGGCAAGACTATTAGGAGAAATTTGCACTAAAATGCTGGTGAATTTTCATGAGGTTTTCTGTTGTTTTTTAAAAAATGCAAACTGATGTGGAAATGCCAGGAACTGAACTTCAGACTAGAAAAATGAGAGAAACCAAAATGAACAGACTCACTTATCCCTAGCAGGGAACGGCATTTGTACGAAGGGGGCTCAGGCATCGCATAGACAAAGTATTTAGGTTTCTACAAGGCTCTTCAATGTGCACTGAGGAAGGCAGTGTGTTTGTGTGTGTGTGTGTTTTAAAATTGAATATTTCGCTTTGCTGGCCAGTTCTTTTGCTCCTCACAATATGGAACATGACAGGATATTTTTCAGTGCTATTTTTGTACGTTCTATCACAGCCTATATTTAAAACAGCATTTAAATCTGCCAAATGGAGCAGTGTTTTAAAATGGTTGTCAGATCAGCTCTTTTTCCTCCCACGTACAGTATATTTCTGACATGGTTTGGAGGAGCAAAATGGAGGAGACTGGTAAAACGTCCACATTTATCCAGCTTGAGAAGGCAGCCAGGATATTTATGATGACATTAGGGAGGATGGGGGCAAGAATGGAATCAAGGGGTCGCTTGTTTGCTGAGTCGCTTGTGCTGAGGTATCAGAGTCGGTTGCATGGCTCTTAGGTTTGCTTAAGAGAATCGAGGAGCCAATCAGATTCTGGAGATTTTTAAGTGAGGAAATGAGCCCTTGGATAATTAGGGCCTTTTTCTCCTCCTCTCCCATCACTAGAGGATAAATGCCAGGCAATAATAACACATTCTTCCATTAAAGTTGGATAGCCCTCACAATTCACAGTTAATTATACCTCAGGAAGTGAGTGTATAAATGTGGCCTCATACAGTCAACAGCAGTTGGGACCTGAACCCTGACCCGTACATGAAAGGACCGGTCAGTATATCCTCTAAAACTGGACTGAGCAGCATTCAGACAATCGAGGCATTGCAAGAGTTCGAGGACAAATTCCAGCCAGGCACAAATACTTGGGGCGTGAAGCAGGGCCGAAGAGTGTGGCCTTAATATGGACTAAGGACTCAGTTACACTAGTCAAAAAAAAAAAAAAAAGCATGTTGAATGCAACCTGCAATACCAGATGATGCTGGAGAGTAAAAAAATAATATTCTAATCGATTTTCCATAGCATTTTCTTTCTTTGTTATAACGATTTAATTTCTCACTTATTGATAGTGGTCTTTTTTCCTGCGTCTAGAACCACCTTGTGTGGCCTCTGGGGAGAATTCTGAGTGCTGGGTAGAAAGGCTTCGAGGGCTGCATTTGACCCTGGGTTTCCAACCACTGACCTATCATTTCTCTATACTGTCCTTCAGTTAAAAGTTCCAAGACAGTTTGGATCATGAATGGCAATAAAAGCAACCATATGAACACGGCTGACAACAGGAACAGGCAGCACTAGTAACAACCGCAGCAGAAACTACTCATCTATCAGAGCTTAAATATAGCCGTTTCCTTCCTACACATATTGTGCCAGTGTGGTAGAGTGTCAGACTAGAACCTGGGAGACCAGGGTTCAAACCCCTGTTCGACCATGAAACTCAGAGTGTGACCTTGGGACAATCACTGCCTCTCAGCCTAACCTACCTCACAAGGCTGTTGTGAGGATTAAATAAGGCGGGAGGAAAAGAACCATGTGCCCCACCTTGAGCTCTTTCGAGAAAAAGGTGGGGTATACAGTAGTACCTCGTGTTACATACGCTTCAGGTTACAGACGCTTCAGGTTACAGACGCTTCAGGTTACAGACTCCTATAACCCAGAAATAGTACCTTGGGTTAAGAACTTTGCTTCAGGATGAGAAGAGAAATCGTACGGTGGGAGTGTGGTGGCAGTGGGAGGCCCCATTAGCTAAAGTGGTGCTTCAGGTTAAGAACAGTTTCAGGTTAAAAACAGACCTCCAGAACGAATTAAGTACTTAACCCGAGATACCACTGTAAATGTAACCACCACCACCACCACAACAAAACAGAATATTACAATACCTTGGGCTAAGCTAATTTTAATTGTACAGAGAATAACTTGACTGTGATTTGGTTTTTTTTACTCAGACTGGACAAGTCTGTTCAATGTTTAATGCTACAACTAATACAGATACTTTACATTTTGATACAGCTCTTATTCAGGGATCAAAGCACTTTGCATTACCTCAGTAGCCCTACAATGAGTCTGAAAGGCAGAAGAATACTTTGGGAGACCGTGATTTGCCTATGAGCAGGGGTGGCGGATATAGGGGGCAGAAGGGACTTCAACCTCCTCAATATTTTGAGACAGGAGGCTGAGTTGCCACAATATTGCGGGGCCTGCCCCCCCCCACTGCCCAGCACGCCAGGTGGGGGCGGGAGCAGGAGCAGGAGGCTTGGGGGAGATTTTCACCCTCCACACCCCTCACCACGATCGCCAAAACACTGGCCCACAGGATGGGGGCGGGAGACTTAGAGGGCGATTTTCACCCTCTGTGTCCCCCCGCCACAATCACCAGAGCATCCTGGCAGGTGCCCACACGTCCCAGCAGGTGTGGTTCAACAAGGGCAGGGAGTCATGTGTGTGATATCATGCAAACACGACAGTCCGTCCTCCCCAAATGTTGGGCCCAACTTAGTGCACCTGCCTATGGCTGCCTTATAAGTCTAGCTGAGGTGAGATTTGATCTTTTATTTATTTATTATTTAACTCATAAACTTCATATACCACTTGAAGGTGTGTGTTTGGGTTTTTTAAAGACCTCAAAGAAATTTACAGAAAAGATAGAACAAGAAAATCTAGGGGAGGAAATCACAGCCATGCTTTCAAGTATACAAAAGCTAAAATATTAAAACAGAGGAAAAGAGGGAGACCAGATTGTGTCAAAGGTATCTTTTATTGAGGAAGAGCGGGGTATTATAATGCTGCCATCATCACAGAGGTGTCTGTGGAGGGGAATATAGCGATTGAAAATACATTGTATTGTAACTTTTGAATAAATGTTTTAAAAATTCTTTTAAAAAGAAATACTGAAGCAGATTAAAATCAGCTCAACTTTCTAGCGTTTCGTTGGGCTTTTACAGCAAAGGTGCAGGCTTGATTTCAATCGGCAAGGAGTTTCAAAGTGTAGGCACTGCTGCACTAAACAATGGAGTTCTTACAGATACAGAACAAGTATTATGTGGCACCTGTAGTAGGGCCAATTCTACCAATCGAAGCCGTTGAGTGGGCACATGTGAGGTACCATATTTTTCGCTCTATAAGACACACCAGACCATAAGAACCACCTAGTTTTTGAAGGAGGAAAACAAGAAAAAAATAATTCTGAATCTCAGAAGCCAGAACAACAAGAGGGATCACTGCGCAGTGAAAGCAGCAATCCCTCTTGATATTCTGGCTTCTGGGATAGCTGCACAGCCTGCACTCGCTCCATAAGACGCACACACATTTCCCCTTACTTTTTAGGAGGGGAAAAGTGAGTCTTATAGAGCAAAAAATACGGTAAAGGGGGGGTGAGTCTGTGAAGAAAGGAAGTGAATGGCAAAGTTAACTTTTGTTGTCCCGCCCACTTTTGCTTCCTGCCCCGCCAGTGGCGTAGCGTGGGTTGTCAGCACCCGGGGCAAGGCAAGTAATTTGCGCCCCCTAACCCGTGGATTTTAGCAGGGGGCAGAGAGCTGTGAGTGCGAGCACCCCCCCAGATGTTGCGCCCGGTGTGGCCGGCCCCCCCTGCACCCCCCACACTACGCCACTGTGCCCCGCCCACCACTGCCAGAATTCTCTGGGAAAGAGGGCTTGACTTCTCAACCACTCTGGGAATGTGTAACTCTGGGAGTGGAGCAGGGGTCTCCTAGCAACACTCAGCACCCTTACCAAACCACAATTCCCAGGATTCTTTGGGGCAAGTCACGGCTGTTTAAAGTGGTGTCCTAGTGCCTTAAAGGTACACTATGAATGTGTCCTAAGATGGTTGCTGCTCCGGATGGTGCCCAGACAGGAGGTGTCCCAGGAACCAGATATATTCTACCCAAGGTTTCCATGAGGGAAGAAAGGTGTGCTATGAACGTACGGAAATAAAATAAAATAAAGGCGAGATGTTTTGCCGCATTGATTTGGGAGAGAAGTGGTATCCCAGGGTGGCACTGGAAGTGTTTTGAGCTGCAGAACAAAGCATCCTTTCTTGAGTTATTGGCACCCTTTCCTCAGGAGCCTGCGGTCACCCCCAAGGCATCCTGCCATATTGGAAGGACACAGCGTCCCCTCTTTTTGTGGTGACTGTTTGCCAAAACCCTGTGGTCTCGCTGGAGGGAGAGTTGCCTGTCTTTTGCCTCACTACTGACAAAAAAAAAAAGCCTTGCAAAGAATAGCTGTCGTTATCATACAACCACCAACCCCTCCCCACCCCACCAAGCCCCACTGTGCTGAGGAAAAGAAGGATTTAGACTGATTTCACGTGATTTGTTGTACTTTTGTCCTTCTTTTTCAGAGGAAGAAGAAGAGAGGCTTCCTAAGAGGCCCACTGAATCAAACTCCAAGAGAAACAATTAAAATGCAATAGAAAATCATGCTTTGCGTTGGAAGGGGATACTGGGTTCACCGGCAAGTTCAGTTGCCTAGACTCAGTGAGTAGGTTTTTATCTGTTTCTACTAGGAAGCAGAAGGGGATTGGACTCGGTGATGGCTAGCTGGGTGCAACAGGGGGCCTCTCAGCTGCAGCATGATCCTCCAGCCATGATGAGGGAATGTCTGGCTTTCCTAGTGGTACAGTAAGGGCATTTTATAGTATGGACTTCATGGTCTTACATAGGGTTGCCATACGTCTGGAAGTTCCAGGACAAAGCCAGGATCAAGGCATCACAAGCAGTGTCAAACAGTTTAACAACTTTGGCCCAAACAACTTTTGTCTAGATTTTCATGTTTTGAAATATGGGAACCCTATCTTACAGCACTCCCTCTTTCCTTCAGATGGTAATGTGTATATACCCTCACTTATTTTAAAATGTGGTAAGCCAGGACTGTGGCACATAAGGCAGGCTTCTGGCGCATTCTGCTAAGTGGGGTCCTGAACATCCGCCTCAATGCCTGTTGCTATTTCCTCCCAAAGTATTGAATTTTATTCTATTTACAGTGGTACCTTGGTTTACAAACTTAATCCGTTCTGGAAGTCCATTCTTAAACCAAAGCGTTCTTAAACCAAGGTTTGCTTTCCCATAGCAGCGGGGGACTCAATTTACAAAGGGAACACACTCAACAGGAAACGGAACATGTTCTGCTTCCAAGACAAAGTTCACAAACCAAAACACCTACTTCCAGGTTTGCAGCGTTCTTAATTTAAGTTGTTAATAAACTAAGCTGTTCTTAAACCAAGGTACCACTGTATTGGTATACAAACAAACAAAACATAGGAACAAACATTGTACACTACCCAAAATGGGCTGGGTCAGGCCAGTGGCCCATTCAGTCCAGTATCCTGTACTCACAGTGGCCAACCAATAATTTGAAATTTTACCTCCTTTCATCCAAATGCTTGCTCCCGCGCCTCTCAAAATGCACACTGATCATGTGCCATGCATATGTATATATTGAGTTTGTACTGTCGCTTCCCTGCCATGTTATTCTTTTAATATTATTGGTTCACATGCCACTATCCTAAGGGACATAAGCTACGCTCTTTCCATTTATTTAAGAAGCTTATACAAAGCTTACCAGAATGGTGGCAATTGAGTGGTAGGAAAGCTCCCAGGTTGGCTATCTAGCCCGTGAGCCAACCTCTACACTCCTAGCCATGCACCCTCCTGCTTTTGGATAAATTGACCAAGGAGTCCTTTATCCCTCTGCCTCTTTTGTGGAGGATTCTGGGAAGTGCATTCCTCCTAGGTCTACAGAGGTTCTAATTTCCTGCTCCCTTTCCCCAACACTCTGCTGATTTCATTCAGCCTCAGACCGTCTCCAGGGAAATGCCTGTCTGGTTGTGATATCTCTTCCCTGCCCTCCTTAGTAAGCACAAGGTGAAGAAAGGATGTATTTAATTTTTAGCAATGTGCCCCTTGTGTCAATACCTCCCCCTCATGTTCTCTTAGGCAACCGTACTATCTTCCTTGCTGATCTCCTGTTTCTTATTGTTCAAGAGGCAATTTTTCTTTCTTTCTTGTGCACCAGAATTTTTTGTGTGTGTCCTGAAAAATCTGCTGTCTTCCTTATTATGCTTAAGACATATTAACTGTTTCTAGTATTACTCTTATACCATACTAGCTTCTAGTAGAAACCCTGGGTCCATTCCTGTCCGGGTAAAGCATTATACACTGAGGTCACAACCATACCATACATTGAAAGCATATCCAACACACATGTAAAGCTCATGGTTTCCTGCTAGAATTTTGCTGGCCAAAAATTGGAAAACACAAGTACCAACAGTGGAGGAATGGCAGATGAATATGATTTTTCAGAGCTAGCTGACCTGACCGGAAGAGTCCGCGACCAGAAGGAAGAGGAGTATCAAGAGGAATGGAAGAAATTTAATGATTATTTAGTTAAATATGTTAAGATAACTTAAATAGAATTACCGTATTTTTCGCTCTATATAACGCACCAGACCATAAGACACAACTAGTTTTTGGAGGAGGAAAACAAGAAAAAAAATATTCTGAATCCCAGAAGCCAAAACAGCAAGAGGGATCGCTGTGCAGTGAAAGCAGCGATCCCTCTTGCTGTTCTGGCTTCTAGGACAGCTGTGCAGCCTGCATTCGCTCCATAAGAAGCACACACATTTCCCCTTACTTTTTAGGAGGGAAAAAGTGAGTCTTATAGAGCAAAAAATACGGTACTTGTGAGCACCAAAATGGCCTAGGATTTAAATATGTGATGTTGTAGAACACCATGGATAAAAGTTAAAATGAAACGAAAGAAAGATGTTAATTGGACTATGTAATTTTTATGAGAAATTTGTTTTGGAAAACTGCTACAATGATTTATATGGAAACTCAGCCAGGGGGATTTGAGGAAGTCACCTAACAATGTTAACAAAAGTGGAATTCTTACAGTTAGAATATATGTCTGTTTGTTTGCTTGTTTTTTGATGTTTTCTTTTTATGTTTGTTGATATGTTTGTTTTAAATTTGGAAAACCAATAATTTTTTTTTTGAAAAAAAGTAAAGCTTATAGTTTCCCCCAAAGAATCTCAGGAACTGTAGTTTACCTCCCAAGAGCTACAGTTCCCAGCACCCTTGACAAACTATACAGTTCCTAGGATTTAAACGTGTGCTCAGCACACTTTAAATGTATGTTCCCTGGGTGTTCCCTCCCTGAACAGGGCTCTCACCTTTCCCTAAGTTTTGCATCAATTTCAGGTCTCTCATCCTGCACATTTCAAAATGCCAACACTCTGAAAATGAGGTACATGTGAGATAAACAGGCAAAGCAGCTGCAATATTAAAGTCTTGATTTCTCTGTGAATCAAGCAAAAGACAGGCTGTGCAATGTAAGCGGAGGTGACCTGGAAGTCCTGAAACCTTCAGCATGATTTCAGACATACCAAAACAAAAAGCACAAACTCTCATCTTAACTAACTACTGCTCTCAAAGAGCTATCCAAAGGAGGTGAGGAAGAACCCAAGGCGGCGAAACTGCCAAATCCAAAGCCCTCCTGGGCTGGTACTTCTTCTGGCTGGGTGGAAAGTGGCAGGTGGGAGAGGGGACTTTGTTTTTCCTTTATTTCCCCTCCTCCAGCTTTTTAAAACAGAGCAGTGGTGGTTGATGCCCACTGCAATTATGTTGTCTGAAAGTGCACATAGATTCATGGAAGCTGTTTGCAGATACTCAGGAACCCCTTGTTAGGATTCTTGCTCCGTGTCTGCAGTCATGGGATTGTTGTCTATCACGTGACGGTGTATGTTTTCATTCCACAGTGTGGGAAGTGACGGAGACAGGGTGTTTTGGTGTTACTGTGTTCCGTGCAGTGGGACTATTGTCCTTTGTTCTTTTTCTCTGTGCTGTCTGATGAGAAAGAGGAAGGAGCTAAATCAGAATGCTCTGAGTGTATTATATGTAAATAAAAGTAGATTAGCCAAAATGCTGTGCTACTGAGTTCTGTTACGCAAACTGCAAATACTCTGCAGGATCCCTAAGTGTGCTGATGCCTCTTGGTGTCAGTCGCTGTGATGTTCGGGCTGGAGAAAGCTGTTGAAGCTCCTGAACGACCAACCAGGAGGGAGAGAACATGCCAGTCGGGCATGTGTCTCTGCCAGGGTCCTGCACATGAGTAGGATGATCCTAACACCCCTGCCTGGCCTGGATGCAAAAGGGGAGGTTGCAAAGACTTCATGCGAGGGCAGGGCAACTTGGGCCTCTAAATCTAGGGGGCCTCACGAGCCTGCCATCTCCCCAGTGCCACCGTCTCCCCTCTCCCAACATTGCAAACCTAATACTTCATGCGAGGGCAGGGCAACTCAGGCCCAACAACTATGAGACTCAGGGCTAGCCAGTGGGGCCCAACTTGAAGCAGTGAGGCCAAACTTGAGGGTTGTTTTTTTTGTAGGGCCCCAGTTCACAGCCAAAGTCTGCAAAATCTTATAGATATAAATAAAATCCATCTAGAGTGCCCTGGTGTGTGTGTGTGGGGGGGGCCTTAGGAGCGGCCCATGGAGTCAAATTTGGCCAAATTGCTCCAATTGTCTTAGGTCAGCCCTGATGAGACTGTGCAGGGGTTGGACTGATAATCCCTGCACCTTCTAGGTCCCTGGTGTCACTCTTCAGAGTACAGACTCAAGGACTTGTAATGGAAATAAGGGGGGGCACTTATTGGAAATCAGATTTGTCACCTCTCCCCGCAAACCCCGGGATGATGAGCCCAGCCACCTTTTATTCACAGTCGCATAAGCACTACACTACAGCATGGCCATAAACCTGTACGTTCAACCGCTGAAATACACACCCAATATGTAGCAATGGAGATTTATATTACTGCTTTATGAATGAACACTGGGTTTTATTAATGGACTCTGTATTTTTGGAATTACCTAAGAGCCACCAATAGGAAGCTCTAGAATCTGACAGCTAACCAATCGGGTACTACCAAACAGCGACCCCTATTGCTGAAAGCAGGTAACCAGCAGGAAACGCTTCAGCTCAGCCCCTGAACACCCTCTGCTGTGCAGATAACAGAGAAAGCTCACAAATTGTATCCCTTCCTTCGTCCTAGCTAACTCTATTACGCTAGTGTAAACCCTGGTTCACCAGGAGCCCAGAACAGTAGCAGATAAATTCCACTCATACATCAGCGACTGATAAGACTTGTCAACCAGTTCTTAAAGTAAAACCTAAAGTATATATTCCTAAAGTAAAATGCTCCAAAATACAGGCCAAAAGAGAGCAGGTCTGGGAAGAGCGAGCCATACAATGGGCACCACCAGTGAAAAGGCCCTGCTCCGTGTAGCTCCTGCCCTGTCATTTGATAGGGTGCCCACTTGCCCTTCTTCTTGGCATGGAATGCTTTCTATTGGAGTCTCCAGGTCCAATATAAAGACCATAAGAAGGGAGAACAGGTACCTTGAAGTTCCCAACAGTTGTTAATCAAGCAAGCAAGCACACAGGTCACCTTTGTCACAGTCAAGACATCTATGTCCTGGCCAGGCCTGCACCCAATCTTGTTTTTGTACAATCTTGTTTGTTCTCAGTAATCAAAATTATATTATCAACATATACAAGCAGAAAAGTTTTTCCCCCTTCATTTGCAAGGAATAATACAAAACAAAGCGGCATTAATAAAGAAAAGTTCCAGGGTGGCAACAGAAAGCAAAATAAAAATGCTTTTGCAGTTCATCAGAACTATCCAGCAATATCAACTTATAGGAAAACTGGTGCTTTTAACAGTAACCCTTCTAGTTGGTTAATTGATTCGGCAACTTCTATGCACATGACATCTGATACTAATCCCCCCCCCCCCCGAGTTAAAGGATAACTCATCAATGGCAGCTACAGTTGCAAATGGCAACAAAATATCTGTGAAAGGAAGAGGAACAGGTTTGCTCAAGTGTGTTGCAGGTAGAAATACTGTTTGTAATGAAGTGAGAGCAGTAGTTGCTCAAATTAACAAATAAGAAAGTTTTGAGAATTTACATGCTAGATTAAAATTGATTAATTCATTGAGAAGGGTATTGTAAGAAAAACACTGGGACCTAATTTGAATAATAGAGTGCCTGGCATCTGGAGGGCAATTTCCTCCTTTATTTCCACACTGTGGCTGCAGACCAAATCACCTGTCAGGAGAGCTATGAGATTCAGGTGAGGGTCATATACCTTGTCATTCTCAGCAGGTATAAAGCAGGAAGACCTGCACATCAGAAACTTATATTGTGGACTCAGCTATATAGCTGCAAATATAATCTTTTAAGTGCATTTTAAGTGCATTGTACAAATATGACACTAGATGGCAATAGTGAGCTAATGGCAAATTCAATATATATTCAATATATATTTTTAAACGTTTTATTTAAAAAGCATTTTCACAGTTTTTTAAAATATATATATTTAGATTCAGCTCGTGTCACCTCACTCTTACATTTTCTCCAAACTGAAAAGTATCAAAGGCTGCAACCTTTCCTCCCCTTGATCATTTTGGTCGGGAGACAAAACTGTAGATTGTGAGTTTACAAGGTGTCAGGTTGACTCAAAGCCATGTTCGTGCCATTTCCCAGCAAACTCTGAGCTAGCCGCATGGGGAACAACAATGGCTACTGATTAGAACAAAATGCAAGATTTTACACGTTTCAGAAAATGATTATAAAAACCATCAGGCCATTTTAGGAGATGATCCATGACCACGTTTCAAGAACCAGAGAGATTTGCAGTGGGGCTTGCAAAACTCTGAAACCAGCTCGGCACATTCATCTCTTTGAAGAATGTTTGAATTAAAATGTGTACTGTTTGAGAACCCTAGTGAACTTTGCTTGGTGTTGAAAAATGTTCCTGACTTGTAATAACTGAAGTTCACAGTCTGCTCATTTATGATGTTGTAATGAGCAATTTGTGAAGCTGTAATTCATACTTTATCATAATTCCTAATTTTGTATTTTTATTATGCCACTAATTACATGCGGTAACTAGTAGGATGGCTAAACCGGCAGTGACTTAGACAGTGCTGTAAATTATCAATGTTGCCCCTTCTTTCAGTTATCCCTGTCAAATCTGAGACTGTAAGTTACTTGAGGCAAGGACTCACTCTCTGTCTGTCTGTCTGTCTGTCTGTCTGTCTGTCTGTCTCTGTCTTTGTCTCTGTCTCTCCTTCTGCTGTGAAGTCCAACATGCATTGATGATATGGGGAAGGGCTGAAGTTCAGTAGAAGAGCATCTACTTTGCAGCCAGAAGGTCCCAGGTTCATTCCCAGGCATCACTAGGTAATACTGGGACTGAAATCCTGGAGAGCCACTGTCAGCCATTGAAGGCAATATTGAACTAGATGGTCTTCTTCTTCTTGTGCGATCACTCATAGCCGGGTAAGATTGTCTTCCATAAACACAGTTTTAACAGTGAGTCCATACGTAACTGTAGAGGCCAGTTCTGAATCCATACGTCCTTCCACAGTGGGGACATAGGTTTCTGGGTGGGAGCTGATCATGGTGAGGATTTGCCAAATGTGCCTTCCTCTTAGCCAGCGGTTCTCAACCTGTGGGTCCCCAGATGTTGTTGGACTACAACTACCATCTGGGGACCCACAGGTTGAGAAAGGCTGCTCTTAGCACATTTCTCCCTTTTGTCCTGAGTTTGAGTGTCTTCAAAACCCATGACACCTTTGGTAAAGGCTGTTCTCCAACTGAAGCACTCGCAGGCCAGTGTTTCCCAATGGTCAGTGTTTATACTACATTTTTTTAGATTTGTCTTGAGAGAGTCTTTGAACCTCTTTTGTTGATCACCAGCATTACGCTTTCCATTTTAAAGTTCGGAATAGAGTAGATGGACCAGTGGTCTGATTCAGTATAAGACAGATTCCTATTTCCTTGTGTTCACAAACACCTAAGGTTGCACACCATCTCAGAGACAATCAAGGGGTAAAGAGATGTCACATCTACACCATACATTTAAAGCAACTACTACTTGCTTCAGCACCATTTGGTGGAAAGTCAAGCTACCAAGTTAATAAACAAATCTTCACTCAGAAGTCAGCTCAACTGGGCTGACTCCCATGTAAGTATGCATAGGATTGCAGCCTATTTTCAGAGAATGGACAGTGCAGAAAGTGAACGTAAGTCAGAAGAAGGGGAGATGTAGTTGGATGGTCCATGGTGAACAAATTATCCCAGCTATCCCACTCTCATATTGCTTCCAGATGACCTGGTTATTGAGCATTCATCCTGACTGGTTGGCGCAAAGTTTGTGGGAAGGTTAGAAGATGCTGATGATTTACTGAGCATTAATGCTGATTTGCTTCTGGGGGTGATACATGATGCATCAAGCAATCGTTATCCCAGAATTTCTAGTGCAACTTCCCATCCCTTTCCTTATCACCAAAAGGCCTGATCTGGTGTTGTTGCTGTTGTTTTGGGGGAGTGTGTTTGTTGAGCAAGATTGCCATGTTGACTTGAATTGTGCAACCTGAATTTGCCAATATGAGATTTAATCCCACTGGAAAATAGCAACCACCTAGAAGCTCCTTGATTCAATTTCCTTCTACCAAAAGACTGAGCAAGTCCTGGCTCTACCAAGGAAACACGACACTCTGTTTTGTTGCTGTCTCTGCTTCTGTGACAGGAACCCCAAGGGGCAGGGGAGAAATTCAACTCAGTTCTCATTTAAAAGCAAACTTACCAAATTCTCCCTTTCTGAAACAATGCACAAACTGAAACACGGCCATCTTTCAAATCTACACATTCCCCAGTTTTTCATTGTATTTCTCCAGCTCATCAGTGTGTACAAAAATGCATATAGAAGAGTAATGTGTGCATATACATAAATATTAATGAAAACAACATACAAAAATCCATTGTATTGGGGAAACTATAAATATTAGTCAAAACTTGCTTGGGAAAAATGTGTACGTTAAGATAAATTTCAACTCAAACCCTGAAGAATTTTCATAAGGAATTAAACAAACAAACAAAAATCACAAATTGCTGCAGAAATGCGGAGAATTGAATTTAAGATCGGGAAAATGGGAGAACCAGAAATCGATAGATCCAGACACCAATTTCCTACTAAGGAAGGCTTCTGGCATGGAGGTGGAGAGGGGAGGGCATGTGTCCTAAGAGAAATGAGAGTTCCAGAGTTTGGGAATATGGAACCCCTCTGTTTGTTGAGAGCGCTCCATACCATTCCTTTCATTCTTTCCCCATTCTGCGTTTAGGAGATTGTTCTGTTTATTTGTTTATCCGTTGCATTAAGGGAATGGGCTCAGCAAAGGGACACAAGCTGTGCATATTATTATTTGAGTCTCCGGCTTGAAAAATCAGGCACATTAAAATTCCGAGGCGGCTCCCCACAAAGTCTCTGTGTTCTGTGAAAGATGGCTAGGAAACGAGGATGACTGGAGCTGTATGACAGGCGGGCAACACCGCCAGACAAAGAGCTCACTGTGTCAGCCAGCCTCCTTGTCCTCTGGTGAGGGGAAATCTTCAAAACCACCAACCACAACAATGCAGGCATATACTAGGGCGGGGTGTGTGTGTGTGTGTGTGTGTGTGTGTGTGTGTGTGTAGGCACACACACTGCCCTGTCACGGCATGAGAAAACGGGTTGCTAATATGGCATGGAATTGTGCGTATCGAAGGGAGTCAACGCACACAAGCCAACGGCTGCCGTGATATGTGCCCTCCGTCACATCGTGGCTGAAGACAGGGACACTCTATGTGTCCCTGGTGGAACCCACTCCTATTCTCACACCAAAGGGTTGCTTCCTACTCTCTGGGTTGTGCCCACCGTGTCTGAGATGCTGCAGAAGGCTCCTCTCTGCCTCCTCCATGAATACCTCTAACAACATTGACTTTCTGGATCAGCGATTAGAGAGGGGCGGGGTGGAAGGCAAGTGGCAAGCCAACCAAGGAGGAAAGAAAGGAAGGAATCAACAGCCACAACCCTCCATCTGGTCCACCTGATTATTTATGCAAATCAGTTTTATTCTCTGTCTCTCTCTCTCACGCACACACACCTTTCCATTTACAAAATGCCCGAGAAAGCGTACAATATAATAAGGCACCCTTCAAATCACAAAGGATAGGGGGCTGGGGGATAACTATAATGAAAAATAAACAAGGGAAAACACCAGGCTCCACTCTGTGATCCTCAAAATGCCACGCCTTAGTACCCAGGCTCTGCCTAGGGATGGGAGAAGGAATTCGGTTTGGTTCGCATGTTGATGCAAACCTTAAGAAGGTAATACAAGCCCTGTTGGGTCAGGCCAAAGGCCCATCTAATCCAGTATCCTGTTCTCACAGGGGCCAACCACAAACAGGACCCGACCACAAGAGCACTGTAACATCCTGCAACTCGTATTCAGAAGCCTTGTTGCCTCCGAGCATTCACACGTCCCAAAACAATGCAGGAAATGAAATACAGCTAGCCTTCAAAATTCGCACCTCTCTGAATTTTGCAATGAGATTCTTCAGCCGGAAAACACATCCAACATTTTCATCTATTGGAGGGGAGAGAGTGAGCATAAAAATGCTTGTTAGTGGAAAATAACATACAAGCCTCCTCCTTTTTATCACAGCGTTCTTTTAATGGGGTAGTTTTTACGGCGTATTTTAATGATTAATGCTTCTGTTTTAATGTTTTAATGAGATTGCTTTATTATGCATTGTAATGATGGATGTGTATGTTTTAAGGCTTGTGCAACTCATTTTTAGAACTGTAAACTTTTTTTTTTTTTTTTGGCCAGAAAGCGGTATATAAATGAATAGATAAATAATTCAGCGACGCATTGGGCTAGGGGGAATTGCTTGTAACAATGTGTATGTTGAGAGGAACATGCGTTAAAATGCAAACTGGTGAACTGACGTGAAGACTTGCCAGCTACCCCACCACCTCACACCTCATGATCTGAGCTGCAAAAGACTTGGCATCCCTCTGGCTGCCAGAGCTACAAGTACTGAAAAGCAAGGACAACTGCCATTTGATCTGTGTTGATAACATTCCTATCACTATTAAAAGGCATTAACCTATAAATGCAGCAAATGCTCTTAAGCCAATGGAAGGACTATAGTTCAGTGGCAGATCACCAGCTTTGCATGCAGAAGGTCCTGGGTTCAAACCCTCGGCATCTCCAGGCAGGATAGAGAATGTCCTCTGCCTGGAAACCTGGAGATCCACTGCCAGCCAGTGTAGAGTACACAATACTGAGCTAGATAGACCAATGATCTGGCTCCACATGAGGCAGCTTTCTATGTTCCTAAAATAGATGTCCTTTCTTTGCAATTTAATATTTAACATAACACGAAATAGGTCTGGAAACATGGCTGAAAATCTTTCCTTACCCCCTGATATCTGAAATGATGCTATGCTCACAAATCACGAAACCTGGTGTCGGGAGGAAATTGGTTAAACATATGCCAGTCTCTGAAGACCATTTTTAAAAGTCTTTGTGGACCAAGCTGCACATTATATCTGGCACAGGGTTTGCTACTGTGTTATGTGTGTGTTTGCATGGGAGATAGGAGGGCAGGAGAGAGAGGTCTGGATTGGGACCCTAGAGTGAGGACTGGGGGAGTGCAGTGCCCCACTGCAGCCCAGGTCCATAATAATAATAATAATAATAATAATAATAATAATAATAATAATAATAATTTTCCATGAGGCATCCTGAAGCAATTTACAGTACAATAAAAGCATACATTGATAAAAAGAATTAAAACACTTGCTAAACATATGCACACATATTTATTGGCACATACATAAAATCAATTCAAACCCAATACCAGGGACCAGTTGTAATGAAGATCTCCATTTAGAAATATTGATGAAAGAGGAATGTATTTAGCAGGCACCGAAAAGATAATATACAGAAAGATTGAGCTCTCCATGCATGCACTGAGGGGGGGAACTGTCGTGTTGTGTAGGGAACCCCCCCACAGTGCAAAATGGGAGCAGCATTTTGCCAGGGTCAGGAATCAGAAAGTCAACCCTATTCTTGCTAAATAAGGATGTGAGGTGTAGAAAGCTGCCAACTTCCCCTACCCCCCCCCCCAATCTGCTTCTGTGGCCTTAACAGCAGTTTGCAAACACCAGCAGGTTATATAATGCTTCTCTCCATGTTGTAAAAATGTTTGCCGGCTAATTTCTATGGATCGAGGGGCGATTAAAAAGAGAAAAGAGCATTCCAAGACTTGTATCTTGGGTCAGGTGGCAACAACCCTAACGATGATTAACTAGAGTTTGTTTGTTTTTAAAGAGGAAGTGGAAGCTGTAGCGGTTTGGGAATTTTTTTAGAAAGCAAGGAAACAAAGGATACATTTTTAGTATGTTTCATTGAATAGATACCGTTATCATCATCATCATCATCTTCATTAACAACAACAACATCTTCTCCTTTTGGATTTGACTCTGTTATTCCTCTGTCCATCAGGAATAACACACTGTTTGAATGTGCATACATACTGTCCAGTCCAACCTTCTCCCAACTTGGTGCACTCCAGATGTTTGGGACTAAAACTCCCATCACCTCCAGTCAGCACAGCAACATCTGGAAGGCAGCAAGGTGAGGAAAGATGGTGTAGTCTAAGAGCAAGATGTACTGCCTTTCTAAGGCCTCCATTTTCTTCCTTTCGAAAAACTAACCTCAGCAATCTACCGCTAGATGGCAGTGTGGCAAAGCGCTCCCTTTAAAAAAAGAGACAAATCTAGATGCATACCAACTTGCTTGGGCTGTTTCGGGAGAAGGATTGAGACTCAGGCACCATTCCTATGCTAAAGGTGGGACATTAAACATTTTAAAAAACTCCCCTATACGGGGCGGCCTTCAGATGTCTTCTAAAGGTTGTATAGTTACTTATCTCCTTGGCTCGGGGGTTGCATAACTCCATACCCTCCAACATTTCTCCAATGAAAATAGGGAAAAGCGGGACATTCAAATCAGAAACCGGGGCGACTTCTGTAAATCCAGGACTGTCCCTGGAAGATAAGGACATTTAGAGGGTCTGCACTTGGATGGCAGGAACAAATTCATGGAGGCAGTGGCGTAGCTAGGCGCTTGGGTGCCTGGTGCGGGGGCGTGTCCTGCAGCTGGGGGCGGGGCAATCCATGCCCATGGGGGCGGGGCGAACCTCTTCGATGCTTGGAGCTTTTCCACTGCCCCCCCCCCTCAGTTGTAGGGTGGCTGAGGGAGAGGCAGTAGGCAGACGCAAGTCCCACGCTGCCGTTTCAGGCAGCGCAGAACCTGCAGGCGTCTGAGCCACCATGTCGCTCCTAAAAAGTTTTGTGAGGAGATGGAAGGTAAAGCTATCCTAAAGTCCTCCGGTGCGGATCCGTCTCCAGCACGAAGGTGATGTGGCAGTTATCTGAGCGCTAAAATATGGCTGGAGAAATATCAGAATCTGATCAGATCAAGCAGTTCAAGGAATTTCTTGGGACATATAACAAACGGATAGAAACCTGCTTCCTGGATTGTGTGAAAGATTTCACCACCGAGAAGTCAATCCAGAATAGACTGACTTGCTCAGAGCACTGCTTACAGAAGTATTTGAAAATGACCCAGAGGATATCTATGAGGTTTCAGGAGTACAGTGGTACCTCTGGTTGCAAACGGGATCCGTTCTGGAGGCCTGTTTGCAACATGAAAAGAGCGCAACCCGCAGCGGCACGCCTGCGCACGCGTGGGTTGCAATTCGCTGCTTCTGCGCATGTGCATGGCATCATTTTGCACATCTGCACATGCACAAGTGGCGAAACCCAGAAGTAACCCTTTCCGGTACTTCCGGGTTGCCGTGGGACGTGACCTGAAAGAACGTAACATGAAGCAAACGTAACATGAGGTATGACTGTACCACATTCAGCAGAATGAAGCTCTGGCTGCCAAAGCAGGACTTCTTGGTAGGCCTCACTAAAAGGCAGGGGCTGCCTTTGTGAAGACCAACATTGATTGCTTTGCACACGAAGCTGCACCAGTGGCGTAGCGTGGGTTGTCAGCACCCGGGGCAAGGCAAGTAATTTGCGCCCCCTAACCCCTAACCTGCCGCCGCTGCCAGCTTCTTCTTGCTGCTGCCTGGTCTGGTCTGGTGTGGTTCTCTCCCGCGCTCAGCGCTGTGCTGGGCGGCCGCTGCACTGTCCCTCCCCCAGATAGTCCCTCGCTCTCTCTCCGCACCGCACACCTGGCACCCACCCCCTCCACAGTGGGCGGCGACCCGGCGGCTCAGATCGGATTCGCACAGCCAGCACTGCAGTGAGAGAGTGAGTGAGCCAGGTAGGGGCAGAGAGCTGTGAGTGCGAGCACCCCCCAGATGTTGCGCCCGGTGCGGCCGGGCCCCCCCCTGCACCCCCCACGCTACGCCACTGAGCTGCACTAGTCCCCACCACTGCTGTGGCAACATCCACCAGCTCAGAACAGAAGAGCTCAGGAAACAACTGAACTGTGGAAACCACCAGGAGCTGCAGTTGGGGTTGGCAGTGGCTGCAGAGCTGATGGAGTCTGTTCCAAGATTGTCTTCTATTGTGCATTCTGGAGGCTTACAGATTTGCTTCTGACCATCACTAGGTTAAAGATGGGGAGGGAACAACCACATTTTAGTTTTTGTTGTTTCTGTACAATGACTTACTTTTTAATACACAAGCGTGTCGTCCAAAAAATTATATCCCAAAGTGTCTAAAGCAAGGTTTTTTTTTATTTAATCAAAGTAAAATAAATTGAAATTACTGTTTAAAAAAAGAAAGAAAGAAAATAAAAAAATAAATAAAATAAAAATAAAAAGTTTGTGAGCCCATTTTTTTAAAAAAAACTTATTTTGTCACACACACACACACACACACACACACACACACACACACACTACACACAGTTGCTAGCCATGGTGGTTATGCTCCGTAAAGCATAGTGTTTCAGTAAATATACTGAGTGGTAGTTGACTAAGTTTTACTCAGAGTGAACATGACTATTATAGGTCTGTTAATGTCAATGGATCTGCTCAGAGTAAAACTTGGTTGAATATCACCCGTTATATTTTTAATATAAGGCTTCTTCATGTTTTTTGCATAATTGTCCACTGTGTTTCTTGGAAGGGGCAGAGCTCAACTGCATGCAGAAGGTCGCAGGTTCAATCCCCAGCATGTCTAGGAAGGACTGGGATAAAACTCTGTGCCTGAAACCCTGGAAAGCTGTTGCCAGTAGACAATACTTAGCTAGATGGACCAATAGCCTGATTCAGTATAAGACAGCTTCCTTTGTTCCTAATAAGTTATTATTAATAATAGTAACAATATTAATGGTAAAAGGGTGGTTCTTTTCTGAATACCTACAGTCATACCTCGGGTTACAGACGCTTCAAACCCGGAAGTACCGGAACAGGTTTCTTCCGGGTTTCGGCGCTCGCGCATGTGCAAACCACTAAATCACACTTTGCACATGTGCAGAAGTGCCAAATTGCAACCCACGCGTGCACAGATGCGGCGCTGCGGGTTGCGAACGTGCCTCCCACACGGATCACGTTTGCAACCCAAGCTTCCACTGTATTTGGAAGAGGAGGCAGAGAAATATAAGATTCTACTTAGTGCTTTTTTTCTTTAAAAAGGTTTAGGGGTACTCTCATTTTCCTACTCATATTGAAAGTCTGTCCCTCAATGAGGCCAAACTTAGATTCACTAAATGTTTAGGGGTATGCATACACCTGCATACCCTAAAAAAAAAAAAGCACTGGTTCTACCCAACTCAGAGCAGACGTATTGAAACAAATAGACCTAAGTGAGTCATGTCCATTAATTTGCATTGGTCTATTCTGAATATGACTAACATTAGAAACATCTCATAATCACCCAATCTATTTTTCTCTCCCTGAAATGCCATTTCTTTTTATGTAAATGCCTGCCAAAGGAATTGGACCTTCCCCATAAGATTCTTTGGGATGGAACAAATAAGGAAATTGGGAGGCGGCTATTCTGAAAGTGCTCACTAAAAACAAACTATGTAGGATGAAGTTCGTGCTGAGGGGACAAATACTGCGCCATGGTAACTTACAGTCTGCACCAGCAAAATGTGAAATCTGTGATCCATGTAGACATTCCGCCTCCTGTAGCTCTAAATGAGACTGAGCCACAAACCAAGAAGGTGACATTTTGAATATTGGCTCGGTTATGAATTCACTAGGAAACCTTGGGCAAACCTCTTTCAGCCTTAGCTTTCCATCGGCAATATGGCAACAAAGCTGAGCAGCCTTGCAGGGCTGTTTTAAAGGCGCATAATAAGATTGTGCAAATGGAGCATGCTCAACTCTCCAAAGCCCATTATAAATACTAAGTAGTGTGATAAGCCATAATTGTACCATTTCTTTTATTTGGGACTTGATTCTGTTTTCCTTGAAGTAAAAAAAACCAAACCTGTTTTGCATGTGTTTCTGTTAATTAGAGGGAAAGAATGAAGCCCCATTCGCTCCAGAGATTCACCTGGCATTGTCCACATGCAAGTATATTTTCAAAGCATAAGGACTAGGAACCTGAAAGAATGGGTGGTTAGACAGGCAAGCAGATAGATAACAGAGGCTAAGTTCCAAACCCAAATGCTGCATTCATTGCATTTGACTGTTCCATGGCATCAATGGTGATTACTCGATTAGGGCAATTCTGGCACTGCCCCACTAATCTCAATTTGCCCTTAGCCTGCCCTCACCTGCCTGCCTTCTTACAACCAATCAGGGGATGGCTCTGCCTGTCATTGGCTCTGAATCCACCAACTGTTGGTCTCCCCGCCTCTTGCCCTCCCAGCCCCAATGGGCACCGGCTGCCACACAGGAGCACATGGGGCACAAACACAGCCCTGGCCCCACAATATTCCTCTTAAAACCTCATTCAGCATTCCAGACCGTTGTCACTCCATAAAGGTAAAGGTAAAGGGACCCCTGACCATTAGGTTCAGTCGTGGCCGACTCTGGGGTTGCGGCGCTCATCTTGCTTTATTGGCCAAGGGAACCGGCGTACAGCTTCCAGGTCATGTGGCCAGTATGACTAAGCCGCTTCTGGCGAACCAGAGCAGCGCATGGAAACACCGTTTACCTTCCCGCCAGAGCGGTACTTATTTATCTACTTGCACTTTGACATGCTTTCGAACTGCTTGGTTGGCAGGAGCAGGGACCGAGCAACGGGAGCTCACCCCATCAGTAAGTCCTAGGCTCTGTGGTTTAGCACACAACAAATACCCCTTATGTCAATGCCCACCGCTTTAGAATGCCAGGTGTACGGTATGAGGAATTTTAATCTGGTAGTCCTTGTAGAGACGAGACAAGTTCATTCTCTGTTTCCTGACTAAGAGATGCTGGCTGAGATGACACTGTATAATCAATGGTTACCTGGCCATTTATATGCTGTTTATTCTAATTATAGTTTCAGTTCCTGCTTTCACTTTCCCTACCCACCCCCACCCACCCCCGTTCCCCCTCTCCAAATCTATTTTTTGCAGCCTGTAAAAGTAAACACCACTTTCAGCCCAATGTAATTCTTCCACTCCTCTGACTGTGCATCACACAGTTAACGAGAGAGAGAGAGATTCCATCTGCGAGCTGTGCAATTGAGCAAAAAAATAAGAGTCTGATGCCTGGAGGATGGAAAGAGAGAGAGAGGAAATGCTAAGAGGAAGGGGAGCTATGGCAAAGGGCGGTAGCTCAGTGGTAGAGCTTCTGCTTTCCATTCAGAAGGTTCCTGGTTCAATCCCCATCACCTCCAGGTAGGGCTGGGAAGAACCCTTATCAGGAGAGCTGCTGCTTACAGTCAGTGTGGGCAGTACTGGACTAGATGGACCGATGGTCTGGTTCAGCATAAGACAGCTTCCTATGTCCCTGTGTTTGAAAATTATGGATGCTACTCAAGTTGAAATGGCATTACAGTGGACGCTCGGGTTGTGAACGTGATCCGTGCGGGAGGCACGTTCACAACCCGCAGCGCCCGCAACCCACAGCGCCATGTCTGTGCATGCGACGGTCGCGATTCAGTGCTTCTGCACATGCACAAAGCACGATTTAATGTTTCTGCGCATGTGCAAGTGCCGAAACCTGGAAATAACCCATTCCAGTACTTCTGGGTTCGGTGCAGTGTGCAATCCGAAATCGTCCAACCCGAAGCATCTGTAAGCAGAGGTATGACTGTAGTAGATTTTCCAGGCAGGGCTGGCATCAGGGGTCAGCAGTGGCAGGCAGCAGTCAGGATCTGCATTGCAGTAGGGGTCCTCTCATCATCCCCGCTCATCCTTCTCCTGGCTGTTACTACCTGTTCACCCACCAACTCCAAGCATCATAAAAAGAACGTAGGAAGTGACCTTATATTGAGTCAGGCCATTGGTCTATCTAGGTTAATACTGTCTACACTGATTGGCCAACTGTGTACTCCAATAATGGGTGGCCATTGACCATCACCAGTGAATGCTATAATATCCAAGTTTAGAACATCATTATGATGGTTTCTCTCTCTTTAGTTTGGATTATTCATTTGTTATCAATCCTGTGTGGGAATATCATTTTGCTTTTCTTTCTTATGTTTGAGAGTTGGTGGATTAATTTTATTTTTACAGAAGGTATATTTATTTATTTTTTGGATGTGTATATTTTGACAATTATATGTGTATGTGTGCGTGTGCGTGTTCCAAAAACTGAGGCTCCTGATTTGAACATGTTTAATGTGCTTTCTTTTATTCTTAAAGCATCTCACTGCTTCCACACTTGCCATCCTGCAAACTCTGCTTTTCTGATTCTCCCCCCCCCCCTCAAATATGTATTTCTCTTTGTAAAGGGGATCTTTAGAAGAGTCAATCAAATTCCTGGGTGTTTTTTATTTAAGGCAAATTAGTTGTTTAAAAACAACCAAGCAAAACATTATCAATCAGCACATTAAAATATCCTAGCATCTTTTCAGGTTGTTTGGTTTACACCCCCTATCTCTAGCTCTTCCCCCTCCCTCCCTTTTCCATTTAATTTCAACGACAATGCTCCCACTTTGATTGACATTAAAATTATTTATTGTCACATTGTGGGTGTTCAGTACATTGTGTTTGCTTTGCAGCTGAGAAATGCTTTCTGTCTTTAGCAAGCTCCTTCTTTCCAAAGAACCAGTCTGGCCACCCTTTGCTCACTGGCAGAGTGCAAAAATAACATTATGCTTTCTACATGCAAAAATTACCTGAGATTAATGTTCAGTTTGGGCCATTGTTTACCAATTTTAAGGAAGCTGGTTTGTATTACAAGGCACGGAGGTATCATAAAGGCCAGTTCATGGCATCTAGATAGGTTATGGTTGAACATGAAAGAAGAGATTATTTTTAAGCATCAAGGTTAGGGGAGAAATACAATTCTGTTTGCATTAAAAGGCAAATCTCCCTCATTCACACTTATTAAGCCCATAAGCAAAAAAACGAGACGCAGCCATCCTTCCAAATTCACACTTCTCCAAATTTTGCAATGCCAAACAATGTGTACACAATGCATATACTGGGGTAAAAGTGTGCATGATAATCCATATATCAGTGAAACCAGCATATGAAAATGCATTATACTAGGAGAAATCCAAATATTAGGGGAAATACGCTTTGCAAAAATGTGTACCTCAGGCAAAATGGCATACAAAAATGTGTACATTGTGAGAAATTTGTGCTATAATGCTAATGAAGTCTCATAAGGACTCCTAAAAATCTTTTAAAAAGCAAGCTGATGGGGAAATGTGCAAAACTGAACTTAAGACTAGGAACACGAGAAACCGAGAGAGAAACCAAAACTGACAAATGCGCCCATCCTTACAAACACCTCTCTGATTCATCCACCTTTAGAAATCTCCACCTTTAATGTTCCGCTAATTGTTTCAACCCAGTCAGTGTAGACAACTGCTGAGTTAGATGGACCAATGGTCTGACTCGGTACAGGGCAACTCCATATGTTCCTATGGACATGGGTGGCGCTGTGGCCTAAACCACTAAGCCTCTTGGGCTTGCCGTAAAAAAAAAAAAAAGGCGAAAGATTTATAAGCCTCTTGGGCTTGCCAATCAGAAGGTCAGCGGTTTGAATCCCCACAACAGAGTGAGCTCCCCTTGCTCTGTCCCAGCTCCTGCCAACCTAGCAGTTTGAAAGCACACTAGTGCAAGTAGATAAATAGGTACCGCTATGGCAGGAAGGTAAACGGTGTTTCTGTGCACTCTGACTTCTGTCATGGTGTCATGTTGCGCCAGAAGCATTGTAGTTCTGCTGGCCACATGACCCAGAAAGCTGTCTGTGGACAAATGCCAGCTTCTTCAGCCTGAAGAGAGATGAGTGCCACAACCTCACAGTTGCCTTTGACTGACTTACCGTCCAAGGATCCTTTACCTTTGTGTGTGTGTGTCTGTGTGTGTGTGTCTCTGTGTGTGTGTTCCTATGTATGGAAAGGCTTCCATTCAGTCCATTCAGTCCATTCCATTCAGAAAGTTGGATGGGACCTAAAGGGTTATCTAGATCAGCCCCCTAGAATGCAGATATAGCTGACCACTCTATGCTACTTGGACTCCCTTCATGCCGTATGGCAGAGCTGTAGCTATAGGGGGATAGCCAGGTTTTTTGCCTCCAGAGGGGAGCCAAATTAGGCCTTTGACCCAGGTGAAATGAAGCCTAGTTTTGTCCCTGCCTATGCCTCCATGATTCTGTACTTAGCTGGCTTTCCTTCTAACCATCTAATCATTCTTTCAATGTTTTCATAGCTGGATATTCTCTCTCTGCTTTTCCTCTGTCTGTTGAGTCTCTCAAGAATCTGTCCTTGGCCCTCCTCTTCTCTTCTCTTCTCTTCTCTTCTCTTCTCTTCTCTTCTCTTCTCTTCTCTTCTCTTCTCTTCTCTCTCTACCCAGTATCACTGGGTGACATCGAATCCCATGGTTTTCAGTACCACCGGGACACAGATGATGCCCAGCTCTAGGCTTCTCCCCTTGAACTGCTCTTCTATCTCCAATCTGGCCTCTCTAACCGCCTCCCTGGTTTTGTTGTTTGCTTGGATCTCAAACTCAATAGCCCAATTCAGGCATTCGGATGCTCAGCAGAGTAATCATGCAAGGGAAAGGCATGAGGCTGAGCAGGCCAGGTCCACCCACCCCCATTGCTGTCATTCTCATCGCCTTCCATGACTGGTTTAGCCATCAATCCTTTTTCACAGGGATCTCTGGGAATTGTAGTTCCTTGAGGGGTGGGAAATAGAGGCAGGGGTGATGCATCTCGTTTCATGGCCTGAGGTAAAACAGGAAGGTGCCGCCACCATGGCCCTGCCACCACCACCCATTGCTTCCCTTACCAGGGTCATGTGGCATTGCCCGTGGGGGAAACAGTGAGATCTGGCAAGCTCTCACAAGATCTCACCGGAAACTTCTGCTGCTGCTACTACTTCTCCACCAACCTAAATAGAGGTCTCCTAAGGGCTTTCTGGTGTCTTAACAAACTACAGCTACCAGAATCCTTGGAGTGAAGCTGTGACTGTTTCTCCTGTTCTCATGGAGCCTCCCAACACACATTTTGGGACCCTGGAAAACTGGAAGTCTCCCTCCACTTCATGGAGGGTGATATGGTCAATAATGGGTAGTGGTAGAGATAGCATACTTGCCCCTGTGGTATGAGATTCCTCCATACCAGCATTGACCAACCAGCTGCCCCCCCCCCCCCCGATTTTCAGGGCTGCAGTTCCCATCAACTCCAGCTAAGATGGCCACTGGGTGGAGCTGAGGAGAGTTGTAACCCAAAACCTAGGGAAGGCCTCAGGTTGAGGAAGGCCACTCTTCACTGAGGTAGAACACCTGAAAAGGACCACCAAGTTGATGGTTGAACTTCTCACCCTTCCTCAAAGCTTTCCTTTTGCCTGACACTTTCCTTATCCATTGGTGATGCTGTGCAATTTGTTTTCAGTATTTGAGATGGTCAAATTCAAATATTAATGAGTGGCTATGAAAATATGGATAGCGTTTGAAATTTGCACTAAATTTTGATTTTAAAAAATAATAGTTCACTGTGCTAATTTATGTGCATATTTTACATTTAGCCCCCACCCCAATGTCTAATTTGCAGATACAATTTTGAGTTCAAAACCATTCTCTCCTCCCTACATTTGTTCTAGCTCATATTTTAATGATGCCTCTTGTTACTTCATTCTGGGCCTGCTTGATCCAATAGTCTTTAAATGCAAATTGAAAACACTTGCTCATTTAAATAAGCTTGATCTCCAGCCCTCTGATCAAAACTATGGTTGTAATGTTTCTAATGCTATTTGTTGTTTCCAGTGTGATTAGAGGCTGGGCTTGAGCGTTCTAAACCTAAACACCAGGAAGAAAGATATTTAGCAGAGAGAGAACCCTCTCCCAGATGATTTCTTATGAATTGAGCATGGAAGGCACTGCCAAGACAACATCGCTGGAGTGCATACGGTTAGAGTCACCACTGATGTACATTTAATATGAGCTTGGATATATTCCCTTTGCAGAACATGGGCAGCGATCCAGGGCATGGAAAGTTGAATGATGCTCAGTCCAGAGCCTATTAAACAAACCAACAGCTCCACTAATCAGGATTGGTCTGATGCCATTCAAAACAGAATGAAAGCTGTTTCTCCAAGCAAGAACAGCATACTCCAGCAGGGAGTATCTCTCGCTCTCTTTCTTGTCTGATTTTTAATTTCCTTTCCCTGTTTCTGCTTGACAGTGTTCATCCTCCATAGTTAGGGTGCAGCATCTTGTGTGTTTCTGGACAGGGAGAAGTTTGGCAGGTGCAGCTTCTTCTAACAAGGGAGGCAGTGTGGTGTAGTGGTTAGAGTGTTGGACTAGGTTCCAGGAACACGGTTCTTCCCCCTCTTCATTTTATCCTCACAACAACCCTGGCAGGCAGTGACATAGCATGGGTTGCCAGTGCCCGGGGCCACGGGGGGGGGGGGAGGGAGTAGAATGTGTCTCTTTATTTGAAATGCATCTCTGGGTTATTTGTGGGGCATAGAAATTCATTCATTTCCCCCCTCAAAATATAGTCCAGCCCACCACAAGGTCTGAGGGACGGTGGACCAGCCCACAGCTGAAAAAGGTTGCTGACCCCTGCTCTAACCACTACACCACACTGGTTCCCTTGTTAGGAGAAGCTGTGCTTGCCAAACCTCTCCCTGAAACAAAGGAGCTCCACCCCTTAATTGCCCAGACTTCTTTCCTGGCTAGCCTAAACTGCTGCCGCCTGCCTGTTCTATGCCTAGACTGTATCTTTCTCAAGGATCCTGCGAAACTCCATAGAGACAGAAAGAGCAGAGCATTCTGTTTTGTTAACAATTTGCACAGCCTTTGAAGAAGGAAGGTGCTGTAGAAGTGCTAAATGCTACCATTTGTTATTTCGCAAATGCAGCTAGAAGGGGAGGCTATTTCTCTCTGCTTTTAAAGAAAAAGGGGGGGGGGAGATATTTTTTTTTTAAAAAATGAGCCTTACTGTTAAAATCCCTGCAAGAGAAAGTTGGAAGACAGGGAGGTATAAATTCCTTGGCTTATTTTGGGTGGTGGGGGCAGGGAGAGCTTCTTTTCTGAAAGGCAAGTAAACATAGGATGGGCTGGTTCTTGCATCAGGAGAATAGCTGTGCTTCTAAAGGGCTGTATATGAGGAACGGCAGCACTTTGAAATAGAAATAAATACATACATAAATTAGGGAATTTGTACTGATTAAGGCACTTGTTTCCTTTGCTGCTTTTGCCTTCCCCTTTGGGTCCTGGCTCCCCGAGCCAATTGCATATTTTAAAAAGTTTTCTCTCTCCCCCCCCCCCCCCCCGATTTCTGAAAGGAACTCCAACCTCTAAACTAAAGTTCCTTTGTGGTTGCCTAATGAACTGCAAGGGCCAGGGCAGTTTACAGCTTCCTAATTGGTTTTAAATTGCACTCACCCCCTACTCCACCCCACCCCTCTTCATGTTCCCAGTTCATAACATCTTTATGGAGTGTCCACAATGAGCACAGCCCCTCCAAGGTCACCTCTCCTGAGACCACATTGTGGCCGGTCAAGGGCTCCATTGTGGGATGAACAAACTGTCCGGCCCTTTATCCCTTGTTTTCAGCCCCTCCTTCCCCTGCCCACATGGTCAGCGCATGAAAGGGCTCCTGTCGCTTTGTGATGAGAGGGCAGGGGGGCGGCAGAATACATACCTTATTCTAGATAAGGCAGAGCCATTAAGCCTAGACTGCTCATTCTCATAAGCTTCACTTCTAGATCTTGCAGTTCTTATGCTTCATGGAGGAGAAGGCCCTCAATGGCTGGCCACAATAGCTGTGCTCGGCCTCCATGGTCAGAGGCAGCAATGCTTCTGAACACCAGTCGCTGGAAACCACAGGAGGGGAGAGCGCTTTTGTGTTCAGGTCCCACTTCCTGGTTTCCCACAGGCAACTGGCTGGCTGCTGTGGGGAAAGGATGCTGGACTAGGCAGGACATTAGCCTGGTCCAGCATAGAATCATAGAATGGGAGAGTTGGAACATATCCTGAGGATCATCTAGTCCAGGGGTCAGCAAACGTACTGTGCCTCAGGCCGATGTCTCCAGCACTGATCGCATGGCGGGCCGGAGGGCGGAGGAGCGCATGCCCATACGCCTGCGCACATGCTATCTCTGGCACGCTTCTGGGTCGGAGGAGCACCGGAAATAGCTTGTGCATGGGCTTCCTCCGACCCAGGTGTGCACCAGAAATAATGCTTGTGCATGTGCAAATAATGCTTGTGCATGTGCACAATCTATTTCCGGTGCTTTTCCAACACGAAAGTGGGCAGCCGTGCAGCGCCGGTAAGAGCGGGCGGTGGCAGCGGGCAGCAGGGTTGCCGCGGGCCGGATAAACAAGTCCCGCGGGCCTTAGTTTGGGGACCCCTGATCTAGTCCAACCCCCTGCAATAATATGCAGCTGCCCCATACAGGGATCAAACCTGCAATGCTGACGTTAGCAGCACTATGCTCTAACCAGTTGAGCTATCCAGACTGACGGGCTCTTATGTTCTTTTTCTATAGATCAAAAACCAGGGGGGGAAACACATCTGTTATATCAGATCTTACATCTGAACATTTTTATTTATTCTATTCTGGATAAAATATATTCAGAAATGCATACACTGAGGTAGAATGTGTTCATGATAAAATGTGTACTTTAATGCAACCTTTTCGTGCAGATTTTCTTCTTTTAAAAAATTGCAGATTAAGAACATAGGAAGAGCCCTGTTGGATCTTCAAGTCCCATCAAGTCCAGCATCCTCTTCTTTCAGTGGCCCCCCAGATGCCTGTGGGAAACCCATGAGTGAAAGCATGGCGACCATGGATATGTGCTCACCAAGAAGTCCTAAGGACACACTTGAGCTCTTTGGTTGCTACCTATGCTCTTACTCTCAAAGACTTGGCAAAAGAGCCTTCTGGAGGAAGCCAGGAAGGCTTGATAGTAGCGCTTGGACTCTGTTCACTGTAGGCTTTTGTAGAACAAAATTAGAATGCCTGGACTAGCGTTTGTCTCCTCTGAGAGCATGCAAAGAAACACTTCCTGGCACATTGCTATTACTGCCAACTCCCTCACACTGGTTGCCTCTGTAAACGGCTGAGCCTCATCAGAGGAAGGGATATTCCATCCATCAAGACGTCCTTTGCTGTCAGAGGAGGAATTACAGCCTGACAGAGCTGTTCTTTGAGAGACTTGAAGGAGAGAGGGGTGCAGGGTTGGCAGGAGAGAGAGAAAGGGAGGCAGCCTGGAGGCAGATCAAAGCTAGGGTGCGCCTAAGGCAGCCTGTAATATGTGAGCTCCTATTAGCTTGCAGAGCATTTATCGCTCTACCGGGAATTTCATCTATCACAGCCCCAGCCAGCATGGCCAGTGCTCAGAGTTGGTGATCAGTGGTGCCAGAAAACCCTACTTTTGGCCAAGCCATGACTTTACCTACACCCCACATGATGTGTGACACGGCAGCTAAAAAAGCCAATGCAATTCTGGGCTGCATCAATAGGAGTATAGCATCTAGATCAAGGGAAGTAATAGTGCCACTGTATTCTGCTCTGGTCAGAGCTCACCTGGAGTACTGTGTCCAGTTCTGGGCACCACAGTTCAAGAAGGACACTGACAAACTGGAACGTGTCCAGAGGAGGGCAACCAAAATGATCAAAGGCCTTATGAGGAAACGATGCCTTATGAGGAACGGCTAAGGGAGCTGGGCATGTTTAGCCTGGAGAAGAGGAGGTTAAGGGGTGATATGATAGCCATGTTCAAATATATAAAAGGATATCACATAGAGGAGGGAGAAAGGTTGTTTTCTGCTGCTCCAGAAAAGCAGACATGGAGCAATGGTTCCAAACTACAAGAAAAAAGATTCCACCTAAACATTAGGAAGAACTTCCTGACAGTAAGAGCTGTTCGACAGTGGAATTTGCTGCCAAGGAGCGTGGTGGAGTCTCCTTCTTTGGAGGTCTTTAAGCAGAGGCTTGACAACCATATGTCAGGAGTGCTCTGATGGTGTTTCCTGCTTGGCAGGGGGTTGGACTCGATGGCCCTTGTGGTCTCTTCCAACTCTATGATTCTATGATTCTATGTGGCTTGGTCAATACAGCCAGGTATACCAACTGGGGAGGCCTGGTATCGGTGGTAGCTCACAGGCTGAATCTCTGGCTGCCTACCACCTTTCAGATTCCCTTTCATTCTTCTGAGAGCAGCGAGGCTGTCCTAGAGTGTGAGAAAGTTCCGCATGTAATGAGAAAATATTGTTACATGCACCTCAGTCTCTGAGCAGTGAGAAACTCCAAAGGTTACCTAGGGTTTGGTCTCCTTGGAATGAAGATCTGTGGTGATGGTGGTGTTTTTAGGAGATACGGTTTTATTTACATGTACAGTGGTACCTTGGTCCTCAAACTTAATCTGTTCCGGAAGTCTGTTCCAAAACCAAAGCGTTCCAAAACCCAGGCGCACTTTCCCATGGAAAGTAATGCAAGATGGATTAATCCGTTCCAGACTTTTAAAAACAACCCCTAAAACAGCAATTTAACATGAATTTTACTATCTAACAAGAAAGCAATAAACAGTGTACTGCAGTCACACTATCAATCAATCAATCAATCAATCAATCAATCAATAGCTGAACTGGGTTCCACACAGTCACAAAAATAAAACGAAAAGAGCCACAAAAACAAAAATACAAAATAAATAGCAAAAACAGACAGACCTCAGTGTAACACTCAAAACAGAAGTATGGCACTCAAATCTTCAGTGTAACACTCAAATCATCAGCGTAACACTCAAAACGGAGCATGTTCAGCTTCCTAAAAAAGTTTGCAAACCAGAACACTTACTTCCGGTTTGCAGTGTTTGGGTTCCAAGTTGTTTGAGTACCAAGGTGTTTGAGAACCAAGGTACCACTGTATCTGCAACCTAGGAATAAAATGGAAGGTCTCAAAGCATTAACACTCCAACAATAGCTATTTTTAACTCTTTTTATTGATAACTTTTACGCTTCATTTTATATTTTTGTACTTTGTTTAGAGGTTTTCTTACAATCAAGCAGTATGTAAATTTTGTTAACTAAAATTAACTATTTCAGTCTCCCCTTTTTAACCCTGTTTCCACTCTTAATATTCCTTTACCACAATGAAGTATTCTGGGATGATTAAGAAAGAGGGGAGAGAAAGAAAGAGGGGAGGGTAAGGGAAAATATATTTTCTCCATGCACAAGAAACTTCCTTGATGCAAAAATAATATTTTTTTGTTAAAACTGTCCCTAATGAGGCATCCTTCCAATTGTTAATTGTTACCAAGGCAATGACCCCGAGCTAGCCATCTTTAATTAACTTTGAACACATCTCCCGAAATGAGTTTCTCTGGCAAATTGCTTGCCATACCTCTCAGGCACGAAGCAATGACTGCAAAGCCTACCCTCCCTAACATATTGTTGCGCACCAACCCAATCTCTAAGAAGTGAGATTGCGGGTGTTCCAGGCACTTACTCAGGGTTTGTGTTTTGGGAATGAGGCATGGCAGAGACTGTGGTGTCTTTATTATATATGGTTTATTTACACATATATACAACCTGGGGCTACGATGGAGGGGTTCACAGCACCAACACCCACAAGAGGGTCTTGTTTTTCCCATAGCCTCAGCCTTGGATTCAAACTGAGATCGAATATCGTGCTTTTGACTCTCTCTCCAGCTTGCTGCCTTTCCTCTAGTCTAGTTCACATTGTTGGAATGAGGGTCAATCATTCCCAGAAAGAACATTCTGTGTATATTAAACTATGTGAAGTTTCCAGAAGCAGTGAGAAGCTGGTTTCTTTACGACAGGTGCAAGGACACTCTGAAGAATATTGCTACACATGCACAGATTTGGACTGAACAGAGAGAAATGTTTGAACTCTACTATCATACTGTGAAGATGTGAGAGAGGGTCTGGCAGCTTTTAAGGCTGGGCTCAGATATCAGCAACCTCAGATATGCAGGTGACATAACCTTGATGGCAGAAAGTGAGGAAGAATTAAAGAACCTTTTAATGAGGGTGAGAGAGGAGAGCACAAAATATGGTCTGAAGTTCAACATCAAAAAAATGAAGATCATGGCCACTGGTCCCATCACCTCCTGGCAAATAGAATGGGAAGAAATGAAGGCAGTGAGAGATTTTACTTTCTTGGGCTCCATGATCACTGCAGATGGTGACAGCAGCCACAAAATTAAAAGACACCTGCTTCTTGGGAGAAAAGCCATGAGAAACCTAGACAGCATCTTAAAAAGCAGAGACATCACCTTGCCAACAAAGGTCCATATAGTAAAAGCTATGGTTTTCCCAGTAGTGATGTATGGAAGTGAGAGCTGGACTATAAAGAAGGCTAATCGCCAAAGAATTAATGCTTTTGAATTATGGTGCTGGAGGAGACTCTTGAGAGTCCCATGGACTGCAAGAAGATCAAACCTCTCCATTCTTAAGGAAATCAGCCCTGAGTGCTCACTGGAAGGACAGATCCTGAAGCTGAGGCTCCAATACTTTGGCAACCTCATGAGAAGAGAAGACTCCCTGGAAAAGACCCTGATGTTGGGAAAGATTGGGGGCACAAGGAGAAGGGGACGGCAGAGGACGAGATGGTTGGACAGTGTTCTCAAAGCTACCAACACGAGTTTGACCAAACTGTGGGAGGCAGTGGAAGACAGGAGTGCCTGGCAGGGGCGCCGACTTATAAAAAATATTGGGGGGGCCCAAGACCTCCAAACCGCTGCTGCTGGGGGGACGAAAGGGGCGAGCCCCGGGCTGCCCCGACCTTAAGTGAACCTGTGAGGGCCCGCCCTTTGCGGCAGCCGATTGGCTGCCGCAGTGGGCAGTGAATATTAATGAGCTAGGGGGAATCCCTGCTTCTCGCGGGGCTGACGCCAGCCCCACGAGATTGTTGATGGGTCGAGAGCCCGCAACCCCACCCCCTCTCTAGATCGGGAGTGGCTTTGTTTTAACTCATTACTGAATGTATTTTAAAAGGTAACTATCGTCAAACAAAGAAAATAAAAAATACCAACATAATTTTGTGATTTTACAAAGCATAATATAACTAATAATTTTCTTAAATTATTGGGGGGGCAGAGCCCCCCCAAACGAATTTTTGATGGGGCTCGGGCCCCCTCAGGCCCCATGGAGTCAGCGCCTATGATGCCTGGCATCCTCTGGTCCATGGGGTCACAAAGAGTTGGACACGACTAAACGACTAAACAACAGCAACTATCAGAGCTGTCTGTACTTGAATGTTTCCTGTGATTTATTTCTATTCTCCATGCTTGACTTGGAACTCCAACATGCTTGGAGGCTGTGTGGTACTCTGCTACAAAGGGGCCTGGTGGTGTATTGGACCCAAGGATAGGAGTTTTCATTCCCTAGAAAAATTTCAACAGGTTTCAGGGCTCTGAAAACCTCCAACTGGTTATGGATATACCCCAATACCCATCGCAGCCCCAAAACTCTACTTCAAACTCAAGTTTTGTCCTTCTAACTAACTCTGAGTTGAGGGAGGGGCCCCACCCATTTGTCATCTCACACAGAGTCCCTTTCCCTTTGTTCTCCTAATGGTCCATCACCCAATCAGGAAGCTAACCTGGCTTATATTTTAACACTTACGTGATCCTGGGGTTAGAAGGGTACCAATTCCACCCCCCAATTCATAAGAATATAATTTTTTTCTGGATAGAGTTGGGGGAATAGATGTTGATCCTCTACTATTGCATCCATCTCCACTCAGTTTTGGTGATCCTACACAACAAAGAACCTTTTTCAGATTGAGGGCCACATTCCCATTTGGGCAACCTTCTGGGGGCCATGTGCCAATGGTGGGTGGGGCCAGAGGCAAAAGTGGTCAGAACTATGAATGCAAATCATACCTTTGTTCTAGTTTCTACACATAGCCACACACCTGTCTCCGCTCTCCATCCAGACAGCCAATAGGCATTATCAAAGTTCAAAGACTGGCAAAAACGCTCAAGGAGGGTATGAAGTAGGACAGGCGAGGGGTGTGGCCTGGAAAGAGGGGGTGTGGCCTTGGGAGAATCCCAAGGGGCATATAGAGAGGCCTGGAGGGCACATTTGACCCCCAAGGCCTGAGGGGGGGATCTCTCCTTCCACAGAAGAAGGAAGATATCAAGAACCAGGCACCTGTGTAGTGTGGTGTATATTGCAGTGATGCCTTACCAAAGTCAGCATAGGCTATTAAGGCCATTTTCCCTTTGAGATGTAGAAGGCTGAATGCTTGTGAGGACCTGAGGCAGGAATGGGGAATCTGTGGGCCTCCAGGTGTAGTTCAACTACCCATTTCATAATCCTTGGCAGTTGATGGGGTCCAACAACATCTGAAGGGGCTCAGGCTTATCGTTCCTAGACTCAAACCCAGGTTCGAATTCACATTCAGTCCTGGTGCTCACCAGGTGACATTAAACCAGACACTACAGTTGAGTCTAATTTATCCCACTGAGTTGTTGCAAAAATTGGGTGCGGATGAAGGAGGAACTCAGCATGCTACACTAAGTTTCTGGAAGGATTAGTAGGACGTATACCTATCATCATCAACAACATCAACAGCCCAGTGTATATTCATGGGAATATTAGTGGATCAATGTATCGTCATCATCAAAATATACAGAGGAGAATCTAGAGGAGCAAAGACACTGTTTTTCTTCTTTTTGTGGGAATGTTCTGGGGTGCAGGAGAGGATATATTGACTAATTATATCCTTATCCAACTTGTACTAACAAGTTCCCAAAATATCAGCAGAGTTTATAGACATTCCCCTTTAAGTACGCAACGGTAACGTGTGCACAGGTTCGCTAGAACCTCTATAATAATTACTCTGGTAATTTCCCCTTTGTTCCCTCTTAAAATACAAGACACGACACAGTCTTTATAAAAGTATAAAAGAGTTTACTCACGTTCTGTTCACAATATGATCCCAGAAGGTAGGCAGGCTTAAAAAGGTTACATACACTTAGAAATCTATCTTGTAGCAAGATAGCCCTTATCTCCTCTCTTGGCTGGGAGCCAAGAGAGCATCCTTAGATGTTTCCTCATGGAAGGAAGATGGCAGAGAGAGGCAAGAGGCAAGAGAGAGAATGGCTGCCTGCCCTGTGCTTTTATCATTTACCTGCACAGGTGAGGCCACACCCACCTCTGGTCACATGTGGAGGAAGTCCGTCCCCAGGAAGTTTACCTGCTTGCCAGACAGACATCCCTCCCCATGTTCTAACATGTACACTCTAGGAATGTTGTCATTGACTGCTCCTGTGTTTACATCCCACATACCCCTTCTCAGGCAATACAACATACACAAAACATAAACAACTTTATTCAACCACCCAGAGTCCCAGCTTGACACGTAGATTCTGGAAACTCTCTCTTGGTAGGGGTTTCGTCAGGATGTCAGCAGTCATCTCTTGGGTGCTGCAGTAGGATAGTTCCACAAGTCCATCCTGGATCATCTGGCGTATGTAGTGGTATTTAACCCCAATGTGTTTTGTTCTGGCCAGGAACTTCTCACTCTGCGTCAGCTTCAGGCAACTTTGATTGTCCTCCAGCAAGCTGACAGGCCCTTTTCTCACCAACCCAAAGTCCTTTATGAGTTGATCAAGCCAGGCGATCTCTCTGCAGGCTTCTGTTGCTGCAACGTATTCTGATTCTGTGGAAGATAATGCTACACAGCTCTGTTTATAACTGCCCCATGAAACAGGTCCATCCCCAAACATGAAAACATGACCACTTGTTGATTTATAATCAGCATTATCCCCAGCCCAATCCGCATCAGTGTACCCAACCAACTTAGGGTCTCTGACGGCTGGTAACCTTAATTTACAATTCATGGTACCCTTCAAATATCGCACCACCCTCTTTACACCTGCCCAATCATGCTCAGTGGGAGAATTCACTTTTCTGCTAAGAATCCCCACAGCATTAGCTAAGTCAGGTCTACATGTGGTAACTAAATACAAAAGTTTACCAATCGCCGACCTGTAGTCATTGTTGTCTGGCAACTGCTTCGAATCCTGCTGATTCTTCAGGAAGTCAGTGGCCATCGGTGTAGCAACTGGATGTGCGTCTTGCATCTGCATGTGCTCAATTAGCTCGTGGATCTTCTGTCTTTGGCTGAGAAGAAATGAGCCGTCCTCTTCTCTTTCCACCTGGATCCCGAGGTAGTACTGGACATCTCCTAGCTCCTTGACCTCCACCTCTTTGCTAAGGTGTTTTACTATCTGTGTATAGTCTTTCTCACTTGCTGTGGCAATAATCAGGTCATCAACAAATGCTAGGATATATGAGAATTGTCCATTATTTGACTTACTGTACAAGCACTTGTCAGCGTCGCCTTGCTTGTACCCAAGTTGCGTCAGCATTTTATGCAACTTCTGGTTCCAGGCTCTAGCAGCCTGTTTAAGTCCATAAAGTCCTTTCTGGAGTTTGCACACTAAATGTGCCTCATGTGGTTTTACAAAACCCTTGGGCTGTTTCATATAAATTTCTTCAGAAATCTGCCCATGTAGAAAAGCGGTAGCAATGTCTATGTGTTTCACCCTCATTTTCTTGGAGGCTGCAATGCTTAAAAGCATTCTTACGCTGCTGTACCTCACCGTTGGTGCAAAAACTTCATCATAGTCTTCACCAAAACGCTGTGAAAATCCCTGTGCTACAAGTCTAGCTTTGTAGCGCTGCACTTCTCCTTCTGACCCCTTCTTAACCTTGAAAACCCATTTACTGCCAATGGCCTTCTTACCAGGAGGCAGCTCAGTGAGTGTCCAGGTCTTGTTCTGATGCAGTGCATCCATCTCCTCCTGCGCGGCCTTCCTCCAGAGACTGGCTTCTGCAGCTGGCATCTCCTGTATCTCTTCCCAAGTGGAAGGTTCCTGTGGAAACGCCGACCCTGCAAAGTAGGACACCCGTAATGGTGGGACACCTTTGTTGGTTCTGGACGAGCGCCTGACCTCTGGTTCTGCGACCGCATCAGCTTCCTCATCCTCCTCCAACGCAGGCATGTCCCCATCTGAGTCCTCCTCTTCGTCTCTGGTGCCGCCAGGGTTCTGGTCCTCTGCGTCTTCTGGTGCGTTGCCTGTAGGGGGCGCTGTAACACTCGAAGGCAGATTATTACTTTGTGGGGTCTCAAAAGGGAAATATACAAACTCTTGAGTCCTTTCTGACTCATCTGAAGAGTCCACAACAGTGTTCTTAGTGTCTACTTTTCCATATTCATCAAAATAAACTGCATGGTATGCATTTGTCTTACCAGTTTGTAAGTCCATAATTCTGTATCCTTTGCCTCCAGAGGCATATCCCACCAGGATACCTGCTTTTGCCCTGGAGTCAAGCTTGTGTCTGTGTTCCTTGGGCACGTGGAAGTAACACGGACTTCCAAACACACGTATGTGGGACAGATTGGGAGCTTTCCCATGCCAAAGTTCAAATGGTGTGCGCTCTGCACCTTTAGTTGGCAGTCTATTCTGCAAATAGACCGACGTGTACACTCCTTCGGCCCACAGCTTCTGTGGCAAACATGCATCCTTTAGCATGCACCTTGTCATGTCCATAATGGACCTAAACTTTCTCTCAGCTATGGCATTCTGTTGTGGTGTGTATGGAATTGTGGTTATGTGTGCAATTCCTTCCTTGGCCAGGAGAGCCTGCATTTCATTTGAGCAGTACTCACCTCCATTGTCGCTCATTAGCACAGCTGGAGCTCTCTGGAATTTGTTCTTGACCATGGCAATGTATTCCTGGAGCTTGTCCACTGTCTCACTCTTCTCTTTGAGGAAATATACAACACAAAATCTTGAAAAGTCATCCAGAAATATTAAAATATATCTATTCTTTCCCAGTGAGGGAACATTCATGGGTCCACATATGTCAGTGTGCACTATGTCAAGCACTTTGTTGCTTCTTTGTTCTGCACAACGTGGAAATGAAGGTTTTACAGCCTTCTCAGTAATACAGCTTATGCACTTTGCTGGAGCTTCGTTGCTCTGCTTTACCTGCAAACCTCTTACAAGATCTCTTTTCTGTAGATCCAGAATGACGTTGGTGTCTCTATGTCCAAGCCTTCTGTGCCATAGGTCCAGATCTGCTTCATCCTTCTGGCTGGAATGTGCCACTTTTGCAGACTGATTCTCTGAAAGATCAAGCTCATATACACCATTGATTAGCTTTGCTTGAGCAAACACTTTGCCATTTCTAGTCACTTTACATTCTCCATTTCCAAATGTGATCTGGAAACCTTTCTTGTCCAATGTGGACACGCTGATTAAATTGCAGCTCAGCTCTGGAACATACAAAACTCTAGAGATTGTGTTCTCAATGCATTCATTGTTTATATTGCATTTCAGACTCATGGAACCTGCACCTTTTGCTTTAACAATGTTGCCATCTGCAATCTCAATTTCAGATCCTTCTTCATCATTTATCTCATTAAAATAGTCCCTTTTATATGAAAAGTGGGAGCTCGCTCCAGAATCAATTATCCATTTATTACGTCTATTTTCACGATTCTGGACAGTTAAATTCCTTTCTTGCAGTAACCATGTGCATTCACATTTCCCCTTCTTTTCCCCTTTTGGCTGAAAGGGGTGGGGTTTCTTGGCTTTAGGAGCCTTGCAATTCTTTGCAATGTGTCCTTCTTTGTTACAATTGAAACAAATCACTTTCTTAGGCATCTCTTTGGACTTTGTACACTGCCTAGATGCATAACTGCTGTCTTTGCTTCTAGTATTTCTCACTGGAGATTCAGCTCTATCTCTGCATTCTTCTTTTAAATAACCAATCAAGTCTTTAAAAGTCAGACCTTGTCTATGATCCATCAAACTTACAAATGCGCTAAAGCGTGGTCCAAGCGATGATAACAAAAATGCTATCTTTGTATCTTCATCAAAAGCTTTGGGAGTCAGATCAATTCTTTGAATAATCTCAGTAAACTTGTTGATGTGCTCTGTGAATTCCTCTTTTGAATTCATCCTCACTCTGGTTAATTTACACACCAAGTTTCTGAAGCAGTTTATGCTAGATTCTCCATACACGCGCTCAATATCTCTTAAGATTTGAGATGCATCATCTGTACTATTTATTAATGATAGCTGCTCATCACGAAGTCCACTCAAAATTATGTGTCTAGCTTCGCTGTTCATGCGTTTCCAAGCACTTATCTTGGCTAAATCCTCCTCAGACGATCCCGTAGGCTGAGGGTTTAAAGCTTCCAAAATGTGCTTATAATCTAAGCATGCTATCAAGCGCTGCTTCCAGTGTATGAAATTGTGTTCATTCAGCACAGGCATTCCTAGCTTTGCATCACTATCAAAAGCTGCTCTAGCCATCTTAAAATCCAAAAATTTGAAAATTCTTCAAAAATTTCAAAATTTCTCAAAATTTTAAAATCAAAATCTCAAAAATCTAAAAATGCAAAACAATTCTTCACTGCCTTGGGTCACTGTGAACTCTGAGGGAAGGGGGGGGTTGCTTAATCCCCACTGCACAATGGAACAAAGGACCATGTGCTTACCAGGAAGTTAACTCAGAAAAATACTACTCAATTCAAAATCACAATCCAATGCAATCCTTCAAAAATACGCAGAAATATGCAATACTGGGCCCATAACCCTTTGTGGGAATGTTCTGGGGTGCAGGAGAGGATATATTGACTAACTATATCCTTATCCAACTTGTACTAACAAGTTCCCAAAATATCAGCAGAGTTTATAGACATTCCCCTTTAAGTACGCAACGGTAACGTGTGCACAGGTTCGCTAGAACCTCTATAATAATTACTCTGGTAATTTCCCCTTTGTTCCCTCTTAAAATACAAGACACGACACAGTCTTTATAAAAGTATAAAAGAGTTTACTCACGTTCTGTTCACAATATGATCCCAGAAGGTAGGCAGGCTTAAAAAGGTTACATACACTTAGAAATCTATCTTGTAGCAAGATAGCCCTTATCTCCTCTCTTGGCTGGGAGCCAAGAGAGCATCCTTAGATGTTTCCTCATGGAAGGAAGATGGCAGAGAGAGGCAAGAGGCAAGAGAGAGAATGGCTGCCTGCCCTGTGCTTTTATCATTTACCTGCACAGGTGAGGCCACACCCACCTCTGGTCACATGTGGAGGAAGTCCGTCCCCAGGAAGTTTACCTGCTTGCCAGACAGACATCCCTCCCCATGTTCTAACATGTACACTCTAGGAATGTTGTCATTGACTGCTCCTGTGTTTACATCCCACACTTTTTACTTCTAACACGTCAGCTGATGAAATTTGTGAAATCTGAAGTGCAATAAAGGACCTACATCTGCGCTTACTCTCCTCTCTTCATTCATAGAGAACACTCTTCAATACCACACACAGACACACTTTCATTCCTCCACAGTACTTATCCTCCATACTGGTACATCCTCTTTCCTTCCTGCCTTCACAAAAGCCTACAGTGAATTCAGTCCTCCTTCCCTTACAATGGATTGCAAATTCCTTAATAGGTGTTGGGCAGCATCCAAAATTCCCCCTCTCTCCCCCCACCTCAGCCACTTTCTCTCTTTGTTTTTGCTGCTCACAGACCAAGACTGCAAATGCTCTGAATCTTTCTTTTCTCAGCTCCCCCCTTTTTTTGCAAACGACAAGTTTAGCCAATGCTGAAGTAGGGTGCCGATGTTCATCTCAGATCTGTACAAAGGTCTGTAAAGAAGCATTTCAGAACCCTGGAAGAGGATAGCATCCCACCCTCCCTCTTATGTGAGGTGGGTGCAGAGCCCAGGAGATCCTAGAGGGCAGCCCCCACCATTTCCTCCCTAAGGGTGGAAGGAGACTGGTAACACCTCTTAGTCCCTGAGAGGCCACTGTGGAGGCAGCACAGGGGATGGGGCTACGGAGGAGGCAAATATCTCGCCTCCAGGGAGGGTTCTGCAGCAGCCACAGGCAATGCATCCCTTGGAGATCAGATCTGCTGCCCTGGTGGACCCTGACACCCAAGGCAGTTATGTCAGCTTGCCTCATGGGTGGGTGGGCCAGCCCTGAGCAGACCAGGCCTTTATTTTACATGAAACATCCAGTGTACTTCTCTACGTGAGAGAACCCAAACGCAGCCACAGAAACACCTGCTAAATAGTTGCTCCGGAATTATGCCAAATGTAGTGGTAGAATTCTGGACTGTGCCATTCCAGGCATTTTAACAACAACAACAAGCCTGCATTTCTTCAGCTTTTAAAATGCGTGCACACACACGCACACACAATCCCTAGCATTCAAAAAAGAAAACTGCAAGAAGATGGGAGAGAAAGAGTTAACTTCATCCTCTTTCAAACATGCTTGTTTGTAGGGAGTTTTATTTAATGAACCTTCAAAAGGCACACACATCCCAACTGGAGTCCCTGAAGTGGAACAGCCCAGACCTGGACTACTTTAGCCTGCTATTTTACTCTGCGGAGAGCTTTCTCAATGGAAAAGATCGACCAGCAGCTCATTTTCATAAACCCACCATAAGAACAAGCAACGAGAAAGACATAGCGGGAAGTTAGCAAGGCTGGGGTAAGGAAAGGAGAAAAGAGTCTGCTTTCTGTCGAGCAATAGGTGCGCACACACATGCACATTCAGAGCACATTTCCAGCCTCAAAGAATTCTGGGCACTGTAGTTTGTTATGGGCTGTTGGGAATTTTAACTCTGTAAGGGGAGAACTACAGTGCCCAGAATTCTTTGAGGGAAAGAATGTACCTCAAAAGTATGCAAATCCAGGTTCTCAGGCAAAGCCTAATACAGTACTGTATCTTTTCTTAGACCTACTCCTTTTAACTGAACCAGTGTAGTTAGAGCGTCAGAATGGGATCTGGGAGACCAGGGTTCAAATCCCCACTCAGCCATGAAGCTTAGTAGGTGACCTTGGGCCAGTCACTGCCTCTCAGGTATCCTACCTCACAGGGTTGTTTTGGGGATTAAATGGGGAGGGGTAGAGCCATGTACACCACCTTGACCTTCTTGGAGAAAAAGGTGGGAAATAAATGCCACTTATTTGCATCTGCTTTGTCTACAGAAGTTCACAGGTTTGTTCCTTGTCATCTTTTGGTAGGGCTCAGAGAGACCCTTCTTTGCCTGAAATCCCGGGCAGCTGCTGCTGCTGCCAGCCAGTGTGGGCATTACTGAGGTAGATGTGTCAATGGTCTGACATAAGACAAATCCCTGTGTTCCTCTGAGCAGGTTTCCCTCACGATCAAGACGCCTGCTGTTTGTGTCTTGCTTGCTCCAGCCCTCCCCATTCTGATCTCCTTAGAAAAAGACGGTTTTTTTCTTCCCTTCCAATTGCTTAGTTAGGGTGGTTGCCACGAACAACGCCTAGGATATTAAGGCATTGAATACAACAGGAAGTGAGTGGCCTTCCGACCGGGCGGTTAGGACTGCAAGGGGTTCGCTGGGGTTGCCCCAGTTTAAGTATGCATTAGCATTCTCCTAGCCTAGAGAACTTTCTCCGGTTCCACCCGGAACGATTTTGCCCATTCCTGCTAAGAGACCATCGCTCTCTCCAAGTTAAGCAAAAATCTTTGCACTGGGTCCACTGATTCCCCGCCACCCACACTAACAGAGCGACTGAATCCCCCCACGAGGAGCGGGGTGGGGAGCCCAAACATTTTTAGATTCACTGAAATGTGTGGATGGACCGTGCTGTCTATTCAGCTGCTAAATATTTTTTAGAAACCTCCGACTGATCCATAAAAATCGTGCAATTCTGCACGCAGGTTACGCTGCTTAAATCCCACTGACTTCAATAGAATCAAAGCAACCCGTGTGCAGGATTGCCACCCAAATCTCCACAATGGTTTGCATGCGGTTTCCATTCCTCACCATTCCTCACCATTTTTTCCGCAACAGAAGTGAATTCAGTAAAATCCATCAGCTTCCAGCTCGAATGCAACACAGACACAAGAAATTCTCTGCACAGATGCCATTCCGGTTCGTATTTTTCAGCTAAATTTAGGCTGCAATCCGAACCCTGGCAGTAAGATCAATGGAATTCAATAGCCCTTACTTCTGATGAGAGTTGCGATGTTAATGTTTAAGGTGTCCTTTTAATTCATTCTAGGGCTTGGTGCGCGTTTCCTGTTATTTCCGTTGCAATAAAAAAGCAGACTCTAACTTTTCCTTATAGGTGTACGTACTTCTTGTTGACACGGGGATGTCATGACACTGACTAGCGTTTCAGTCTTTCCCAATTTTGCCTGGGGAAAAAATGGGATTGAATCTGGGACCATCTACATGCAAAGCAGATGTAATCACTGAGCTGTGGTTCTGTCCCAACTGATGGGGTCAGATTAACTTCTTTTTTAAAAAATTATTCTGACCATTGACTTCTAAGGATTCAGAATACTATTGCAGTGTAGAAGGTTTTTACTCCCAAAGTTGTTTAAATGATCTAGATCAACCAACACTGGAAAAAGGGGATACTGAATAGAATAAAACTACAATAACACTTATCTTTAATTACTAGAATAGAACTGTAACTGCTTTAAAATATACAGTGTAGTAGTTACCAAGTATATAATGGGATACTTGTAATATAATGGGATGATAATAATAATACTTGTTCCCAGCTGCCTACTGCCTTTGAGTCCTACCTACCACTGTCCCCAAGAACAGTGACCTGGGACCTCCACACAGTGGAGCTTACTTCCAAGTAAGCATGAATATGATTGAGCTGCAATTCCATGTGGATTAAACTGGATGAGAGCATCATTGAACTCAGTGGAATTTGTTTCCCAGTAAACTTGCATGGGATCCTGCTGGGCATTGCTTTCACTGACCCTCTCTCTTTTACCCATCCCACCTCCCCACCCCAAATATTCAGCAGGTTAGTTGTCCACAGTGTCATTAATTAAACTCTGTTCCCCAAATCAGAACAATATCTTTTTATTCTACCTTTGTAGTCGAAGGGAGGGCTCTGTCTTCCTAAACCTGGTCCTGGGCTATTTCGGCATTCAGCACCATCGGTTCTGGACAGCGACCTTTTCACCTTCAAAGGGAAACAACCCTAGGTAGTTCCGTTGTCCTGTCGAATTGGTGGTAAAGGGAGCGGAGCGCATTTCTTCAAGCGCCATATGACGGATGGATAGGGGTGGACTATGTAAATATTATATTTTGAAAACCAGGTGTGTCTGCTTAAAGATATGCAGAGAATAAAAACTTTTGGGGACAGAAAGGAAAATGTCAGTTTAAGCATATCTTAAGCCCTTTAAAAATGTCCAGTACAAATGTCCAGTACAAATATATCCACTACGGGATATATTTGGCATGTGCTTACTTTTCCCGGACCTGCCTACTCGGAAGTAAGCTGCAGTAGATTACACGCTAACTTGTACAGTATATAAACAAGATTCACGTTTTCGCAAAAAATCCAGACACATTTCCTTTTCACTTCTGATAGATTTATCTCTTTTTTTAAAAAAAAGAAAATAAAATCAGATCCACTTTCTTGACCCTACACTGCATTTTTTAAAAAGAGAACTCTGTCAAAATTATTTACAGTTTATACTAGGTTTTTAAGCTTCTGATTGAGTCATTCAACCGTTCTAAAGAGATCTTATTCTTTGTTTATTAATAAAAAAGACAATTATGTTCTTATTCATAAAAGTCGGTGTCTTTCATCCTTGTTAAATGAAGTATCCTTTCTTTCGCTATAGAAGATGTTCAGATTTTTCATAATGTGAATGCCGTGTTTATTTTTACTATGGAAATTCGTTTTGTTTCCGTACTTTTAGGGAAGTGAGAGTTATTCCTTTGCTGCTCTGAGATTACATAGGATGGGGTGGGTGTGTAGCGGGGAGGCGGCTGTCTCCACCGAGAAGCGATTTTTGTAAAATATGGAGGTAACCAAGGAAACATACTTTGCTTTTTTAAAAAGAGGCGATAGACTGAATAGTCCAGGATGTGAGTACAGAACCTGCCTTAGAACCAGATTGTTCTGGGAACATGGGCGGGGGAGGGATCTGTTTCTCTAATTTCTCAGTTCTCTGCTAACGAAAATTGCGACATTTCTGGTAACAATCGCAATATCAATTATACTATTTCTCCAGAATTCGGGAATGTATTGCTACATACAAATTTATATATATAGGTAGATGTATGAATTGATTTATACACCGCTCAATCAACTACGTATAACTAGGCGGTATAACTGAGTAATAATCCACACCCTGACCTAAATTTAGCGTGTGTAATTAATTGCAAGATCATTGGGGCATGTTACTCTATGAAAGCGCCATGTAAAATTGATTATGTAATTATAAATAATGCAAAAACGGAAGGACAGGAGAATTTAGAAATAGGCGGATGAAAGTCTAAGTATTAGTGGGGGGTTTTGTTTTTTACTTTTAGCACATTCCAATTTCTCTCTCTTGCCCTTGCCTGCCAGTTTTCTACATTAGAGCAGTGCAATCCTGAAGTAAGTCCCACTATGTTATGTTCAATGGGGCTTACTCCCAGGTAAATGGGCTACAGGATTGCAGCATAAAACTGCAATGGTAGACATGCAAAGAATTGTGCTATAAGCTACATTACTGGAGGAGGACATTACTGGTTGGAATGTGATTTAGAATAAATTCCTTCATGGCTGTCCACCAATTAACGAATTTATACTTGATTAAGCACCTGCCTTTCCACCAGTTAATGACTGATTGAAGTGAAATGCATTTTTCATATAGCCAAATATTCAAATCTAGGCAAAGTTTTGAGATATTGACCGAAGCATGAAGAGACGTGGGTTCCCCGCCCCCCCCCCGGAAATGCCATATTTTATATTTTGGTGCCCCCTCCGCCCCAATTCTCTGCTGCAAGAGAGTAATATTTCAATAGAAGACATGCACGCTTCAGTATATCAGGACGTCGAACTTAAAAGTGATCCCTTCAATCTCAACCCCCTCTATGAAAATTTGCCATCTCCAATTAAAATTGGACCCACATCATTAATCAACTAAAAAAACTGAGTTGATTAATCTACCCATTAAACCTTCAAGCCCTACAGTTAAGTAATTGTCGAAGGGAAATAGCTCATCCGAAAATCCGCGCTCCTTCCTTCTCCTTTGCTAAACTAATAACGCTTCTGAACAGTTTCTGTGTTACTTTCCTCCAATATCAGGGAAGTAACTGTTTTCAAGTATTTAATAACAAACCGGATTAATGTCATCACCATTCACCTTGTCACCTGGCATTCCTGCTGAATGGGGATACCTTCTGTTTGTCTGTTTTTTGTTTTTGTGTTTTTTTCTGGGGGATGGGAAGGGATCATTGCACCACCGAGGACAGAGGGGAACTTTCGGAGGCTGTTATGAGCGTTTCGTCCAGGCTACCTCTGTTGAAATGACGCCCCGTTTAGACTTGTGTAAAATTCAGCTCTCCATGGAGGAAACACAAACCTCTGCACCCCTCTTGTTACTCAGTAATATAACTTTAGTTGGGAAGAAGAAGAAGAAGAAGAAGAAGAAGAAGAAGAAGAAGAAGAAGAAGAAGAAGAAGAAGAAGAAGAAGAAGAAGACTTCTACCGGACTGCAAGTCAGTAGTGAGCACCACTTTCCCCTTCAGTGCAGGTCTCAAGATATTTCCGCACAAATGTACGTGTTGGCACATAGACAGTTTTTGTACACGTATTCGCCGTGCTACCTGTATCTATTGGTGAGAAAGGCATTCCCAATACACGTTTTGAGTAACTGGTGTCGACCAGGACACCTCATTTTCGAATACAAACACAGACCATGGGCGTAGCCATGGAGGGGGGGCAGGAGCAGCTGCCCCCCAAAATCATTAAAAATCAACAAGAATCAACACAAATCCAAAAGCCTGCCCCCTAACAAAAATCCTGGCCACGCCCATGCCACAGATCATCAAAATCCATGGGTGGCATTCAATGCAGACCCATTCAAGTTAACGGGCACTTATTCATTTCAATGGGTCTTGCAGGTAATCTCATTCTTCTGGGACGGTTCCATTGCCTTCAAGAGATGCTTTACCTTAGTCATGTAAATTTTTAGAAATGATTTCCTGACACTGTTTTAAATTATGGTTTGTGAACCCAAAGAGGAATAATACGCTCATATGATTGGAAGTAAGGATTTTTCAGGACATCCCAAAGGTTTCTATCCCGTGTGAGTCCTGCTCATAGTAGAACTATAGAAATTGAAGGATTTAAAACAAAAAAGATTCCTTCCAGTAGCACCTTAAAGACCAACTAAGTTAGTTCTTGGTATGACCTTTCGTGTGCATGCACACTGTGTATCTGAAGAAGTGTGCATGCACACGAAAGCTCATACCAAGAACTAACTTAGTTGGTCTTTAAGGTGCTACTGGAAGGATTTTTTTTTGTTTTGACTATGGCAGACCAACACGGCTACCTATCTGTAACTTGAAGGATTTAAGTTAGCCATGTCCATTAATTTCAATGGGTCTACTCCAAGTAGGACTAACGTTGGCTGCAACCAAAATATATAGAAATGTGTAGGGCTGGTTATAATTTGCAATGTAAGGTTTTGCTTCGAACATTGCTGTTTATGTCTGAAGTGTAAACCTTTGGGTAGGAAGTATGTATATGCGTTTTTTCTAATACATATAAAACCATGCTAGGTTTTCCACTGTGGGAGCGGGGACTTCTTGTGGGCGACAGATAATATTTGGGGAAGCACCATAGCTCAGTGGTAGAGTATCTGCTTTACATGCAAAAGATCTTGGGTTCAATCCCCGGCATCTCCGTGTAAGGATGGGTTCTTGGTCTGAAACTTGGAGAGCCACTGCCAGCCAGTGTAAACAAACGTAAACAATCGTGAGCTCGGTGAACCGATGGACTCGATGGACTCAGTACAAAGCAGTTTCCTATGTAAGCCAAGCTCAACGCTACACTGCAGTACTCTGACCCTGCAGAAGGCACGTTCGTATGTGATCAATCCATCAGGATTTATTAGTCAACTGACCATAATACACACCAAAAGGACCTGTTTCAGAATTCAGCTACTGGCAAGGCAGCATTGGCATCAGCCCAATCAAGATAAAGAGCAAGTAGCAATTCATCTGATCTACAAAGAGGAAAAAGGTAGATTTGAGGGAAAGAGCAGGCATTCCTGCGCGCGCCCTTAAGAGGTTCAGTTAAAGAGCATTGTCTGACACAGGAGCTTTACAGCAGTAAGAAGTATCCTAAAATCATAGAATTGTAGAGTTGGAAGGGACCACGAGGGTCATCTAGTCCAACCCCCTTCAATGCAGGAATCTTTTGGAGAGGGGGAGGGAAGGCCCTGATTTTTTGGGGGGCGGGATATGGTTCCTCGCATCGTACCAGATGACTGGAATCAGCCAATGAAGTCGTTTCAAGTATAAAAGGCGAACACAACGTAAGTTGCTTATGGAACTCCGTGCCACAGGATGTGATTATGACTACTGTATCAACATATGGGGATTATTTTATTTTATTTTTCAAGGATCAGGCAAATTGCTGAAGACAGGTCCAGACCTATAGGGAAATTGAATGGCAGGACTTGGGGAAAGACAAAAGCAGAATGTTGCTGCCTATAAACTTCTACATCCATCCTTCAGACTTCTGGCGGAGCAAGGATGGCGGACTAAATGGCCATTTGTTCTATTCCAGTTAGGGCCATTTTTACGCATTGCATTTGACAATCATATCCGAAACGAATAATTAAATATAGAGCATCCCATTTACCCCTCTTTAATTTATGCATGGGGTATTTTTATCATTATAAATATCTAAGCATGTGCAAATTTGCACATTGGTATTAATTTGCAAAATAGGCTTCAAAACTGCCGCATCACAAACACAGAGAAAACGGTTTGTGGGTATGTTGCCTTTTCTGTTGGGTTTTGGTCACGAATGACCCGTCTACTTAAAAACGAACTTGTATATTCTCCTGGTTTTGCCAAGGGCTTGAACGCAAAGTGTTAGTTCACACGTGCGTGGACATCGATTGAGTTATATCCCCTTGACTGTGTACTAACACTGGGGGGGAAACACTGCGTTTGAGAGGAGGGATATGCAAGTTCGACCGCCTGTGTCCCATTCAGACGCACAGGTCCTTACAATCATACACGCACGTCTGTATCAAGTCTTGGATTTGTGGTCCTATGCTTGCAAGCCGAGGTGCAATGGGACATGATCCATTCCGACCCCCGGAAACCCAATTTATTTTAATAGACACGTGCTTGATTACTTCCCACTCAAATCAATGGAACTGACCAGTGCGCAGATTTAGGTGGTCCTCCTGCATTATACAAGAGCTCCCCGCGACCCCACCCCATAAACTGTAGTAATTTCAGATCCTCCGAGGATGATCGCTGGAATGCCTTTCATTTACGGCAGGAATAACAAGCAGGGATAGCTAAGAGGCGCATGTACAGTATGAATCCTGCCCTTAATTGACAAAACACGTTGTGTATTGGGCTCTCCTTGAATTATTAGCCTGGCCGATCCTTGGATCTCGCCAGACACGCGTCTCTCAGGGAGGAAGCCAATGTCAAAGAGCCTTTGTCCATTTCATTTCGTCCGTTTCACTCTGGAAATGTCATTTTCTTTTTGAAATCTCTCTGCAGAGCTCTTTGGGACTCTGCCACGGTCCTTGCAGGCGGACACAAGAAGGCTCGGGAACACACCTGACCAGGTGAGAGCCAGCCATGGGGTTTTCTCGGGCTAGGGGTCGAATTCACCCCACATCGCAACAGACGGTCTGCTTTAAAGCAGGAAGGGAATCGCCTAAGTTGAAAAACAGCAAGAAAAGGCCCGCAGCTCTCGCTAAGGTTTCAAACGGTGCAGATTTGCTCTGGAAGGGTTTGGTGTCATTTTTGGTAGGTGCCACTGGAAATCTTTTTTGTGGCCTCGTTTCTGTGGTGGTGGCTACCACCAAGGAGCGAGGGAAGAAGACCGCAAGGCGGATGGAAAGGGTCTCTTTTTAACATATAATTACACTCGTCTTTTTTCCTGAGCAGTTTCTAGCAAGCTTTGCCGATTCTTCCACCCTCTCCAACCGCTCTAGTCTCTCTGCTCCCCAGATATCCAAAGCTGGTTGTTTTGTTTAATTAAACTCAATGTCAGCTTTAATTTTCCGCCCGGCTGGCTCGCTATGCCTTTATAGGAATTAACATTTTGTTTATATATGTCATTGCACTTTGTATAGACTGGCGCGTTTTTGCCGAGGGGAGAGGCGATTTCTTTACAGTAGATGGACCGCCCTGGAGGAAGCGAGGCCTAGCGCAACTTGCATACGGGAAGGGCGATTTCGAGGCTCTGGGCATTGCGGTGTGCGGGTGGTGCGTGAGAGTGGCCTCGATTGCGCCCCACTCCCGGCCGAAAAACCACTGTGGCCGGTGTAGACAAAAGCGAGGAGCGGGGAGAAGGAAGTCAAATATACCCACTGCCAATTGCGCACGAAGGATCTGCATTTTTCTGTGCTGTTTTAGTTAATCCGGAGCAGCTGCCACGCCTGTATTCCGTATTCAAAAAAATGCTAGCACTGGCCTGTAATCCAATGCAAGGCTTCCAAATAAGAAGGTATAGGGATTGGACTGCAAAACGCCCAGTTAAGCCCTTAATGCGAAGGATGCAACAATCCACTTACGTATTTATTTACAAATGAGACAAATTCACCACAAAGTAGCACGGCAGGTTACCACTACGTATTTAAAGCATGCAATATTTAAACAATTTAAAATGGACCACAGATCGTTTACTAGGCAATAGAGGTGGATTCACAAAAACCACACAAATTTTGGCCTGGGTGAAGAGGTCCATATTGACCCCCATTCTACCACCGGTCTTGGGGTTTAGATTGTGGACTCCTCCAGACTGGGTTTGTTCATTTGCTTGCAAAGGTATTTGGAAACACATATTTGAGCACATCCATGGGCTCCCTAGCCAATGGGAACAGTCAGGGCCAGATTTAGGTTTGATGAGACCCTAACCTACTGAAGGTAATGAGGCCCTTTATATGTCAAGCTGTCCTTTGTCAGCAACAAATTGTTGATGTTTTTTGTGTTGAATAGGTCCTATATGCTATGTGGTAATTTATGGACCTAATAGGTATCTAAAGCCATTTGCACATGCAGAATGTAGGCACCCTATATATAGAAATGAGCAAACCAGTGATATTTTAGGGAGCCGGCTAGCAGGCAGAACCCATTACTTACATCATAGGAGCCTATACAACACAAAACACTGTTGCAGTATGTAGGTTTTATTTTAATTTTATTTTTTATCATATATTTTGGAAATGCACATCCAGGTTTTTTTCTTTAAATTTTTTTGGGCCCCCAAGAGAGTGGGGCCCTAAGCTATAGCTTGTTTGGCTTATACATAAATCTGGCACTGGAAACAGCGGAGACCTAGATGACAGCAAAGCAAAAAAGCTTTGAGCAAAACCTTGATGTTGGTGGAAGAGAAGGTGGAACAGAGGCAGTGCTCCTGTCATTATCCTGTCTGTTATGGGTAGAAGATCCCTCACTGCCACTGAAGTCAGGTGCCACCTTTTAACTTGTCTGATGCATGGCGGTGCAAGATTTAGGGCAGTACAGGCAGTCCTCCCCCACAGGGTGCCAAGCCAAGGGGTGCAAAACTGAGGAGACCTATCATTGAGAAGATCCATTTGGGGGCACCAAGTTTTGGTCTTGTCATATTATGGAAGATGAGCAAAGTCTGCCCTTGTGCATGGACTGCTAGAGAATCTTAAAGCACAGACTGAGAAGCAACCATCAGAAGACATCTACTTCAAACCTCTTTGCCACTTTGTCTGAAAATATAATGCACAACGCTTCATTGGAAAGATGCTCGCTAGCCAGACAGATGGTTTAGGAGACAGAGGTCCTTGTTGTTGTTGTTTCTTGCTTCCACTTGGAGGTGGGGAAGGGGCTTCCTGGAAGATCCTATCATATTATTATTATTATTATTATTATTATTATTATTATTATTATTATTATTTTATACCCCGTCCATCTGGCCACTCTGGGCAGCTCCCAACAAAATATAAAAAACACGGTAAAACATCAAACATTAAAAACTTCCCTAAACAGGGCTGCCTTCAATGTCTTCTAAAAGTCAGATAGTTGTTTATTTCTTTTATGTCTGATGGGAGGGCGTTCCACGGGGTGGATGTCACTACCGAGAAGGCCCTCTGCCTGGTTAGAAGTGAAATCCATTAAAACCAATGAAAAACTCGTGTGGAGTAGATTTGTAATGTTCTTTTTGAGGAAAGGTGACATACAAATAAAATGATGACGGTTATGATATTTTTGCTGCCATGAATTGGGTTTTTGGGAAGAGTATTTCCGTAATTACGCCTTTAGGCACTTCCAGACTAGACAATTCTCCAATCCCAGTAAATCAGCCAATTATCCCAAAGCTATTTTTGCCACAAGTGCACATCTTGATTTCATTCTCCTGAAACCTCTAATCATCACTCCTTCTCCTTCCCCTTCATATTACTCTCCAGTTGTTCTTGTTGCTGTTTGTTGTTTTGTAGTCTTTAGCTTAAAATTTGCAATGGCCAGCTTTATAGTGGGGAAGACTACAACCATAACATGCAGTCCTATTCAGGTTTACTCATAAATAAGTTCTATCATTTTCAAAGGGAAAGAATGATTATCTCCTAGCCATAGGTGTGTGCCACAACACCTATCAGTAAGTTCTTTTGGGTGTACCGTAATGTCAGTGAGGATTGTTCTGAATAAAATGTAATTTGAAATCCATATTTCAAGTATACTGTCAGTGCCTTCACCCCTGCTGATAATGCAGATTCACTGATGGATATAAGTATAGCTAAAATACTACACATTGGGTGCAATCCATCTCCCACTCTGTTAGTAAATGATAATAATAAATAAATAAAATATTACGTGCAATTCATCTTCCAATGAAGACAGTGGCTTGAGTCATGTTCATTTTATAATATGTCTTGAGTGGTTCTGTTGTGTCTTGCATTTTCCTAAAGACTGATGGGGCTGAGCTAATATGGTCTTCTGAAAACTGCAGAAGACTTGCTGCCTTGTTTTGAGATGGAACAAGTGAAGGCTAGCACCGTATGATGTTCACCTTCCCCTGCAACTTTGTATGAGTTTGGAAGCTAGAGCAATGTTAAGCTTCCTGAGACCAGAGTCTGCAATGGAAAACACAGGAAGGGGAGAACAAAGACCTTTGTGGTTCCCCTTAAGTCCCCTTAACTGCTCTTCCCTTTCATTTCTTAAGGTCTGTGTTGCCAGTTTGTCCTGTCCATATCTAATTGTGGGATTTCCAGCCCAAATCACAAAGGCATGGGTTTCCTGCTACACATGGAATAGTTCAATTACTAGAGCAGGAGACTCTTGAACACAAGGTCATGGGTTCAAACCCCACAAGGATCCCTTCTTACTATATGATTCTATGATTGCCAGACTCATAGTTTCTGAATCAACCCTGAAGGTACGTATATCTTTACTGTTTTGGTGGGAATTTCTAACAAAAGAGATAATCCCATGTATTTCCTTACTGTCTGAGCTCTCTCTCTCTCTCTCTCTCTCTCTCTCTCTCTCTCTCTCCACCGATGTGAGCAGACATACATGCCTGGCCTCTCCTCAGAGCCCAGACTCCATTTTGGATACTCATTCTGTATTTCCATGACCAAGAAGTATTTCCACCTGCATACTAAAGGGTAAAGGGACCCCCTGACCATTAGGTCCAGTCGTGGCCGACTCTGGGGTTGCGGCACTCATCTCTCTTTATTGGCCGAGGGAGCCGGCGTACAGCTTCCGGGTCATGTGGCCAGCATGACTAAGCCGCTTCTGGTGAACCAGAGCAGCACACGGAAACGCCGTTTACCTTCCCACCAGATTTATCTACTTGCACTTTGATGTGCTTTCGAACTGCTAGGTTGGCAGGAACCTGCATACCACGTTGATGTATTTGCTGCCTGGATTGAAATATAAGTAAACAGTTTTGTTTTTACTAAAATGGGTGGTTCATCCTTAGCAATGGGGACAGAATGGGGAAAGGTCAGCAGACCACAAATAATCAGGGATAAAAAGCGTAACTGTCTAATTCTTAGCTTTCAGTAAGCTGCAAAAGAAGGTAAGTGTTTCTACTCTGCTAAAAGGGCTTCACGGCCTGTTTTATATCTGCTGTGACAATCTCCTCACTCTTCTTGGTCTCCCCAGGAGAGGCATGAAGAGGGTGGAGGAGAAATTGGCATCCCACAGGTGCAACTGCTTCATGAGGCAAGACCTACCAAAGAAGAGTTGTTGGGCTAATTGGACCTGAAACCCTGGTGCAAACCCTGTTTTTTCCCCCCTAATAAAGAGTTAACTCCACTTACTTTCTGTGATATACTGCTGGCTTGCTCTAGTCACTCTCTCTCTCTCTCTCTCTCTCTCTCTCTCTCTCTCTCTCTCTCACACACACACACACACACACACACACACTTCTGTCCTCCATCCAAGCAAGGAAACAGTGCTGTGAGAATTCAAGGACACATCTAGCCCGTCCAAAACACTCAAGGAAGATGCAAAGTAGAGCCTGCAAGGGGTATGGACCACAGAAAAGTTGAGAAGGAGGTGTAGCAGATTCAGAAAGAGAGACCTTGTATCAGATAGAAAGGCTTGGAGGGGCACATTTGGCCCCCAGACCTGAGGCTGCCACCCCTGGGTTCACGGAATCCCAGGATGAATCTAAGGCTGATACAGACTTGAAGTGCGCACTTCTGCCAGAGTGACGCTTGGACTGGTCCTGGGTGGAAGGAGCGATCTGAGCCCTTTCCTTGGTCAAAGGGATGGTTGGCCTGCTATAAGTTGTGTTTTCTTCTGGGAACATTTCTCTGCTTCGATGGGTCCCCAGAAGGACAGGAAAGATGCCAGGCAGAGCCCAGATATCTCCTTGCTTGAATGGCTTGTCTTCATCTCTGGGGGGAGGCAAGCAGGACCTCCCACCAAGCCCAGGAGGAAGGAGGATCAAATGCAATCTCTCTTAGAAGGAGCCAGAGAGCAAAAGAGGCACCCGCATGGTGCAACATGCCAATCACTTGGCAGGGGCAGAGCATCCTGCTGGCTCTTCTCACTATCGGTCCTGAACAGGCAGCTTCTGCACAGCAGCAGGTTGGAGTAGAAGGCTAGCCATGAATAAACACAAACCACCACTTATACACAAAACCCCCTCCGTTACACTCTGCACGTAGGATTACTGAAAACTACTGGTGAGTGCTCTAAGAAAGGGGTGCTCTTTAAGCAGGTTTGGTGGCGTGTTGAGAACAGGGATGAGTGGATCTCTCCATTTCAGTTTCCATCAGGCTCCATCTGCACTATACAGCTAAAGCAGCATCGTACACAGCTTCCCACAAAGCATGCCTCCTGTCCATCATCAGCTGGGATAGCTCAGTAGAGCATGTGATCTCAGGGTTGTGGGTTTAAGCCCCACATTGGGCAAAAGGGTTCCTGAATTGCAGGGGATTGGACTAGACACTTCTGGTCCCTTCCAACTCTACAATTCCATGATGCTATGATCGGACTGTAGTTTGTTAAGGGTGCTGAGAGTCGTTTGGACTGCAGACTCCCCATTTCCCCTCCCAGGGCTACAATTCGCAGAGTTTCCTGTGAAGAAGTAGTGCTTGTTAAACAATGTGGGATGTCATCCATTGGAGAGGTCAAATACAACATCCCTTGTTTCCCTAGAGTGGACACAGACAGGGGGTGTTACTCCAGCCAAGGTAGAATTTCCTGTTACACCTGGTCTGGAGCATCCTCCCCCTCCATGTGACCAGGCAGGTGGGCGTGACCCTTGCAGACCCTACTAAGGGGCCAGTCATGCAGCCATCTCTCTCTTGATGCTCCTCTCTTCCATTTTGGCCACTGCTCCTGGTGCCTCTGATGCTGTCTGCAGGCTCTCTGCCAGCAGCACATGGGCCCATCCTTACAACAATGTAAGCTACACTGTATCTGTAACTACAAGCTAAAGCCTGCCTTCAGGGATCATACTGTGAACTGAATGTGAGTAAACTTTTCATTACTTATAAGGAAGACTCTTGTGTCTTTATTCTTTTTGGAGGGAATCAAAGGGGTCTTACCAGGAATATACTGTAATCTGGGCATGCCAGATTGGATTGCTTAATTAAAGATATTCAAACGAATCTGCAACTAGCTTCTTGCTGTGTAAAGGGGAATGAGCTCTGCGTGAGAGGGGAAGGATAATATTCAATCAATATATCCTCTCCTACTACCCACAATATTCCCACAAACAACTCTAGGTACGGCAGCTCTGGGAGAGGAATAGGGGGCTCCCAACAACTCACAGCACCTTTAACAAACTACAATACCCATAATTCTTTGGAGGAAATCATGAGTGTTTAAAGAGCTATCATTGCGCTTTAAATGTATGGTGTGAATGTGACCAGAGTCAGACCACTGGTCCACCTGGCCTAATATTGCTTTCTCTGTCTGGCAGCAGCTCTTGCCAAGGTTTCAGGCAGATATCTTGCTGCTAGAGAAGGAAGGACTTGCCAATATCGTTTCCCCTGTTTTTCCAATCTTAAATTTAATTCTCCACATTTTCACAGCCATTTGCAGTTTTTTTTAAAAAAAAAAATCCTCACGAAAATGCATCCACAATTTCTTGCTGATTTCTCCTAATTAAACACATTCATATATGCAGTTTCAACCAGTACACATAGTTGGCAGACAATTTCCCCTAATATAATGCATGTTTGTACATTGTTTTTCTGAATATATTTATTCTTATGCACACTATCCCCTAACATGCATTTTTGCAAACATATGTTGGAGAACTGCATTTCATAATTCAGATAAGTATGAACTTCAAAGGGATAGCATTTTGGTTTAAATACTGTTTCAGAAAGTGCAAAAACTGATAGCTTCAGCTTTAAAGGGACCTTAGGTGAAGGGTAGGTAAATCATCATCATTATCATCTGAATTGAATTTCTCCTCCATCCCCTGCATGCTACTTTTATTTATTTATTGAAGTTATACCTCGCCTTTTCTCCAAGGTGCTCAAAGTGACATACCATATATAGTCCTCCTCTACCCCTTCCTCCTCCTGCTCCTGCTCTTTCTCACAACAACTCTATAGTGTAGGTTAGCCTGAGAGACTGGGGCTGGCCCAAGGTCACCTAGCAAGCATCATGGCTAAGTGGAGGTTTGATCTCTGGTCTCCCAGGTCCTGGGACGCGGGTGGCGCTGTGGGTAAAGCCTCAGTGCCTAGGACTTGCTGATCTCAAGGTCGGCGGTTCGAATCCCCGCGGCAGGGTGAGCTCCCGTCATTCGGTCCCAGCCCCTGCCCACCTAGCAGTTCGTAAGCACCCCTAAGTGCAAGTAGATAAATAGGTACCACTCCGGCGGGAAGGTAAATGGCATTTCCGTGTGTGGCGCTGGTGCTGGCTCGCCAGCTGCCACTTAGTCACGATGGCCACATGACCCGGAAGTGTCTCCGGACAGCGCTGGCTCCCGGCCTCTTGAGCGAGATGAGCGCGCAACCCAGGGTCGGACACGACTGGCCCGTACGGGCAGGGGTACCTTTACCTTTACTTCCCAGGTCCTATTCCAGCACTCTAATGTGCTCTAATGAGGTCCAGCTCCAAGGGCCTTCTGGCAGTTCTCATTGCGAGAAGCAAAGCTACAGGGAATCAGGCAGAGGGCCTTCTTGGTAGTGGCGCCCGCCCTGTGGAACACCCTCCTATCAGATGTCAAAGAGATAAACAACTACCTGACATTCAGAAGACATCTGAAGGCAGCCCTGTTCAGGGAAGTTTTTAATGTGTGACATTTTAGTGTATTTTTTGTCTTCGTTGGAAGCCACCCAGAGTGGGTGGGGTACAAATAATAAATTATTATTATTATTATTATTATTAAATCACTAAACACACTGGCTGCCTTTGACATCCTTTTAACTGAAGATGCCAGGAATTGAACTTGGAACCTTCAGCTTGCAAACTAGGTGCTATACCCACTGAGCTATGACCTTTCCATGGGGATAAAATAGACCTAGAAGGGTACATAAGGCTTCTGTTGAACACTGACCAGCTTTAGATGAGTACCTGCCTTTTCTTATCTACCTTACATGATTTCTCACAGTAGGAAATATATCCACTTAGCAATGAGTTCCCCAAATTACTGACAACCAATCATTCTTTCCCAAGCAGCCATTTTTAGTGGTAAATATTTTAAGCATACAAAGCAAATGAATAGGTTTCCTTAATAAAATGATTAATACAGAAAGGCCTAGCTGGCTATGCATAATTCATAGGCGGGGAACAATGGGGAATTAGACTTTTACTCGCCGTCTCTACAAAGACAATTATGGGGGCTGTATAACTATTTTGCCTTTACCTGGAGCTTGGGACTTGACTTTCATCAAACACAAAAGAAAGGAAATGAACTCATCTAAGTGAATCGTGATGGCCTGTGTGCTGTGCAGGGTTCCTAGGAAGGCAGGAAGAGATATTTGTTTCTGATTATGCGCTCCTTACTCGTAAGGAGAGGTTAAGTAGAAATAAAAGGTTTGGATCCAGGCTGGTGGCAAGCAGCGCACCTGGTAAGTGTTGTCTCAAGAAATCCCATGGGGAAGTGTCCAACTCAGTTACACTCAGAGTCAACTCACTGAAATGAACAGAGCTGTGTCCATTAATTTCGATGAGTCCAGGACTAGGGCTGGATACAGCCATTGAGGCTGAAGGGCCTACAACTTCCAAGTCATCCCATTCCAAGGCTATCAATGGTCTACCTCCACTGCTGGAGCCAGTAATGCTTTGAAATACCAGTTGCTGGAAACCACAGAAGGGGAGGAAGGGCTCTTGTGCCAAGGTCTTGCTTTGGGACTTCCCACAGGCATCTGATTGGCCACTGAGCAAGAGCTATAGCTGAGTATTTGGTGGAAAACCCATTCAGCAGGTATTCAAATTCAGCTATCTGGGAATTACATTCCATCATAGGCTTCTCTGGTCCACGCACCGTGCAATGACGGTGAATGCCAGTAAGATGTCTATGCAGGCCATAATGCATTTTTTCATAACAAGAGGTACTGTATTTTTCACTCTGTAAGACTATAACACACACCTAGTTTTTGGAGGAGGAAAACAAGAAAAAAATATTCTGAATCTCAGAAGCCAGAACAGCAAGAGGGATCGCTGCACAGTGAAAACAGCAATCCCTCTTGCTGTTCTGGCTTCTGGGATAGCTGCACAGCCTGCATTCGCTCCATAAGATGCACACACATTTCCCCTTACTTTTTAGGAGGGGAAAAGTGAATCTTATAGAGCAAAATATATGGTAATTCACATATCAGACCTACTTTGGGGAAGGTTCTCAGCCAGGGTGGAAGGAGAAAGAACTTGCCCATGTGAAGACCACCTGGTGGAAACCCTTACACATATGGTTCTTAATTGTAAACTATATGCTGATCTCCATCAGCAATTTCTAGATCAACTCTGTATCCCCAAATGGAAACCAGAGTTGGAGGACATACATTTTCTATTACTGGGGAATGATCAGGAGCTCACCAAGTTAGTGGCTAAATATCTCTATTTGGTTTTTTGTCGTCAAAATACACTGCAGACATCTGATCTTCCTGGAGACCAAGAGATGTGATGATAGACTGCTCTGCCTCCTTTCTTTTAGCAAGTGTTTTGTGCCACTGGGGAAGTGGTAATTCTGTATTGATTTGTTTTGGATGTTTGCATGTGATGCCAATAAAAGTTTTCATGATGATGATGATTGGCCACTGTGAGAACAAGACGCTGGGCTAGATGGGCCATTAGCCTTATCCAGCAGGCTCTTCTTATGTTCTAATGGGACGCGGGTGGCACTGTGGTATAAACCACTGAGCCTCTTGGACTTCCCGGTCAGAATGTCAGCGGTTCAAATCCCACAATGGGGTGAGCTCCCGTTGCTCTGTCCCAGCTCTTGCCAACCTAGCAGTTTGAAAGCATTCTAGTGCAAGTAGATAAATAGGTACTGCTGCAGAGGGAAGGTAAACGGCATTTCCATGTGCTCTGGTTTCCGTCACTGTGTCCTGTTGCACCAGAAGTGGTTTAGTCATGCTGGCCACATGACCTGGAAAACTGTCTGTGGACAAATGCTGGCTCTCTTGGCCTGAAAGCAAGATGAAACTCCACAGTCACCTTTGGCTAGACTTAACCGTCAAGGAGTCCTTTACCTTTACCTTTTTTCTTATGTTCTTAGGTGGCGATAGCTTTATCTGTGAATAATTAACACAAGGATGCCTCCCTGCTGGACTTACCATGCAAGGAAGGCAAGTCTGCATGGATCTTTGGAAGAGTTGTGTGCATTATGAATGTTAGAAATTCAGACTCAAATCTTCCTTTCAGAGGCAGTTTTAGGTAGTGTGACCAGTTCAGCTGCACTGGGCATCATGCTTTAGGGGCCCCCACAACAATGCTACAATAGAACAAAAATGCTCCAAGCTCAGACTCCATTTTTAAGCCAGGCTTATTATGTTTTAGTAACTCAATTACCATTTTAAACCTGCCTCAACAAAGCTACTGTATCTGTTACTCTTCATTGAGTATTCGGAGGGAGTGTATGTTATTTTGATCTTTTTAAAACCTGTTTGTGTGGTTATTGTTTTAAGCAGGAGAAAAGGGGGAAATACCAAGAAAAAATCTAGTCTGCCTTAAAGCATTCCTGATTACTTAAACTAAAAGGATAACACTAGCTAATCTAAGCTTCCCTTTCAAAGTGCATAGTTTGCAGACTTAACATATAGACTAAGAGAACAAGAAGAACATACGTTTAGAGAAGAGTGGAAAACGTTTATTGAATACATGGGGGGAAATTGTGTACACTTGAAAACGCTGGCAGCATTAAGATAAATTCAACAGTGTAAATAAGTTTTGATGGATGTAATAATGGAATACAGAATGTTATAGTTTTTGTAAAATATGCAGGGATTTATGAAATGCAAAATGAACCATGGAAAGAGAAGAAGGGAAGTCATTGATATTTTAAGGATGTTTAAATCAGTGTTTTAAATTGTAAAACAGAAAATTTAATAAAAAATTCTACACACAAACAGTGCAAAGGGAGGGCACTCTGCTGAACTGACATGAGAAAGGAAGGATAATATCTAATAATTTTTTTGTGTATAAGATGCCCCCATGTATAAGATGCCCCCTATTTTGGGGAATTCCAAATTAAGAGAATACCCCTCAACACTACCCGTGTATAAGACGAGCCTCAATTTTAAACCTAATTTGTTGGTTAAAAAAAAACCACTCTAGTCTTATACATGGAAAAATACGGTAGATTCTCTTCTCGCCTCTAAAATCACATTCCAACAAGATTGGGCAGGGAGGGTGGACATCAAAACTTTTGGCTTTTTCCTGGCTGGAATGCACTTGCTACATAGAGGCAAGTGTCACCTAGGCTGTTCTGCTCACTTCAGCATCTCTCCCTGCCCCCTTTTTGCCGTAGAGATGCTCACCTTTGCCTCTGTCTCCCAGAACATTGTCCAGGAGTGAGTGCATCCCTTAGCCTGGAAGATGTTCCCAGCCCCTGGTATAAACTAACTGGCTGTGGCTCTCAAAGGTCTCAGGCTTTTGTAGTCTTTTGTAGTCCTACCTGGAGAGGCTGGGGAATTGCACCTGGGACTTTTGTGTGGTAGAGGACTGTTTGCATAGATAGAATAGAGAGAAATGACTAGTTGACTAGTTCAGTTACTAGAGGGAAGGGCAATTAGTGCAGTGGTAGAGCACCATGTATGCAGAAAGCTACAGCGATAGCACACTTTGGGTTCGCATATTTCAGCGGCACCCTGTGGGATGCCAAAATTTGGTGCTCCTCGCCTCTCACATTCCATTCTACAGTATTCATGAAGCGCCCCTGCAGCACAGCACCCAGTGGCATTGCACCAGTCGTGCCACCCTAAAACTGTGGGGTGTAACATAAGCAGTCAAGTACAACACTTCCTGTTTGCCCAGAGTGGACACACAGGGGGATGTTACTCCAGGCAGGAGGACTTCCTGTCCCACCTGGTCTGGAGCATCCTCCGTGTGTGACTAGATAGATGGGCGTAACCCTTTGAGACCCTGTAAAAGGGCCAGTCACTCAGCCAACCTCCTCTTTTGCTGCTCTCTTCTGATACCGATGTATTTTGCTGTCTGCTGGCTCTCAGCCAGCAACACATAGGCTCATTCCCATATGGGATGAACTCAAACTCTCTTCTGTAACTACAAGCTAAAGCCTGCATCCAGGGAACCTACTGTGAACTGAATGTGAATAAACTTCTTACCATTACTTTTAAAGAAGACTGTTGTGTCTTTATTCTTTTTAAGAGGGATAAAAAAGGGGGAATTTACCAGGAACGAGCCCAATCTGGACAAAGCCATATTGGATTTCTTAAGTCAAGAGATTCAAACTAATTTCCCAACTGGCTTCCTGTAATATACTGGGGAATGTACTCTTCTACTAGCTCACTAGCGTGAGTGAGGAAGGATAATATTTAAACAATATATCCTCTCCTACTATCCACAATGGGATGTGGGTGGTGCTGTGGGTTAAACCACAGAGCCTAGGACTTGCCGATCAGAAGGTCGGCGGTTCGAATCCCCGTGATGGGGTGAGCTCCCATTGCTCGGTCCCTTCTCCTGCCAACCTAGCAGTTCAAAAGCAAGTCAAAGTGCAAGTAGATAAATAGGTAACACTCCGTCGGGAAGGTAAACGGCATTTCCGTGTGCTGCTCTGGTTCACCAGAAGCGGCTTAGTCATGCTGGCCACATGACCTGGAAGCTGTACGCCAGCTCCCTCAGCCAACAAAGCGAGATGAGCACTGCAACCCTAGAGTCGGTCATGACTGGACCTAATGATTAGGGGTCCCTTTACCTTTACTATCCACAACTTTCCCACAAAAAGCTTAGAGGTAAAGCACCATGTATGCATTAAGCTCCAGCAATGGTAAATTTTGGCTTCGCAAATTTCAGCAGCACCTGTGTGGTGCTAAAATTTGGTGCTTCGCACTCCATTCTACAGCATTGATGGGGTACCCCTGTAGCACAGCACCCGGTGCCATTTCACCAGTCGTGCCACCCTAAAACCACCTTGGGCTCTGGGTTCGAACCCCTGCCTCCCTAGGTAGGGCCAAGAGAGAACACTGCCTGAAATCCTGGAGAGTTACTGCCAGTCAGAGGAGACAGTACTGATCCAGATGGACCAATGGGGTGAGTCAGTACCAGGCAGATTCTTTATGTTCCAGTAGCATAAGCAAGTAGAAAGAGGTAGGAATAAGAGCGGCAATATCTGCCAGAGTGCTTGAACTCACTAGACAAATCAGACCTCTTGAATTAAGCAAAACACTTAGCTCAGCAGTTAGCTAAATATGTTTTACATGGTCAGTGCAGTTTTTTAAAAATAATAATAATAATAGGTTAGCAGCATAATGGATATTGGGTAAAATTGTCCAGGGGAATAGAATTTGCAAATGGCACACAAACACCAATAAATGTCTTCACAGTGCTTGACTTGATATACATAGAATCCAGTTCATTTTTCTAAAAGTGAAAGTATCTCTGCCACATACTTTGGAAAGACTCTGATCCTATGTCGCTTTTCTAGGAGCAAGTCCAATGGAAATAAAATATTTTTCTTTTTTTTATAATAATTTTTATTAAGGTTTTCCAAATTAAAACAAATCAAAACAAATTAAATCCAATCTATAAACTTTTTGCCAATAACTAGGACTTCCCCTCCCAACCCCCTCTTGTGTTCCAAATCTTCCAAATAAGCAATTAAATTCAACAAGTTCTTATCCCCAAATTACACTCATCATCAATAACCCAATTTATCCAAATTCCCATCCCCTAAGATCGATCTATACCCTTCCACGAGTTTCCCCCTTTCAAACATAGTACAGATGGAAATAAGATAAATATGAATAGTAATTTTACAGCCTTTGGATTCCAATTTTCCCTCCCCTCTTTCCCCTTTGCGTTTCACCTATCCCTCCACTTCTAATATCTTCCTGGTGTTCCCACATTACACTATATCCCTCAGGTTCTTTGCCAGTCTTTGATTACGGATGTCCAATCGTAGAAGGAGTCTATCAAAAAAGGGCCCATTTCTTCTATCCAGGTTTTTATATCCAGGAGTAAAAACTCCAATTTTGTATCCATAAGCTTGTCAAACCTGAATATCCCAAATGTTCCCCCAGTTCTGTCCAGTTCTTGTTATTTCCTTGTTCTTGTCAATCATTCTCCTCCTTTTTATTTCTCTGTTCTCCCACAGAAATGTTCTTTTTCCAAAAGTTTCTAGTGTCTCTGCAGAGGCTTGTTATTCCTGGAGCAAAGCATTGCATCATGTTCCTTTCATTTTCCAACAAATAGTTCCATTGTTTCCTGTAGTGTGTAGACCTCTGTAGACAAAATAATGTTCCATTCCTGCAGTTTCCCAGGAGATTAAAAGTTCCATTCAACTGTTCAAGTTTCCTGTGAAAAACACATGCAATATCCCTCGGCTCCTCTAGGTGCATTGCAGTAGCAAAGTTCCCTTCCAGAATCACATCCACCAGACCAAGTAGCTTGTTGACCGATATTTAAAACAGTTTATATTCAATTTATAACAAATATAACCGGCAAAGTCCTCATAACAAAATCTCTATTTTAATCTTCCTTTTTGACAGCTCTTTGACAGCTGTCAAAACCTCCATCGCTTTTCTCCAGGCAGTTTCACGAATCGCTCCAGGGATTCCGGGGGAGGGTTGCTTTTTTTTTTTTAAACAATTCCACTTTTCTCCTCCAGCTCAATCTTATAATTTTCCCTCGCGAAGTTACTGATTCGGCAAGATAAGGTTACACTCGATCTTAGTTGTCCAGTCCTTTGTTTTGGCTCTTCTACAATTTAGGGGTGGGCTGACTTCCTTTTTTCCGCCTCCCCCGTTCGCTCCGAATTTTAAAAATTTATCCCCTTTTTTTTAGTCCATATTCCAATTACTCACGGGTTCTTCTTTAGAGCCGAATTTTCAATAGAAGAAGTCAGCGCTCTCCGCCGGATGGCATGCGGCTGCGCTCGGCAGGGATAGCAGAGAACTCAAAGCACCACGCTTCTCCCCGGCACCCGATCCGTAGCCTTTAAAAAGGCTCCTTCACGAGTCGGGAGAGCGCTAACGGTGCCAGCCGAGTCTCCATGTCCACGGCCTCCTCTGGCCGTGGTTTTTAAGGGTCCCCGCATCGCCGGTGCGGTAGGACCCAGCCCCTGCCAAGCCGGCTCCCTCCGGAGCTCGGAGGGAGTCCGCCATTCGGCGATGGCGCCGACCCGGAAGCCCGGAAATAAAATATTTTTCACTGGCAGGGATGGCCCCAACAAGTTAGGGAGGAGTGAAAAGGCAACAATAGGAGGAGGGAGGACAAGGAGATTTCAGAAGGTAGAATCCTGTCCTTGGCAGCACAATATGTTACACCCAGCCCTCAGGACTGGCCCACCCTTGAGACAAAGTGAGATGACTGCCTCAGGCAGCAAGATCCACAGGGGCAGCAGATTCCCATGTGGACCTTTATTTCCCACCCCCCTGATCTTGATGTAGATCTTTATTCAGTTGTTCTTCCCTGGTGGAGAGGAAGACACCATGTTGTGGTTTGCCTCGGGTGCCGAAAAGCCTTGAACAGCCCTGGAGCACAAACAAGCATGAAGCGAGGGCAAAACCCCTTTACCACTGTTTCTTTATCTTAAATATTCAACTTATATCCCTACATTCCTCCCAAAGGGCACCAAATGATGTTCTGCAGTAACTGCTATTCAGAGACAGCTTGAGTGAAAGCCATTGAAATGGTGGTTCAGGTGGTGTGGTATTATTATTATTATTATTATTATTATTATTATTATTATTATTATTTCAGTTTATCTACTGGCCTTTATACAAAGATCCCAGGGTGGTGTACAACACTGAAAACATAATTTACATAGTATAATAAAACAACCACAGCAAAAAATCCTAATAATTGCCCACGCACATTTAAAAGTGTGGGATGTATCATCACTGAAGCAGTCAAACACAACATTTCCTGTTGCCTAGAGTGGACACACAGGGGAATGTAGCTCCAGATAGGGAGGACTTCCTGTCATACCTGCCCTGGAACATCCTCCCCCTGTATGTGACCAGGTAGATGGGCGTGACTCTAGCAGACCCTACAAAAGGGCTAGCCAAGCAGCCATCTTCCTCTTTTGGACTCTTTTTGCTCTTTTGCCATCTTCCGGCTCTTAGCCAGCAGCACATAGCTCATCCTCACAGAGGATGGAAGCCACAAGGTAGAAAGTCTGAGGTCTAGCTCAGACTTCTCTTCTCTACAAATGTAACTGTAACCACACGAAAAAAGCCTGCCTTCAGAATACTAACTGTGAACTGAATGTAAGTAAACTGTACTCTTACTTTTAAAGAAGATTGTCGTGTTATTATTTTTAAGAGGGAAAGAAAAGAGGAAACCTACCAGGAACAATCTAGACTGGACAAGCCAGACTGGATTGCTCAACTTGAATGATTCTAATGAATCCATCCACTTTCTTCCAGCAATCTGCAAGGGAATGTGCACTGCTGCTTGTTCACTAGCGTGAGTGAGGAGGGATAATATTTGATCAATATATCCTCAGCATTCCCACAAAAAGGCCATAGATGGTTTACGGTCCAAAGGCATAGGGAAAGACCTGTAATCATGGCACTAGGTGAGCCTTTCTGGGGAAAGCATTCCACAGATGGGGGAACCACCACAAAAAGGCCCATTCTCGTGTTGTCACCTTCTGAACCTCTCAGAGAGAGGGGACACAGAAAAGGGACTCAGGTGATTATTGCAATTACCTATTGCACCCACAAGCCCTACGCTTGGCTTTACCTGGTATACAAGTACAAATTTGCATTTGAGCGCCAGACTAAAACGGGACATCGGATGTCTTTGCATTTAAGATCTATGATTTTTTAAAATACAGATAGGGTTGTTGTGGGCAGAGGCTGATAATTATCTGGATCACTAATGAGGGGGGCTCCTCCCAATGCAAATACCAGCTTCAGAGGAAAGATTTTCCTCAAGACTGCAATGATTATCAGCCCCCTGACCGCATGGGAGCTGTTTCATTATTTTTAAACGTGTATGCTAAGTGCAAATACACATTTAGGCTGCAATCCTATATATGCTTGTTTATGTGTAAGTTCCTTTAAAGTGAATGGAGCTTAATTCTAATTGGATATGTATAGGATTGCAGTGTTAACATTGTATCTAGTTTGGCCCTGAATTAGAATAGATCAGAGATTCTAACAACTTACTTACAGCAGATCTACAATTTACTTACAGCAGATCTACTACTACTAAGCATCCGGTAATCTACCACTAAGTCCTGAGCTACTTCTTTTATTCCTAGCCAACAACAACCCTTTGCAAATAATAACAAATCTTTTTTTTAATAATAAGGTGCTGGGGTGGGGGCAGAATAGTTAAGATATAAATTAACACCCTCAAGTTGTTTTTCTTGAAGTTCATCTTCCTTAAAAATATTGCAACCTCATCAATGAAAGACCTCAAGTGCTCTGAACATTTGAATTCAAAATGACCATGATTCGATTTTGAAGACATCTTGCAGGGGAAATGTGGGAAAGTGTGTTTTGCTCCCCCTGCTGGCTCCTTCCCAGAAGTTCACCTTCCTGACTAACATCACAAATGCACATTAACAGATATGTGTGGGGAGATCATTTCTGAAACATGGTCTGGGAGGTGGGCTGGAAGGGAATCTGCACCGTTGTTGGTTTTTCTTTATTAAAAAAATGTTCACTGTAAAGTGGGCTAGAACTGGCCAGTCGTGTCCAACTAAATTCCACCTACAGTAGCCACATTAATTTCATCGGGTGAAAAACGAGTCTTTTGGGGAAAGGACAAAGGCTGCAATTCTGACCCCTTAAAATCAATGGGAATTCTGCTATTGACTTCACAATTATTTTATTCATATTCCACCTTTCCTCCGTGCTGAAACAATGAAGGTGGCATAGGAATGTCAGAACCTACCTTATACACAGTCAGATCAATGGCCCGTTTAGCTTGGCTCAGTATTGCCTACACTGGATGGCAGCGACTCTCCAGAATTTCAGAGAAGAACCTTTCCCAACCCTACCTGGAAGATGCTGGGGGATTGAACCTGGGGCCTTCTGCGTGCAAAACACTGAACTTGGCCTTTCCATATGATGGGGTGGCCATACAATGACATGCTTAGCAATTGGATGGCCACAGAACACAGGGATTTCAGAGCTCTAACCAGAGGTGCCAGGGATAGAGACAGGGGTCTGTGGAATGTGGCATTGCCAGTGAGCTTCTCCATAGAAGAAGAAGAAGAAGAAGAAGAAGAAGAAGAAGAAGAAGAAGAAGAAGAAGAAGAAGAAAGGAGGAGGAGGAGGAGGAGGAGTCTGGATTTGATATCCCGCTTTATCACTACCCGAAGGAGTCTCAAAGTGGCTAACATTCTCCTTTCCCTTCCTCCCCCACAACAAATACTCTGTGAGGTGAGCGGGGCTGAGAGACTTCAGAGAAGTGTGACTAGCCCAAGGTCATCCAGCAGCTGCATGTGGAGGAGCAGGGAAGCGAACCCGGTTCACCAGATTACGAGTCTACTGCCCTTAACCACTACACCACACGGGCTCTCCTGGGTTCCTGGGCAATGGTGGCTGGTGCTTATTAGGTTAGAAGGCAGGGAGGTCAACAGCAGGTGAAGCCTGAGCCAATGGCAGGTGGAGCCAATAAATTCTACTTGTGTCCCCATTCTTCTCCCCTCTGAGATCTACAAGGGCAAAACTGAGACTTACGGAGGAGGCAGCTGATGGGCAGTTATGTGTTGGAAGACAAGCAGGTGAACTTGGAGGAATCAAGAGTGAGGTTGGTGGGCCATTTGCCCCAATGGACCAGCCTCTGTTGCTTCAGCAACATTCCTGCATCATTGCCTCCAGATCATGGCTTGGTGTGGCAACTAAAATGATAAAAGAAAGGAACAAAGCCCATTCATTCCCTCCAGTGTTTTGCAAACAGTGGAGCACAGGTGGGAGGAGATATTAATAATTTCTTGAGGATATTGTTTTAATTTTTAATCTCATCACGTGGAAACATCCCTAGTTGAGTGGATTAAAGGTGGATTTTCAAGTAAAGCTGAGTCCTGCACATTAGCAAGCTGCGGTGTGCATGGAGGGACTGTGTGTTGCATGCAGGTAAATTCCGGAGTCTGCCCTGCATAATTTGTAAGGTGTGAAAGAGCTATCCTATTACATCAAACTTATCTTTCTTAGCTGTCCCTCAAGGTACACAATTTTCTCAAGTCTCAAAGATGAGCATTTGCTGCAACCTCCATTGAGTCACTTTACATTGCATTCTGCAGTCTCCATCATATTATATTAGCAGACTCCAATCTGACAAATAGTTTCTGTTTGTATCCTTCGTCCATTTTGAGTCCCTCCTGAGTCCTCTTGCATTTCTTTTGTTGATTTATGCTGTTTGCTGACTATAAAAAATCAATGAAAATCTTTTTTTAAAAAAAGACTTGTCTGAATATTCTGTGTGTATGTTTACCCTGTAAAGCAATTACAGGATGGTTTCCATACATGGGAATAATATCCAAATTTTATCACCCTCCAGCATTTTTGCATTTCCATGCCTCTTGTTGTTGCTGTTGGGTTGCGGGGGGGGGGGGTTGTTTACAAAACAAGGGGCCACTGATGGATACAGGTGCACCCTTACAGCAAATATATTGAATGTTACCAAGCTGTGACTTTTAACATTGCCGCCTTGAAATTGTATGTCTTATTGACAAATTGTATCTTATAAAATTATCTGGCTAAAGAGAGAGAGAGATAACAATTGCTGTAAATTGTTTTGGAGACTCTGGGGTTTAATCTGAAGTTAAGCTAGTTTATGGTGCTTCTGATTTTTCTTCTTTTATATTACTGATGTTTATTATATTATTACCATGTTTGTATTTAGGTACATTTTAATGGAATGACATGTCATGGCCTTTGTCTAGCACATTAAACAGAAAGAATGAAAGAATGAAAGAAAAAAGTATCTTTCACAACTGGTGTCCAAAAACCAAATCTGACCTATTGATTTATTTTTTAATTTAAAAATTCAGATTTTGAATTCTGAAATGTTGCCAGATTTGGAATGTGCGGAAATTTGTTTCCTGTCTGTGCTGATTCATGAATTATATAGTTGTCTCTGAGAGAAGGGATAAGATCTCACATCATCTCAGTGCGCCAAGAAGTGGGAATGTATAGGAATGTGGCATATCCCATGTGTTTCAGCTGCATTTTGCTCTAGAACTGTTTGCAATTAGCTGTTTTTCAATAAGCACCAGGGATGTGTGTGTGTGTGTGTGTGTGTGTGTGTGTGTGTGTCTGCCACACTGCACAAAAACCAGGCAGCTTTTAACCCACAGATAATGTTGCTATTTTTTAGATTCCTTACCTGCCCTTTACCATTAGGTCCCAGGTTGGGTTACATTGTAAAAATACAATATCAAAACCAGTTTTAAAGTTAAGCATGGATCCTGTGGATTTAAACAGTGTGACTGTGTGCAGAAGGGGCTGGGGAACTTGTTGTGATGTAGTTGAATGGGGGAAATGTTATGGGCATTTTAATGTACTCAGTTGCAGCGCGAGGTGGGAATGCGGAGGTGTGAATGTGGGTTAGACAGAATATGTATCTTGCAGAAAACTGAGCTAGCCCACAATATTTTGGCACCTAAGGCTTAAGTTAGGTTGTCCCTTAAGCATCAGAAATAAGACCCATGGACCAGAATGGATTTCACACCCTAAGTGAGTTTGCTTAGGACTGTGGAACTTCAAAGATCTGCAATGAAAAGCATCACTTTCTCTAATGCCCATCACAGTAGCTTCCTTTCTAGAAGAGGCATTCTGCCTCCTGTCTCTCACAGAAGAGAATGCCTCCTTTAAGTTAATACTCACCAAGTGCAGTTTTTATAAGTTTTTCTACACACACACACATCTGTTGCCTGCTTAATAGCGGACACCTTGTGAAATGCTGAATCGATTTAAAATATTTTCAGCCAGTTAAACATTGCAGCCCTGCTGCAAATCCAAACAGCAGATGTAATATTTCACCAGTGCTATTTTTCTAGAAAAAGAGATGCTGGAACTCACCATGAAAACATCCCTTGTTCTCTTAGAACGGTGTCCACCTGAGAGGTGCCGGAACTGAGTTCCGGCGAGATGAATAAAAGCCCTGTATTTAATCATAATAACTTGGCAGTTTGCTACCTTTCTAAATGGTGACCCAAATCTACAGCCTGAGCTACTTACATCCTTCTGACTCATGGTCAGCCCTGGCTAACCCTGGCCAAAAAAACAACAACAACTCTGTACACAGGAATGAGAAACTGAATGGAGTTGGGTTTTGTACTATGAAAAAAACCCACAAGAATGGAGTTGGAGGGGGAGACAGAGTGGCAGAAGTAAATGCTCCCTTCTTTGGCCCAGACGCTGTGCCAGTACCGCTTCCTGCCTGGGCTAGTCTGTGCCAAGTCCAGCCGTTCTTCGGGAAGAAGAAGGAGCTATTTGCTTTGGCCATGGAGTTTATCATTGTGCATTATTCACCTCCTGAGCGGGCTTCCTCCCCTGCTTTCTTTCTTTCTTTTTTCTTTCTTTCTTTCTTTCTTTCTTTCTTTTCTGTGTGGTGGTGGGGAGAGGCGGCCTTGAAAGGCCTCAATGGCTGGGAATACCATTCTAATGACAGGGTAGCACAGCTTATTTAGAAGATGAAAAGGGGCTTGTGGTCTCATAGCAGCGCCTCACAGCCCTCAAAGAAGGTGCTCTAATGATGGGGGTGAGAGGCAGGGAAGGCCTAAAACAAACTCCAAAAGGAGAGCAAATAAAGCAGCCAGGAGCTTAAGATATATTAAATTACCCTGATTAGGAATTTAGGCAAGGCTCGAGGCTGCTGGAGAGGCGAAGGGGGGGGGGACACGCCAGGGGACGCCATTCATTGCTGGGGAGTGGGGGTCAGGAGGTCGCGGGAGTTCACAGGAGCTGCCTCCATTCTTATGTTAAGAGAGGGAGTGGAACAAGTCCAGGCCCAGGGAAAGAGAAGAGAAAAACCCTTGGCAATCATTTTGGGCTCTCTCTTTGCAAGGCGAGAGAAGCACTCTAGCTAATTGCCAAGCGGCGTCTTCCCAGTGCCTCAAGGAGGGCAGTTCTAATAAGCCTTTGGGAGATCAGACCCCAAAGGTGGAGACTTGGAGAGAAGGGGGGTTGGCAGAGGCAGCTTTCAGGACAGTCAAGTTCCAGGACTTTCCCAGGGGGAGGCAAACTGCACAGGACTCTCTGGTCTGGAATCAGAGACAAGCACATCCACTGTTAAGAATGGTGCACTTTTCAATTCTTTTGGGGGGAGGGATTTATACCCTACCTATATACATGGGCTAGCTCATTCCTGGCTCAATTCTCTCATACCTTCCTTGTTTTGTTTTTTTCCTCCCCCCCCCCCCCCCGCTTCATGTCCAGTGCAATTTTTTACATGTCGGCTCAGGAGTGAGCCCCAATAAGAGTTCAATGGCTAAGTGTTGTATTATTGCAGGCTTCCTTGTTTTGAAAATCTATATACAAACTGGCCTTTTAACATTAAAAAAATATATTTTGGGTCGGCCTGTGAACTTTTGAACCAGCACACATTTTTCTTATTCTTTAAAAGGTTTGTTTTCCTTATTGTTATCCTACCTGTCAAATACATATATATATTATACTCAAACTCAAATTATCAAAATGGTTTTGTTTTTAAAGTACATTTAATATCAGAATAAGCATAACTTAATCAGGCAACAGGGTGTGTGTTTTTTTAAAAAAATAAGAATGGTTTTAAAAAATGCTTATAATTCTAAATGCTTATAGCTACTGCAGCTGGCAATCACTTTCTTAAAACAGGCATTCTTCCAAGAGGCAATGCCTCTTCTATGACAACACTTCCTATGACACATGTGTTTATCATCTAAAAAGCAAACGAACTAAGACCCTACCTGCCCGTGGACTGTCTCACCAAAGTGGTGCATGCTCTGGTTATCTCCTGCTTGGACTACTGCAATGCGCTCTACATAGGGCTACCTTTGAAGGTAACCCAGAAACTGCAATTAATGCGGCAGAATGCGGCAGAATGCGGCAGCTAGACTAGTGACTGGGAGTGGCCGCCGGGACCACATAACACCGGTTCTGAGAGATCTGCACTGGCTCCCAGTATGTTTCTGAGCACAATTCAAAGTGTTGGTGCTGACCTTTAAAGCCCTAAACAGCCTCGGTCCTGTATACCTGAAGGAGCGTCTCCACCCCCATCGTTCAGCCCGGACACTGAGGTCCAGCACCGAGGGCCTTCTGGCGGTTCCCTCAATGCGAGAATTAAGGTTACAGGGAACCGGGCAGAGGGCCTTCTTGGTAGTGGCACCCACCCTGTGGAACACCCTCCCAGCAGATGTCAAGGCAATAAACAACTATTTTACTTTTAAAAGACAAGTGAAGGCAGCCCTCTTTAGCGAAGTTTTTAATGTCTAATGCTGTATTGTTTTTAATATTCAGTTGGAAGCCGCCCAGAGTGGCTGGGGAAACCCAGCCAGATGGGCGGGGTATAAATAATAAAAAGAAAAGAAGAAGAAAGAAGAATACACACACACACACACACACACACACACACACACACACACACACACTATATATATATATTAGCTTCAGAAATAATGCTTTTACCCATATGCAGCAAAACACAGGGATGCAGGAAGCTGCCTTATACCATTGGTCCACCTAACTCCACATTGTTAACACTGACTGGCAGCCACTCTCCAGGGTTTCAGGCAGGAAACACTCCCAGCCCTGTCTGGAGATGCCAGGGATTGAAGCTGGAGCCTTTTGCTTCCATCACAGTTGCTCTGCCACTGAGCTATGTGGCCCATCGACCTGAAAGAGGGGCATGTGGAGGCATACAGTATGGAGCCCCTCCCTTTCAGTACTGTCAAGCTGCAGAGGAACCAACCCTTGTGGCAGGTTGACAGGAACAGATAATACAAGGAAAAGTCCTTACCATCTACTTTTTATTCAATATTTACAGAGAGAGGCTTGAGAATGCAGCCTCTTTGAATAATGGCATTGTCCCGAGTCAATCTCCACTCCCCTTCTCTCCCACTTCCTCATTCGTCATCCCTTCTATGGGTGGCACTGAAGGCCCTTTGCTTCTAAGCCCTTGGCTCTCCTACTTTTAAGGCTCTCCGGCTCCTGGGAGATGGTGGGTCTGGAACGTTTTCTAGTGATAATGTATCAGCCAGCTGCTCTGCCTCTGCCTCCTCCTCCTCTCCCATTATTTCCCAGCCCCCTCATCTTCCTCTGAGCTGCGATGTCCCTCAAACCCCTGTTGTAATTCTGAACTGTCTTCCTCTTCTCTGGAAAAGTCAGGCTGGTCTCCACCATTCCTCCTCTGCCCAGTCCCTGACAAATATTGATGTTGCTACTGCTTACTTACATGGGATGTGACTGGGCTTTTAGTGTTGCAGATCCAGCTTTTCACCCACTTTTTCTTGGTAATCTTAATGCCTGGAAAACCCACCTCCAAACCCACCTCTTCCCTGAAGCCACTGAAAAATTGCTTTATCCCAGTCACCAACTGGGGGGGAAATCCAGATTATATGTTTCTGCATCTGCTAATGTTCAATTCTGGCCACCCATAACTCTTTCCTTTCCCTCTCTTCTCCTCCCACCTCTTCTTGTTGAAACTGTAGATAGTAAGCTCTTTGGGGCAGGGACTTGTATCTTGACTTTATGGTAATTTCCTCAAGCTCTGTAGTAGTATGAATTAATGTGCTATTTAAGAACTGGTACCTGAGTTTGCTTTCCCACCTCTTCCCTCCCAATCCCCTTTTCCTTTTATGTGGTGTATTTTGCCTTTTAAGCCTCTAGGAGGGGCTGTCTTGTACGTAATTGATTTCATATAATCTTCTCTGGGAGCTTTTCCATCTTTAAAGAAATAGGATTCAAATAAATAAATAAATATAAGAATAATCAAATTCAGCATCTGAAGTGATGATACTTTGTAGCCAATGTGAGGCTACTGAGAAAAAAGAGATTGAGAGAACTCCCAAATTTAAGATAGAAGAGGGGTTTTTTTTGGTGGTGGTGGTGGTGGTGGAGGTGGTGGGAGAAAAAACATTATCCAGGCCAGTCGAATGAGGACTGACCACGTTCAACAGTCAAATATGGAATATCTACTACAAGGAAGAAAATGGGAAACTTAAGGGAATGGAATATCCTGAAACAGGGCATGGCTGCCAGTCTGGCACTCCATGCTGCAATACTCTGTTGTAGGTCCCATTTTAAACCCTAACCACATCTGCATACTGCACTTCCCATTAAGACAAACTCCTCTGAATAACAGAATTGTAGACTTGGAAGGGATCTCAAGGGTCATCAGAAGGAGGGTCTTCACCCCCATCGTTCAGCCCAGACACTGAGGTCCAGCTCTGAGGGCCTTCTGGTGGTTCTCTCACTGTGAGAAGTGAGGTTACAGGGAACCAGCCAGAGGGCCTTCTCGGTAGTGGCACCCACACTGTGGAACGCCCTCCCATCAGATGTCAGGAAATAAACAACTATCTGACTTTTAGAAGACATCTGAAGGCAGCCCAGTTTAGGGAGGTTTTTAATGTTTGATCTTTTATTGTGTTTTTAGTATTCTGTTGGGAGTTGCCCAGAGTGGCTGGGGAAACCCAGCCAGATAGGTGGGGTATAACTAATAAATTGTTGTTGTTGTTGTCTAGTCCAACCCCCTTCAGTGCAGGAATCTGAGCTAAAGCATCCATGAAAGATGGCCATCCAATCTCTGCTTAAAGACCTCAAAGGAAGGCGAGTTCCCAACCTCCCGAGGGAGACCAGGAGACCATTCCACTATTGGAACAGCTCTTAATGTCAGAAAGCTTTTGCTGGTGTTTCATTGGAATCTCCTTTCTTGTAACTTGAAGCCATTGGGGCGAGTTATACCCCCTAGAGCAGGAAATAGCAACTTTGCTCCATCTTCCACATGACAGCCCTTGAGATGGCTATCCTATCTCCTCTCAGTCTTTTGAGAATGTTCAGGGAGGCAGGAGAGCATATATTGTTTAATTATATCCTTCCCAACTTGTGTTAACAAGCTCTACAAATTAGCAGAGTAACATTCCCCTTTTAAACTTTCACAGTGGATAGGTTTGCCAGGCTTGTATAAGCCTCTGAAATAAGTTTTCTGGTAATTCCCCTTTATTCCCTCATAAAAAGAATAGACACGACACAGTCTTGTATAAAAGTATAAAATAGTTTACTCACACATCCTGTTCACAGATGGATCCCAGAAGGCAGACTTAAGTTACAAAATATATACATGTGGAATCTATCCCATAAGGAGATAGTTCCTTTGTCCTCTCTTGGCTGGAAGCCAAGAGCACATCTCAGGAAGGAGATGTTGCTTATTCAAGGAATGGAGTCAGAGACAGAGATGGCTGCCTCCCCTGTCCTATTTTGTTACCTGTACAGGTGAGGTCACGCCCACCTCTGGTCACATGTAGAGGAACTTTGTCCCAGCCCAGGAAGAAACAGGAAGTTACAACTGGCTGCTCCAGACATCCCCTTTTTATGTCCACTCTAGAAATGTTGAATTTGACTGCTCTGTGTTTCACACCCCACAAGTGTCCTCTTTTTCAGTTGTGAAAAGAGTTGTGAATAATAGTCCAAAACTCAGATCCTCCAAACTATGTATTGACACCACCTCATTTTTGTATGTGTATTTAAGTTCCTCCACACCAGGCAGAAATGGAAAGAGTTAAGAAGAGGCACTGTTGTAAGACAATCCTCCACCTTCGCCACTGGTGGGCAGCTTCTCCTTCAGGAATGTTCAGTGAAAGGCTACAAAGCATGCATAATGGCACTCTTCTCCCTCTTCCCCTCCTCCCCCCTTTTTATTATTTATTTATGCTGGTTGCCGGCAAGGTTAGAACAAGACATTGTCTGGCTCTTTGTAGACAAGGCAGAGCCCTATTCATCGCTCAGTGACAAGCAGAAAATCGGGGAAGAAAGCCCGAAGGAAAACAAGTCATCAACTGGGCCCACATGAACCCACACCTGCAATCAGAGGCAGGCTGCAACAACAAGGCCCCCATTTACAGTAGGTTGGGGTGCTGTCTAGATACACCAAACTGTGCCCCAGGAAACCCATGCGGTTCCTTGGAAACATAGCAGTGATTCCTTAATGGAAAGATCAGTTATGGTGGGCGACTGTCACTGAAAAATAGCTTGCTCATCACTCTGCCAATCTTCCTTTGAAAGATAGGGTGCTGGGAATGTTTTAGACCAACGACAGAGAAGGGTCGCCATCCTGGCTGGAGCTGATGGGAGCTGTAGCCCAAAAACATCTGGAGGGCCACAGCTCCCCATTTCTGATTGAGATGATGCTGTCAGTTTACATGGCTTTACATTCAGACCCAGCAGTGATTCCAGTGTAGGGATTAAAGAGTCTATCAATTCCAGTCCTCTCAATTTCTCATTCTTCCAATCTTAAATTCAGTTAGCTGCATTTCTGTGATTTGTTTATTTTACCCTCATGGAAATTCAGCATTTTAGTGCCAATTTCTCCCAATGAACATACTTTTGTATGAATTTTTGACTAATGTACACATTTTTGCAAGTGGTCTTCCCTAATGTAATGCATTGCTTGCTGGGAGAACTGCACTGCAAAATCTGGATAAATGCAAATTACAAATGATGGCTTTGTTTCGGTTCGCATATAGTTTCAGAAAGTATGAATTTGATAGATTCAAATTTAAATACAAATTGCATTTCTCCCCCGTCTTGTTGAGGGAGACCTTGACTACATTAGATGCTAATGCATATACCTCACTTCCTTCAAAATAGAGTTAGCCAAACCTGCAGTGCTTAGGTGCCCTTCTGCTCAGTGGGGCCCTGGACCTCAGCCTCAAAATCCTACCCTCATAGCATCAATCACTCTGTGGTGGTCAAGTGTCAGGAGTGAGCTGGCAGTAAATCACACCATACAAGTTGAAGTTAGCTGTTTATTAACAAGAACACAATCTGCACTGTCTTGGTGTAGCATCAGGCCTAATGAACACAGCAGCTCTTCCCTGGTAGGTCTTGCCCCATGGATCAGTTGCCAAGACTGAAAATCCCCTCTTCCTCACAGCCATCTAAATCCCCTCCTCTCCAGGGTTTTCCCCAAAGCAATTGGAGACTGTGCCTGCATAAAGCCAACCTTTCCTCCACGCTTTTCATGCCTCTTCTGATTCTAGGAGACCGGTGGGAGGGGAGCTTGTCACAACAGGGGGAGGGAGGCATGCATGACTCTTCACCAGCCTGACTCAGCTCTGCTTCTTGGCCTCCCTCCTCCCCTGCTTCAACTTCTGCATCTGATTCTGGACTTCTGTCTGCCACAGATTCTCCCTTCTCACTAAACCCTGTTACCTCTTCAGCTTCTGAGTCCTCCTCTTCCCAGGCATCTCCCTCTTCTCCCTCTGACCAATCATTGGTGTTCCACCACCACTTCCCAGGATCTGAGCTTCCTTCCCTTCACTAGTTCCTCCCACCATTCCTCTGCATCCAACCACTCCATGACATTGAGGGTTCCTTGCGGACAAGTCAACATGGGTACCCTTCTCTCAAAGTAAGGAGTTGGACAAAATACTGGAAAAACAAGGAGACCCATGATTCAGTTCAACTCACAGGAACATGGGAAGCTGCTATATACTGGGTCAGGCTATTTGTCCATGGAACCTAGTCTTCTCTACTCTGACTGGCAACAGCTCTCAAGCAAACTTTCTCCCCACTCACCTCCTGCCTGACATATCCCCCCCCCCCCACTGGACATTCCAAGGATTGAACTTGGAGTTTCCTACCCATGAAAAACACACTCTGCCATTGAGCTGTGATTTTTCTCCACTAGAAAGACAGAAGTGGACCGATATGTGGAGGAGTGCTCCTGTCCAGGGTTCCAGCTAGCCAGTCATGTCCCCTACCAGGATACTCCATTCCATTCCACTAGTTGTCCTGTCCAGTTCCCCTGCCACCTCCACCAGTTAGCCAACATTCCATGCCCACTGAGCATGCTCAGTCCTTATCGAGCTGCTTGAGGGGGTGCTCCTTCAGGGATTTTGTTAAAACGTAGTACTGAAAATCTTCAGAGTTCCCTCAAGCCATCCGATAGCTGCCTCCTCTGCAGCTGGTGCTGTTTTAACCACATCAGAATCAACACTAAGAGAATCAGTCCATGATATACTATAGGACATAGGTAATAGGGCTGTCACACAATTAATGAATTTAGTCACCTAAAGTGCAAATGTTAATCAAGTCATCAACTAATTAAATATCAGTTTGCAGGTGAGGAAAAAGTTCTAAAGGGACTTGTTTTACTGATGATGCAACTATGTTGTATAACAGGCACCATCTTATAAGAAACATAATCTCTTAGAAGAGAAATCTTATATGAGGCATAATCTGTGTCAGACACAGGAGGGAATGCCTCTTTTAAGTTCATGTCTGGCATTTGCATAAGTACTTGTAATAAATATAGTTTCTGTAGTAAAAAACAACAACAGCCAGTGTTACAAAAATTAAAATTGGGAGCCCTGGACTTCTCTGGAAGTTTATCAAGAGTTCCTCAAGAAAAGGATCAAAAATGGCAGACAGGCTTCCCTGCAAGACAGCTTGCTCTCCAATGCTGTATTCCCTTGCACTATGGAGTCGCAAGGGAGTGTTGGGTAACTTGTAGGCCAGCATTTCCCACATTGTGGAGAGTAGTGAGCTGCAGCTCACCTTCAGGTGCACCTCAGCACTGTAGCCCAACCACCTAGCCATGTAGTAACCTTTAGGTTAGACAGATGCTAGCAGTTCCGAAAGCAGTAATAATTGACTTGGAACAGAGAGGAAGAGGGTAAGAGAGGGATGCTATTTAAGAGGGGAAAGGGGTGGCAGGGAGGAGGGATGAAAGAAAATGGTTGTTTGTGGGTGGGGATAATGGTACAGGTTAAGCGTGAAAGGGGAATGGAAGAAGAAAGAGACGAGCAAAAATGATTTGAGAGGCATGGGAGGAGAAGAGAAAAATAAAATAAAAACCTCCACTTATAGCCCCCCAATAAGCAAATTCTGTCTGAAATTAGAAGTCTGAATCATAATACCTCCAGAACCAACATGCATGTACTTAGCTTGAGAAAAGAAGAACTATGGAACTCCCTGTCATAAGGAAATCACAAAATTTCCGAAGGAGGATTAGATAACAACAGAAAACGGTATCAGTAATTGCCAACTGATTGTGCCAATCGCCATCTCCATTTTGTTGCTGAGTCTGACTCTGTCTTTGCGCTGCTATTTTGTGACTGGTGCACCTCAGTAATTTTTATGCCTCTGAGGGTGCAGAACGTGAGAACCCCAGTCCTCTTCTCAGTGGATGAAGGATAACAGCAAGGAAAAACCCATCTGGCCACTGCTTTGCTGCCTGAAACAATGCCCCAGACTCCTCTGAGGCAGTCTGTGGGAAGTGTTTAAAAAAAACAAAACACTGAGATACAATTCTGCTTTGAAGTTTTGAAATGTTATTAGATCCTTTGGCTGCCATCTGTGGGTTGCTGTTGTTGTTTAGATGGCTGTCATTGTATTGTTCTCTCTAGTGCTTTTAATTTTGTACACCGTCTTTTCAAACAGTAGCATATTTTTTAAAAATGTTGTTGTTGCTAGTTTTATGGACCCCGCTTTTAGAAATAAAGTTCTTCAGAAGGTGCCTTACATAATAAAAACCTTCAAGACAAGCACACAGCATAATAATGTATACAAGAGCCAGGATATGTTAGGAAAGAAGTTTCTTCAAACACCATTTAAGATCAGAGGAAAACATCAGAAAAGGTGATTTCCTAGTACCTGCCATTTTGATCCTTACTAACAGTCAGAGAATAGGACCCCAAATACCCTTTCCAGGGCACCGAAAATCATCTAAAACTGCAGGCACATTCAAAATGGAACTTGAGTTTGAATCTAGCTGCCCCAAGTTATAACTGTGCTTTTCATGAGAGCATGCCTTAGGTAGCTACTAAGAGTAAAATCAATACAAATACACTGCCATAATAATCATTATAAATCCACAGTAGTTAAAGCAATTAATGAAATGGTAGAACAGCAGCCAATTAAAAACATGCATTTATTTTAAAATAATCTGGGGAATATTTGCTTGCTGAGATGAGCCCAGAATCCTATATTGCCTTCTCGTGTCCTGTTGTTAACGTTAATAAAAATGTTAAGACTCTGGCAAATCAAGTATCCAGAACAAAACCTAGGCAACAAAGCAGGTATTGAGAGGAAGGAAGAATATTCTTATAAAAGAACTATAGTTGTGTGTGTTGGTGTGGGGATTATGTTTCAGAATTCAGTGTTCAAAATATCCAAAACAGTTTGCTTTTTAAAAAATCATAAAAGCATTAAAATAAAAAAACAACCCATGAAGATGTAATTTAAAATAACAGAACCGACGGGGAAACCATCTAAAACCAGGATAAATTTGTCAGCATCAACCAATGAAAGCAAGCTTCACCATCAAACACTAAAAGTCTGTGAGAATTAAAAAGTTAACCAAATTAAAAACTTAACCAGAAAGGTACTACCGTTGAACCTAACTAAATAAGGCCTCGCCACTGAAGACGCTTTCTCCTCAGTCATCAGCTATCTAATCTCTGAAAGTAAAGCTTTGAAGAAGATCCTAGATTTCAGGCAGCTTTATATGAAATAAGATGTTCCATTTCTATTTGTCTGTCTCTGTGTATGGTATATGGAGTATGTGTGAGAGGAGGGGGAAATAGATGGAGTGTTTGTGTGATTTCAGTGGGGCTTACTCTCAGGTAATTTGGTACAGGACTGAAGCTTTGATTGGCTAATCACCTGGCTTTTAACTGATCATTGACTAAATTCACCCACAATTTTGGATATTGCCAAGCTGCCTTTTTAACATATTGAAGGAAGTTCACATTTAATACACAAATCCTCCCATTTATGCTGAAGACATTTATCATACATTGCAGTGGCTACATTCTAACCAGCTTCACCATCTTACAGCTTGGGTTAAAACACTGTAAAGCTGAAGGAATAAAAATCTTTACCCACAACAACAACAAAAATGCTGGATCAAATAACAAGGAGTCATGTGACGTGTTAAAAGATTGTGATACACACTTTCCTTGCCTAGGGAATCCACTTGGACAGAGCTGCACAAAGTGCTGTCCCGTGGCTGCTTCCCTAGGGTCAAAGTTGTCAGCATGCACCATTTAAACTTTGTTCACGTCCGTCCATCGATCGGAATCCCGATTCAGCACCTTGGACAGGTAACAAAGCCCTAAAACGCATTCCATCTGCGGCTTCAATTTCCGCCCTTGGCTTGCAGCGGACTTTGCTATTCGAGATGTGGAAGTAGGGGTGGCGTGGTAGGGGAACCGGAATCCTCCATTCCCGTCACCGCTGCTTCCGGAAACAATACCTTGTGTCCGCACCGAGGGGTCTTAATTCGCTTTTGGCTTTGTGGGCAGTTCACAGAAAGATTCTCCAGCCAGGAGACAACTCGTTTTGCAAGGCGAGGCGTTGCCCGGTGCGTTCCCCAACAGCCCTTTTACAAAACCAATTATCTTATTAATAATGGGACATTCAAATGATCAGCACATTAATTATCACTTTAACTACCCTTCTGTTCACACCATCAAGGCAGTCAAAGAATACTAGAAGGCTGATCCTTCGCCGAAACTCCTCCCCCACCACTCAGTAGTGCAAATATTTTATTTTTATATTACTACACCCCGCCTATCCTCTAAGAAGTTCAGGGCGGCGCACACGTCCAGTCCCTATCCCCCCCCCCCCTATTATATCCTCACAACAACCCTGTGAGGTAGCTGAGGCTGAGAGAGAGTGACTGGGCCACGGTGTTCGTGGTCAGCTGCGCATGCGAAGCCAGGTCTTTTTGACGCTAGTCTAACGCTCTAGCCACTATACCACACTACCCCTTCAGAAAGTATATAGAAAGTGAATCCAGTGTAAGAGGAAGGTACCAGGTACATCTTACAACCACACCCGTTGAAAATGTGTGGTTGAAAATTACAACCACCTATTTAGATTAGTGGTTTCATTTTCACTCACTTTTGGGAAATCCTGTCTGGCGCCCGCTCTGAAGTTCTCGCACATTTATGTTGGCTTAACTCTGCATCAATCTCCAGGTTAAAATTGCCTGCGGAATCAAGACGGTCGCGTCTCACAAGACCGGAGGCAGCAGTTTTTCTTCATGGAGGTTTTCTTAGAATGTTCTGTCATTTTATTTATTTATTTATTTTGTCGTATACCAAATAGCCTAGTGAGAGAGGTGGATTGCTTCAAACCCCTTTCCTGGAGGAAAGTTATACGCTGTAGCAGAGCAAGCTTGAACACCGGCATCTCCCATTTCAGTCTAAACAGGAAGTGTCTTATAGCCATTTTACAGATGCGAAAGCCGAGACCAAGGAGGAGTTGCTTTATTGCGATGTTGTTGTGTTTACAAACTGCCTTGAGCTTCCGGAAAGTGGGTGTGAAGGTTTCTAAAAACTAAATTAAGTATATAAATCACACTAGACCATCACTTCAACCCAGTCCAGGCAGAACTGAATTAGAATTTGAACTCAGGTCTTCTGCTGCATAACAGGGCGCGCTGGCCGTGAGATGATTCAGAAAACCTGCTACCTGCTTCCGGGAAGCCAAATAGCTGGTTAACAATTCCATTTAGTGTCTTCCTTCCTCCTCTCTCCCTCTAAGCACAAGTCTGAACGAGTCGTGATGACTAATGGAGCATCCAGTTTCAGAGGCAGTATACCAGTGAATACCAGGTGATGAGGATAAACAACATGGGAATGCCAGTCTGTTCTAGTCCTTCGTGTGAGCTCTCAGAGGATTTTGATCCAACAAGGCAATATCTATATTCTTAAACCTAGAAGTAGTTGGCAACAACACTTAGCGAGGGCGATGTATAGAGCTTTTACACTTCTCTTGTCAAGTAAGGAAACAGCGAAGCGCAAGTCAAAAAGAAAATCAAAACCAGCCCTATGTTCTCCACGCTGAAAGCGTCCTAGAAACAATGACACCTGGAAGACAGGTTACCTGTTGCAGGTAAGAAATTCACGAGGCGCATCTCGCGCGAACTCCAAGATGGGATGAAGCGACCGCTTCCTGTCCCTTGGAACGTAGATGCCTCGGAGAGGATCCTCTGAGATGGAGATAATTTAGATGCCGGGAGGAGGAGAAGCGAGGTGCGTTTTCCTTCAGCTCTGCTCGGCCTGCCCCAGGCAGAAAACGTTTTCTCACTCTCTTTTTCTCTCTCTTTCTACTCCTCTGGAAGTTTCGTCGGGTGGACACCAGAATTCTGCAGGATGGGATCCTGACTCCCGCCCTCCCAGGTAGTTCTTTAAGAGGGAAAGACATTTTTTGTTTGTTTCTTACGAATGGGCAGGAAAAAACGGATGAACTCTTTGCTCCGTAAAACCAGGATGAAAATGACTGAGAATGAGCCACAATTCCCAGCTTCCCAGCCTTCATTTCTTTAAAACAAAAACAAAAACATAGAACCTGAGATGTGGGGCAAAACGTACAGACACCATAATCACATTTCGAGAGATTTTTTTCTTCCTTTCAGTTTTACTTTATTCCTATCATACCCTGAAAAAGTAAATTTACGGGCATATTTTAATCTGGAACCGAGGCTTCCTAAACCATATCTATAGGGGTTGCTTGGCAGTGGTAAAATAGGATGGGATTGGGTTGTATTGCTCGCACACAAATCATTCTCTTTTCTTTGTAAAAGCGAAAGTTTTTACCCCTCCCTTGATTCCTCCGCTCTGCCCGTTTCGGTTTCGCTTCTGTATAAGAATATGTACAGTATACGCATTACTTTAGAGAACGAGCTAGCCAAAAGTAAGTCCTCTCTAAATCCCACTGGCACTGAGGAAATTAACCGCGTGTTCAGCTTTCTCTCTTTCTCAGATATAGATGCACACGCACGTGATATAGTGGTTCAAAATGCGGTTGAACTCTGTCCGGTTTCTTTTTAAAGTCTCCATTTTTTAAAAAAATGTCTGCAAGGCAAATAAGATTTTAAAGAGCGAAGAATCATATCGATAGATCGCTGTCTCTTTCTAGAAGTGAATTTTGTTTAAAGGCTTCTGAGTGAAACTAGCTTTTATAATAATGTGTGCATGTGTGTTATTAACATATTATAGTATATAATGAGAGAGCCCACCTAGTATTTTCAAATGTCACTTTTTCTATTAAAAAAAAAGAGTGCGGTCTGAAAAGGTGAGGTTCTTCAACCCTGGTCCCCTGGCCAGTTTCGCTGCCGTGTCACCGCTTATAGACCCTTATAGACCTGGCGGGAATCAACTAGCGATCAGAAACCTATCAAAGACTGAAAGCCAAATCTGACGGAAGTTTCGGAGACTTTGATTTGATGGTTCTGCTGCAAGAGGGCCCAACTCCTACAAGGTTTAGGTTGAATAATCTGGGTCCGGGTTATATATGTGTGCTTTCCTAGTATTCATATTTGTGTTTGCTTTTGGGCAGCGTTGCTCTTGCGCTAGGATCGATGTTGTGCTTCTTTGATATTTTCATTCCTAAATCCCTACAGGATAGAAAGGTGGCTATATGCTTGAATTAAAGGGGGGCGTCAGTTGGTGTTTCCTGTCCCGTCCCCCCTTTTCAAGAGAGGTGCCGGGTTTTAAAAGATGGGGGTCGGAGCCCCAGCCTAGATCATGCTTTAGAAACAGAAACAGACACGTTACTGGGGAGTCACTTGATTCCCACGGCTCTACTCCGCGCGCCACCGACGAGGCAATTCCAACCACGTCTACTCGGACGTAAGCCCTGTTGAATTCAACGGGGCTTACTCCCAGGTAAGTGGGTTTAGTTTTACAGCCTGGATCTGGGTCCGACGCCTTTAAAGGCAACGAGAGCTAGATTACAGCCCAGGGTCTGAACAACTTGTTGAGTTGCGTTTGCCCGGAAAAAGAGGTTTTGGCGCACATGTTGCAAATCAACCTCTTTGCCCAGGGGTGCTATTTGTCTTCAAAGAGGGTCAGGTCACAGTCCCTCCTTCAAATGAGAACTGTCCCTCTCTTTGAGAAACCTATTCTCAATTCTTTATTTATACGGCTATTAGCCCATGAAGTATGTACGAACATAAAAGCACAGAAGCATAAAGACCAATATATCTAACAACAGAAGGTGAACACCACGATGCAAGGGTGGGTCATTGAGCAGTGACAAATAACAGCTTGGGGCCCGGAAAGATCCAAGGGACGGTTCACAGAAAAAGGAAAACTGGAGACGAGATCCGTCATGCACTCTCATCATAACTGTCCGATTAGTTTTTGATGTTGTTGTTGTTTTTTGGTGGTTTTTGTGTGTGAGATAACCACATTCAGGAATCTCGCCACCTGCAGAGTTACAGAAGGATCTGTATCCTGCAAAAGCAGTGCGGCATGTGACTCAACAGGCCTGCCAACCAAGCGCAGTAAAGCAGGACCCAGGAATTTAGTCCTGGCTATGCTATGTAGGGGACAGTTGAACATTATATGTGGAAGAGATTCAACTGTTTTCCCGTCACACTCACATAGCGGAGACACCAAACCCTTGGAAAATCTGTGGCTCAGCAGGTTCGATGGAAAAACATTGAACCTTGCACGAATAAATGCAAGTCGGTGTGGTACAGATGAAAGAGATGACATGTATGATGGAAGGCCAAGTGGTGGGGTTATTCCGTGATACCTGGGGGAGCAGAAACCCCCACCCCTGGAGAGGTTGTGTTGATTTTCAATGTCTGCTAATCTTTGCTCGATAAGGCTTTTGGCTGAGCGTAGGTTCATCTTTAAGGAGTCCGCTGCGGAAATTCCGATGCTCAGAAGTTTGGCATGGATTTTTCCTACCCACGGATTAACAAAGTCATCCCGCCAGAGGCACTGAAAGAGGTAATGTTCAGGAAGCCTATGCCAGCTGGACAGCCAATAGCCAAAGACTCGCTTCCAGATGACAGTCTCCAATGATGCAATCCTTAACTCCAGACGTATGGCTGCGTTGCTCACACACATGGGGAGTTTCAGGAGGCGACGGAGAAACTGATTCTGCAATGTCCCCAGTGATGTTAAATTGGACCCTGGGGCCCAGAGCGGGGCAGCATAACAGAGGGTGGAAACCACTTTTGCGTGGTACACCTTCAATGCAGAAGGGATGTGGGAGGCTCCGTCGGCCGCAAAAAATTGGAGCAGAGTATTTGTTTAGTAAATACTGTATCTGTGGCTTCCAGCTTAGGTTGTAGTGAAAAAAGACTCCCAGGTATTTAAATTTGAAAACCTGTTCTAATTGGACTCCATCTAACTTCCAGTTGTAAGTTTTCCGAGACCTGGTAAAGACCAGGACTTTAGATTTCCCATGATTAATTGTCAGATGGTTGAGTTTGCAATAAGCCGCAAAAATCTTTAGGGCTCTGCATAAACCGACTCTAGAGTAGGAAAGGATCGCTGCATCGTCGGCATATAGGAGCAGAGGGCAGCGAAAATCAGCTAGGCGGGGGGCATGAATGTTGGCTTGAGACTCATTCAGAAAGAGCTTCATGACGCTAATAAACAAGTTGAAGAGGAGTGGGGCCAAAATGCAGCCTTGGCGCACTCCTCTATTTATTGGGACCTCGTTGGATAGGTTTCCCGCCGGTGTGAGTCTCACTCTAGCCGACGACCCGTGGTGTAATTGGGTTATAAGCCATAACAGCCTTCTATCTATGCCCCATCTCTCTAATTTTTTCCATAGACAGTTTCTTGGGATACTGTCGAAGGCGGCCTTTAGGTCTATGAAAGCGACACATAGGCGCCCCGACTCGGGGAAGAATATTTTCTGGCAAGATGATACATAATTACCATATGGTCAGTGGTCGAATAATTGTTCCTAAAGCCCGCTTGCTCATGGCCAATCAAATTTGAGTCGTATGCCCAATGGGACAGCTTAGACAGCAAAAATTTTGCATAGATTTTCCCGATGATAGACAGAAGGCTGATGTTCCAATAGTTCTCTGGGTCAGCAGGGGGACCCTTTTTATGGACTGGTACGATCACGGCCTCCTTCCATGACCTAGGGATAAGCCCCGTATAATTAATTGCATCAAAGACTTTGGCCAGAATTTCAGCCCACCACCTCGGTTGCGCAACAATAGCCTCAGCAGGGACTAGATCCGGCCCGGGGGCTTTGCCCGTTTTCAGATCTAGTATCAAGTCCATTATCAGGTCTGGGTTGGTAGAGGGCCACAAAGGTAGATGGTCAGCTCGGAATTCCGTGGGTGAGTTGGATTCCTCTGCCAAGGAGAAATATTTACTCAAGAATTGTTCCCATGTGGGCACAGGGATAATCGCCAGTGGGTACTTCCTTCCTCTTTTGTTTATCAGAGCCCAAAATTCCTGTGGTCTGCGGGATCCAGAGGCCGCAATCAAGGCTCGCCAACGCTTTTGGTACCACTCGCGTTTGGCCAGCTTTAAAGTCTGTTTGTATGCTCTTTTGGCTTGTAAATAGGAGGGTGGTAGAGCCTGGGCATTAGAGTTTTTGTATTCATTATAGATGGAATGAAGAAGGGATCTTGCTTGTTTGCAAGAGGTGTTAAACCAAGGGGCCCCAGCACTGCAATGCGCCACTTTTGCCTTTTGAGGAGGTGATGTAAAAAAAAGTGGTAAGGTTTGTTATAAGAAGGTTAAAAAGTTTCAAAACCGAATTGAAATCTTGTAAATCAGTAGTTATTTGAGGTAGATAGGCAATGATTTCCCTATGGAAAAATTCCTGGTATTTTTGGGCCACAGCCTCCGACCATTTGATCCCTCTTATTTTGATCGATGATAGGGTTTCCAGAAGGACTGAGTGTTTATAGTCCTTCTGGCACCGGAACAATGACAAAGTGGTCACTATTGGAAGGTGATCACTGAAATGTTGGTTTTCAACTTGGAAGGAAAGTACATTAACGGCCAAATTTGCAGAGATCAAGAAGTAATCGATAACACTGTTAGATGCTAGTCCCAGGTGAGTGAACTCCCCCGGTATATCGGGGGGGAAGGTGCCGTTCAAGAATACTAGATTCATTTGGTAAAGGGTCACTCCTGCTTTGTTTACTCTGTTGTCCTTTGAAGTTCTAATTCTGGTATGTTCCAAGTCAAAGTTGTCCAAGCATGGGGGAGTCCACCATTTGGACTTGGTTAGTAGGTCCCAATTTGTGGCAATACGAGCATTAAAGTCTCCCCCAATTAAGGAGTACGAGTTAGGACATTTGGTATGACATGACAATAGGTGATTTTCAAATGATTCCCATCTCCAATCAAGATCAGGTGCTGAGCCTTCAGGGGGAGATAAACATTAGTAATTAGTAATGAGGACTTCCCTTCTGCGATCAGTCCAGATAGAGCAAAAGGCGGGGAAGCCCGTACCAGAGTGAATTTGGCGTGAAGTTGGAGTGAGATCCCAATCAAAAGACCCCCTTTGGGGCGACCACCTTTCAAGGAAGGGGAGGCCGGAAGTGTTAGAAGATTGAAGCCGTCTATGGTAATCTCTTCCTCATCCCATGTTTCTTGGAATAGAATGATATTAAATGAGTATATGTACTTCCTGAATTCGGGATCTGATTTTTTGGTTCTCCAACCAGCAATGTTCCAGCTAAGGATTGATAATGTCAGGTCCTTGTGCTGTCCCGGTAATTGTCACTTTGAGTTGTTTAATAGGTCCTTGGAGGTAGAACGAGGACCCATAAGGAAATCAGTAATTTTAGTTTGTGCGAATAAGGTCTTCTTCTGTGTTGATTGAATCCATGATTTGGTAACATTAACAGGCAGGGAGGGCTTTGCCAGGGAGGAAGAATTAGGCAAAGTTGGTGAGGTCGGATGCTGTTCATTGAGGTGAGTAGTAGCAAGTCTTTGATGGGCTATACTAGTAGATCCGTCAGAGTTGTCAGTCTTAACCAGGGTAGCGCTAAGAGGTGTACCAGCCATCACTTGTAGTTGCTGCGCAGATGGAGAAGAATTATCACGCAGATGTATAGAAGGACGTGAACGTGGGGATGGTGCATGCATAGTCATTTCCTGGTGATCTTCAGACAGGGTAGATTCTAGCTCAGGCATTGAAGCAAAGGAATCATCAACTTCCAGATTTTGATTGGACATAAGGTCTGAGACGGGAGTATTGAGTTTATCGACTTCCTCCACGGTAGAATGGTGCTGTTGGTCAACAGGTGACTGCTGATTCAGATCAGTAGGGGGTAACAAAGTAGCAGGTTGAGAGATTATCAAGGCATTTGATGGAGACACCTTGTGGGACGTGGAGCGCCTGCTCTCCTCTCTCGTCGGCATAGAGGGGTCCTCTTGCGATAGGAGTCTTTGTTTGAGTAGATCCAATCTATCGAGAATAGCCTGCGGTTCTTCTGAAGGGAGTTTTCCATAAGAGGAGATAAGATTTCTCTCTTCAGGGATATTCCAATCTCCGCTTGCAATTGGATCATTCCTCAGCGTAACTAGATGGGCACTTGGGATCGCAGGTGGAGCAGGGGGTACCCGACTAGGTGTTTTTTCCTTTATTATAGGAGCAGAAGGAGGTAACGAGCATTCATTGCCGGTTAAGATGTTGGCAAAAAGAGGTTTGACACTCGTGTCCTTAAAGACTCTTGTTGTTACAATCTCCCAGGGTGCCAGCCGATCTTTTTGTCTTGCAAGAAGATGTGGGATCCTTGCAGACTGGAAGGAGAGCATAAATTTCCTTGGCCAGGGCGTGGCATTTAGGGGTACTACAGATATAAGATCTATCTGGAAAAAAGGGATATTTAGCAAATCACGTAGGTACCCTTTAGCCATCCTCAGGTTATTCCACCTAAGTCTGGGGGCGTCACGGGAAAAAATGGATAGACATATTTTATTAGGTTGAAAAATCAAGGATTGCTTATTCCTTTGGGGCAGTGGCAGCCTGCATCTAGAGCCCTTAAGGTGAGATTTCTAGTCAAGTTGTCTCTTTAAGGCACTTACATTTGAGAAACCTAGCGACAGCGACAGGAGGCCATGGGCGTAGCCAGGATTTTTTGGAGGGGCAGGCCTTTTGCTAGGAAGCAGAACCTCAGTTTGCTATGTATTTTATTGATTTTTTTTAATTTATGGGGGGCAGCTGTCCCTCCTTGCCTCCCCTTGGCTACGCCCATGCAGGAGGCAGGTCCTTTTCAGCCTGGGAAGGGCCGTAGCTCAGTGGCAGAATATCTGCTGGGCAAGCAGAAGGTGTGTGACCTCGGTTATATATTTTGTTGTTGCAAACCGCCTTATGTATAGTAACATAGAAAGGCGGTATACAAACTAAAAGCGAAATGAAGGTCCCAAGTTCAATCCCCGGAGTTCCCAGGTAGGGCTGGGACCGGGAGAGACTTCTGCCTTGGAACCCTGGGGAAGATGCTGCCAGTCAGTGTAGACATTATGGAGCTACAGTATAAGGCAGCTTGTTTTGTTGCTAAGTTTCGGAGGTCCGAACTGGGGAATGGTCGTGTCTCTGTCATGCAGAAGGTTCAATCCTCAGCATCTCCTGGTAGGGCTAGTTAGAGACCCCTGCCTGAAACCCCTCAAGAGTCTGACTGTATAATATGGCAGCTTCCTAGATTCCTGAATGTCCTGTCAAGACAGGAGGCAGAAGCGAATCCCGCTCTCCCTAAGTTTTTATCAGCTTTTGTAATGAAATCAGGGGAGAGCCTGTGGTCCTCTAGCTGCTCTGGGACTCCAATTCCCATCAGCCCCAGCTTGCAGGGGCCAGCGAGCAGGGATGATGGGAGCTGGAGTACATCGACATATGGAGAGTCACAGGATAGCCGTCCAGGAACTAAATCAATCCTCATATTTCGCCCTTTAAAAAGGGAGGGAAAAACAAAACCAACACAACAGTGTCTCTGGATGGCATGGACACAGCATATACAATTAAAAACCATTTTTTAAAGATCATAATTTACAAAGATATCGGCAAGCACGCACACAAAGGCACGGAAAGCAGCAGAGAAACCCACTTAAAAATATGGAATAATTCTGCTTTACAGCCTGTATTTCCTCCAAGGAGTTAAAAGACAGCGTCCATGGCTGTCACAGTAAATACACAGAAAAACACCGTTCCCATTTTATTCTCACAACAACCTTGTGATTGATGTAGATTGAGATGAGAGGCTGATTAGGTTGAGCGATGGATGTCTTGTGTGAAAGGCTGAAAGCCTTGAGCTCTTTGGAGGAAAGGTGGAAGTATAAGTATGGCAAATAAACAAATAAATGACTGCCCTCGCCCATTGTTTGTCTCTTGCGTCTGTTACTCAAAAGATTTTCTGCTTCTGTATGTGGATCTTCCATTTATGGTAGTTCTCACATCGCCAGCAGCCACCAATAGAGCTATTTCATGTGAACTTTCAAAACATCGAAGCCACTGGCCAACTTCACATCTGGTGGCAGGGAATTCCATAGGCTAAATTAATGTGTTGTGTGGGGAAAAAAGTACTAGCTTTGTCTGTCCCGAGTACACCGCCATTCAGTTTCACCGGGTGATTTTAAGTCACGGTGTTATGTGAAGAAGAGAGTGGGAAATATCGTCTCACATTCTTCTTAATTAGGTAAACTCGTCTTTTTCTAAACTTCAAAAAAATATAATTTAGTTTCCTCTTGGGAAAGGTGCTCCAATTTCCATTTAAAAAAAAGTTTGTTAGCAACATAATCTATAACGTCAAGTACTTCATCAATGAGAGAACCTAAACAAATAATCTATACAGTTGGAATTAAGGAGATCGAAAAATGTTTAAGGCTGCAATTGTAGACACGCTTATCTAGGAGTAAGTCCCACTGAAGTAAATGGAGCTTACTTCTGAGTAAATATGTAGGGGATTGCAACATATGTCTGGCTCTGGAGTTGTTGTCAACCCAATCCTGCTCAGACTAGACCAAGTGAAATTAATGGATCTATGTTAGTCATGTTCGGTCACTTCAATGGGTCTGCGCTAAGTAGGGGTAGCTATGACGACAACCCAATGCCTCGTATATTGCATATACAAGGATACAAAAAGTGAGAATCTATGCAAAGGGATTTGGAAAATATAGGCTATTGGGATCAAAGGGCTAGGATCGCACTGAGAGGCTGCAGTCCCTTACTCGCTCCTGAACCCAGAAATGAGTCGAATTGAACGCAATGCGACTTACTTCTGAGTAGACACACTCAGGCTTGAGCTGCAAATATCTTTATCTGGAATATGTGGAGGGTGCGGTTGTGGGAGTATGGATTCTCACTCGTTTTTGGACGGCTGGTGTAAAACAATGTGCGCGATCCAACGCCTCTTACGTCGAGGAAAATTGTCTGGCCGAGCTCCAGAGGACAGCGGAATGCACCCAAAACGCAGTAAGGATTGCGGTATGTGCAAAACCACGGAGTCCAGTCTTATGAAGAAAAATAATATTGGTATCTCCATAATTCCTAATACGGATCATAATTCTATCCCAGATGGACAAATCGTCTGATCAGTGCTTAAGTCATCAGAAGAGGACAGATTCCCCTTTCCTTACCACAGAGCGAATAACTTTGCGTATTCCTTACCACAGAGCGTCCTAACTTTGCGTATTCATGCTTAAGTTATACCTAGAAAACCCGCAAAAGGTTCTAGAAGAACGAATATGGTCGGCAGCCAAATAGCCTCTGGGAAACCTCCAATGCAATACAGTATATGAAAGTAAGAGCCCTTTCCGACCACTTCCTCCAAATCTTCAGTTTGAATTTGTTTCATTCATCCTTTTCTACAGGGGACGAACCAAATTTGCCGCCCCAGTTAACAAAAATCTCCTTTTTAGACCTTTCCTAGTCATCTGCTGAAAAGCACTGCCCTTTGGTTTACTTTCCACTGAAGGACGAGGTCCGTTTGGTTAGCTTCACGTCTCTGAGGTTTTCAGCCCCAGCGATGCTTCCAAAGTGGTCAAGGACGCAAATGGTCAAGGATCAGGATCCTGGAGAAATCCTTGCCCCCCCCCCAGCCCCAGAAACGCTGCAAAGAATAATATGGGTGGAGGAAGAAGAAGGTACGATTCAGGAACAAGCATATGGACCCATCAGGAGCGAAATTAGATCTCCAAAGAATTTTAAAAATACAAGCACCTGTGGTGCGTATTTTTACTCAACTATAAAAGTGAAATCACGACTATTAAAATAACATGAATTTGTTTTAAACCCATGTGCCTCTCGCACCTTTATAGTTTCTAAACCTCCAGGCAGGTTCTATTGTATTTTCATTACTGTGCAGCATGGATTCGAGCGCTTTATTCTTATTGTTTTTATTTGTGGTGTTGGGGTTACCAGGCCAAAGTTTGTCCCATCGCTTTACCAGAGAGGTGTGCTTAACTTCCGCCATTCAGATGTGCTTAACGTTGGCTCGATCCGTGAACTTGCAATGATAATAAATTTAATAATATAATAATTGCAATTTAAAAATTAAAGCCTAAAGCAATAATAATAATAATAATAATAATAATAATAATAATAATAATAGAAGAAGAAAGCTATTTCATTAGAATTTTCCCCAAATGCTTTGACTGAAGAAGCCGAATAGATAAATTGGGGGGAGCGCTGTGAGTAAATCCCATCGAGTAGAGCAGGGCTTACTTCTGAGTAAGCCTTTAGGGTTAAGCTGTGAAGTGCTCTTCACTCGCTGGTCTAAGAAGTGCTCTCCAAAAACTGAACCACAAACAGGCCCGGCCACCACCTTCTGGCAGTCAGGAAAACGAAGTCAAGCCCAGGGAGAAAGGCTTCGTTTATTTTACGAACAAGAGGTTCCAGCCAGTGTTTACACGAGAGCCGCTCCTTTAAAAATAAAAATAAATATGCACACACACACCGCGCCAAGAACCTGGAGAGGACTGATTCTGGAGACCAATTAGGAACGTTCCTCTTGGGGAGAAGATGTAACCAGGAGAGAGGTTTGAAGCCAAAGGGCCAATTTCCACCGCACAAAGAGCTTTTAAGTACCTTTGGGGGGGAAGCGCTGGTGTTGATTCATAAAGCAGGTACTTGGGCAATCGCCATTCAAACCACGTGTCTCTGTGTATTTTGCTCGCCAAATGCACTTTAAGGCCGAGCAGGTGCAGCGAAGAGCCCCCCACCCCTCGGAGGAAGCCGGCGGAAATTGCGCTTAACCGCGAATCTCAGCCTGGAGAGGTGAGCGCAAAAACCGCGAGGGTTTTGTTCTCTAGGGGCAGAGATAAGGGCCCTTTGCTGAAGTTCTTCAGACCAGGGGAAGGGGGAGAAGAAGAAAGTATCATTCTTCGTTAGGAAGAATATGGGGGCGAGGGTAGCCCGAGTCCCAAATTTGGACCTCTTCACAAGCGCAGGAGGCTCATAGTAAAAAAGCTCTCTGGCTCTGGAGGCAAAATGAAAACACGCACGAACACCCTTTCACCCCTAATACTGGAATACCCAATAGAGAGACTAAACACGAGCCAGGACAACAGCAAAGCAAAGGCATTAAAAAAGAAGTTTTTTAAAATAAAATAAAGATTTTGACTTTTTTTTAAAAAAAAAAAAGCATCGAAGTAGTCGGGTGGGAATTAGACTACACCCCCCCATTTTTCTGTTCTCATTTCGAAAATTATAATCTTATTTTAGTGTTATTTTTATTTTGAATTACATATGTGGGGATACCACAATATTGTCAATGCTTAGGGTCTCTATATGCCTTAATCCGGCTCTATCCAACCCCACCCCAGCATTGTTTATCTGGAGCTCACTTTTCAAGAAAGGAGTAAGAGAAAATGTTGGTTTTCGGGGGTTTTAACACCACAAAGTGAGCCGGTGGGCCAAAGAGGCTCTTCTATCTGGCTAGATTTCCAAGGAAAAACGATGCATTTAATTGAGCTACATCAGAGGTAGGGAACATTCTCTCCCCACCCCCCACCCCCCGCCGCCATATTCCCCTCCTACGAAGCCTTCTGGGGACCACGTGGCAGGGGTGAGCGGAACCAGAACCAAAAGCAAGTGGAGCAATACATCGAATTGGACCTTTGGGCAATAGGTTACTGTCTACACACGCTTACATCGCCTCCATCCGGGCGAACAAGAAGAGTGATCAGAGTTCAAGGGCACAGCCAGTCAAAACACACGGAGGGTGCGCTCAGGATTCGTAAAGGGGGAGGGAAAGCGCATGGCCTGGATAGAGTCAGAAGGGCCGGAGAGAGAAGCCTGGAGGTCCGCATTTGCCCTCCCCGGGTCCACATCACGGATAGACAGAAGAAACATAAGAAGCTGCCTTATACTGAATCAGACCAGTGGCCCACCTCGCTCACCTACACTCCACACTGACGGCCAACACCTCTCCAGGTTTTCATGGCAATGGTTTCATCCTGCGTGGAGAACCCAGGAATGAACCTGAGACCTTCTGCCTGAAACGCTCCGCCGCTAATAATAATAATAATTAATGATGATGATGATGATGATAATTTATACTCCACTCATCTGGCTGGGTTTCCCCAACCACTCTGGGCAGCTCCCAACAGAATATTAAAAACACAATAAAACAACAAACATTAAAAGCTTCCCGAAACATGGCTGCCTTCAGATGTCTTCTAAAAAGTTGTATAGTTGTTTATTTCCTTGACATATGATGGGAGGTTATTCCACAGGGCAGGCGCCACTACCGAGAAGGCCCTCTGCCTGTTTCCCTGTAACCTCACTTCTCGCAGGGAGGGAACCGCCAGAAGGCCCTCGGAGCTGGACCTCAGTGTCCGGGCTGAACGATGGGGGTGGAGACGCTCTTTCAGGTATACTGTGCAGCAGACCTTCCTCTTAGTAATCAGGATGGTGACAGATAAGATAACAGATGCGATCAGATAGAAAGACCAGTCAGACAGAAGATACCTCAGATAGGTTAGACAGAGCAGTAAGAAGCAGGCGCAGAGCTGGCGAGGCAGGCATCATCTAGGTCTACAGCAGAGTTCCCAAACTTGGGACTACAACTCCCATCATCCCTTGCTAGCAGGACTTGTGGACAGGGATGATGGGAGTTGTAGTCTTAAAAAAAACAGCTGGAGACACAAGTTTGAAAAACGCTGATCTATAGCAAGTTTCCGGGGAGGCAGTGCTGAAACTAAGCAGGTTAGGTTCTAGACAGGTAACCGCCTGGGGAACCACAAGGTTAGAGTATCAGATTAGGGAGACATGGGTTCAAATCCCCACTCGGTCACGAGGTTCGCCTTGGGCCAGTCCCTGCCTCTCAGCCCAACTTATTTCACTTTCTTTTTTTCTTCGGAGGATAAAATGTGGAGCGGAAGAACCTTGAGCGCCTCGGAGGAAAGGGGTTGTTTATTACCGTTATTAGATCACCATTGTATTTTAAGGATAAAAGCAAAATCAATCAGATCCCTGCCTCCCGGGAGCTTGAATTCTAAGGGCAGGATTCCAGACAAAGTCAAGCACTTTTCATGTCCTCTTGAAATCAACAAGGACTCGGTTTTAAAAGACGTAGTCGTGTTTTAAGACTGAAGCATCAAAACCAACCATCCTGGATTCCTTGGCAAGTTTTGCGCACCGATGCGTTTTTAAATCTTTAAGGTACCACAAGCCTGCCCTGGATTTTCGATTGGGACTGCCACAAAGGGATGGGAGAGACGAAGGCGATATTAGAGATGGTCGTGGGCAACTTTAGACCTGCAAATTTAGGTTTTAGGTTGGGGATTCGGTAGGCTAGATTAGACAGATAGGTATATTGCCTGAACATCGCCAACGCTCAAAAGCACGCTCTTGAACAGCTTTTTACCGAAGCTTTGGCTGCTTAAAGTATAGCTTGCGGAAAACTTCCATCTTGCCGACCTGGAAACAGGTGTGTAGAGATTGGCTGTGGTTACTTAGCGGTAAATGACCTGCATTCTGTTTGTGCTCAGAGATGCTCTTTACCTGATGGTTGAGCGGAAGGTTGTTTGTTATCGTATGCTCCATATTTCAAAACTACACTATTTAGCTGTAAGGGAACCTAATGCCCCGTAAACATGAAATCTAGAAACTTATTCAGGTGCACATGTTTTATGGAGATTATGGGACATCGTAGTGATGCGTGTTGAGTGAAAGGGGGGGTCGCTTTTATCATTTCTAAGCGGTACACATTGAACAAATGTAGAATTGATGTCTGAGTCTTTCTCCTCTGAAGGAGTAGACCCAGACGAGGCTGGCACCCGTTTCTAATCCACCTGCAAGCACAGAACTCCTTAGAGGGATTGCTTGGACAGATTAGGAGACCCCTTTGGCGCGCCCAAATATCTCTGCCCGCACCTTGACCATTAACAAAACTCCAAATGAGTTTCTTTTACTTTAGCGCTAGTTCGGTAGAACATTCCAGGCCAAGAACTCTGTGTTAATTCGCAAGCTTGCACGCTATGTGCCACCAAGGAATGTCGAGAAAAGCAATGGCGAACAGCGCGAGCCTAACCATGCCTCAGAAGTAAGTCCTGTTGAATTCAGTGGGCCTTACTCTCGGGTATGGAAGGTTAGGATTGCAGCCTCAGAGACGGAATTGTGAAAGAGACCCTTCCATCTTTAAAATTCTGGGAAGCAGAGAGAATGTTATTTAGCAGTAAGTAGTAGGACTATTTACATGACTTATTTCGCTTTTTGATCATAATGGTCAACAAAAAGGTTTACAAACCCAATAAAGCAACAACGGGGGGGGGGACCTATCCAAATCTAAAAGGACAATCCAGGTTAGTAAAACATACACACACGCAAAGAAGACGTCAGAAAATGCCTCCTAGTATTATATTTACTTCCAATGGGATCAAGACAGCGTCCTCCTTACAGCAACCTTGAAAGTAGGGTTAGTTTCAGAGGTAATGATTATCCAAAGCTCATCCAGTGAGCTTCACGCCTGAGCAGAAATTTGAACCCGGGGCACCCCATTCCTAGGCGATGCTCTAACCACCACAATACATTTGCTGCCCGTATCAGGCAGTGTTTTCTCTTCCCTTCGTGACAAGCTGACTCTGCTGCGCTCAAAACCCACAAATCTCTTTCTATGCAACTTTGAAAGGAGATGCCGGAACGCAAATGAACGACACCCCACCCCGTTTTGTGCCTGCGTATACCTACGTGCAGAGGCATTTGAAGGATACCGCTGCCTCTACGCCGCATCAAAGGTTCAAAATTGAATTGGGGGCTGGGTTCGAGTTACCTCTGCACGAGGGGCCCTGTCTCTTTAATAGCTGTATTGAAGATGGGGTGTTTAGTAGGTGCTTTAGATAGGTGCGGAACATAGGAGCCAACTCCTAGGGGCCGAGGGGTCTTCGCTCCCCACAATAAAATATTTGAGGGGGTCGTCGCCCCCCAAAATTGATGGGCATTGTCATTCAAATAGTGTGCGTGCACTGTGTCGTGTGATTAATTATAGGGGTGGGCCTTACTTACTTGGGTCCCTCCAATATTATATTCGCGTTGGCGCCCCTGATGCGGAATAAAATGGGCCTATGTCAAAAACCTAGACAGCATCTTAAAAAGCAGAGACATCACCTTGCCAACAAAGGTCCGTATAGTTAAAGCTATAGTTTCCACAGTAGTGATGTATGGAAGTGAGGGCTGGACCATAAAGAAGGCTGATCGCGGAAGAATTGATGCTTTGAATTATGGTGCTGGAGGAGACTCTTGAGAGTCCCATGGACTGCAAGAAGATCAAACCTCTCCATTCTGAAGGAAATCAGCCCTGAGTGCTCACTGGAAGGACAGATCCTGAAGCTGAAGCTCCAATACCTCATGAGAAGCGAAGACTCCCTGGAAAAGACCCTGATGTTGGGAAAGATGGAGGGCACAAGGAGAAGGGGACGACAGAGGACGAGATGGTTGGACAGTGTTCTCGAAGCATGAGTTTGACCAAACTGCGGGAGGCAGTGGAAGACAGGAGTGCCTGGCGTGCTCTGGTCCATGGGGTCACGAAGAGTCGGACGCGACTAAAGGACTAAACAACAACATGTCAAAAACTCCCCCTCCTCCATAATTATTAAATAAGCATGAGAGCCGGTCTCCTTCAACAATGGTTCTGAACAACGAGATGTGAGAAGGGCTGTAGGTCAGACGTAGAGCATCTGCCTCCCACGCAGAAGACCCCAGGTTCGAACGCCGATATCTCCCGTTAGGGCTGGGGGTGAGCCTCCCCTGCCTGAAGCGGCTGCCAGTTAGTGTACCCAATACTGAGCTTGATGGGCCCATGGCTCCGATTCCGTGTAAGGCCGTTTCCCGTGTTCCTACCAGGAAGAAAGCAGCAGAAACCAGCCCTAGCCACCAGGGCTCCCCACCCCCCTTGTGCCAAACCATTATCCTCCCGATCTACCTCGGAGGACTGGAACAACGGGTTGAGATCCTTGATTTGCAGGGGCTTGGACTACACGACCCTCGGGGTCCCTTCCAACTATACAATTCTAAGAATCCATGGGGCGCCTCCCCGGGTTACAAATGTGACGAAGGAGGTAAGAAAAAGAAGGCTGGCTCAGCAAGCAACTCCCTCAGCAAGGCTCCTCTCTCTTAGCTGACTCGCAAGACTTTTTCTTCACCTGCAGCTTGGTTTGGTCCTGTTTTATTTTTTCTTGGAGATGGATTACTTGAGAGGAGGTGGGACTGGGGGCTCTTATCCGGTTTCTTCCACTGCTTTCTGCCTTGCATAAGCCCCTACCAGCCTTTAATAATAATAATAATAATAATAATAATAATAATAATAGCATTCAGAATCTGTAGAGGACGCGTGACCCGCGCATTCACACGAGCTTTGTATTCCCTGTTTGCAGCTCCGTTTCTAATGGCCGGTGTTTGTGTGTTTTCGCTTCCTCTTCCTCCTTTCTTTCTTTCTTTCTTTCTTTCCTCCCTCCCTTCCCCTTTCCACCCGCTGCTGCGCCGGCGACCACCCCCCTCCCCTATCGGCCTCATGCTAATAGCATGCAAATTGCCTCATTTGCATGTTTCTCTCCGGCCCGGAGAACGGCGTGGAGCTGGCGAAGGTAATATATTTCCTAACGTGAGCGCCCAGTCAGGAGAAGGTGGCTCCCCTCCCCCCACTTTCCCTGTCTGCCTCCCTCCCCTTCCCCCTCCCCCTTTAGAAGCGGCTGGGAAAGAATTAACTCCTTCTTGGAAATGGGGAGGGAGAGAAGGCAAGCAGATCTTTGCCGTACGCGCCGTCTAATTGGCCTGCAGCACAGCCTCCGCCTGGCATTGCTGGAAGAGGCACCTGCCACAAAATGGCTGCCCGCGAGCGTTGGGGGGGGGGTTGGTCTGGCTCTGGCTTTCTTCTCCCCCCCCCCCCCCATTCTCAGCCTCCCCCTTTGCTGGTTGGCAGATGATCAAGACGAAGATGGGAATGGGTAAGATCCCATTAGGGAAGGTGCTTCCTCGCTCCCCTAAATCTGAGAGGATAGAAGGGCTCCCCGTGGCTTCCCTAGAGAGTAGATCGCAGGAGCTGATCTCTGAAGAAGCAGGCTGGACACGAAGGAGGGGAGATCCTACCCACGTATTTTGAAAATATTAGGGTAACTGTGCGGGAGCTGGCCTGGCGCGCGCGCGCGCGCGCGCAGATGCCGTTCCTTTTTACTCGGAGTAGACCCACTGGCATGAATGGACCTGAGCTGGCAGGGGAAAGGGCCTCGCTCTGCTTTGTGTGCGGAAGGTCCCGGGTTCATCCTTGGCATCACCAGATTTCAACCCTTGCCTGAAATCATGGAGAGCAGCTGCCGGTCAGTGTGGGCAATATTGAGCGAGATGCACCTTGGTCTGACTGGTATAATACAGCTTCTTTGTTGATCGTTTATTCACTGCTTTTATATCCCACCTTTTTCTGCAAGGAGCTCAAGGCTGCCGTACATGGTTCTCCCCTTCCCCACAACAGCCCTGTGAGGTAGGGCAGGCAAAGGAGCAATGACTAGCTCCGTGAGCTTCATGGCGGAGTGGGGATTTGAACCCTGATCTCCCAGGTCCTAGTCCGACACCCTAACAGCCACATCACACACGCCTTTTCAATGGGTCTTCTCTGAGTAACGTTGCCCAAAGTTTCAAAACAAACACAAGCAGCGCTTACCCACCCAGCAGCGCGTTCCTAGACGCCTTCCCTCCTCAAAAGAAAAACCATGTCTAGTTCAGTGGGGTTTATTGTCAGGTAAGCAGAGATATGGTCGCAACCTCAAACGTCCAAAGGACCAGGGCTTCTAGACAGATTGATCTCCACTACAACACAGTGCAATACGTTACAGACGAGTGGACGGGAGATCTGGAGAGGAGAAGGTAAGATATACACCCCAGTCTGCTGGAAACCCGACAATAGCGATTTTCTGTTTCACTACACGGCGGTGAAACCACGGCAGAGCATCTCTGACGCCTGAAGAAGGTCCCTGGTATATCTCCCTAATGAGCACAGCAGGGGGAGAGAGTAGGTCTTGCTCAGTTGTTGTTGTTTAGTCGTGTCCGACTCTTCGTGACCACATGGACCAGAGCACGCCAGGCACTCCTGTCTTCCACTGCCTCCCGCAGTTTGGTCAAACTCATGCTGGTAGCTTCCAGAACACTATCCAACCATCTCGTCCTCTGTGTCCCCTTCTCCTTCTGCCCTCCATCTTTCCCAACATCAGGGTCTTTTCCAGGGAGTCTTCTCTTCTCATGAGGTGGCCAAAGTATTGGAGCCTCAGCTTCAGGATCTGTCCTTCCAGTGAGCACTCAGGGCTGATTCCTTAAGAATGGATAGGTTTGATCTTCTTACAGTCCATGGGACTCTCAAGAGTCTCCTCCAGCACTGCCTTTAAAGTTAGATGAGGCGGATCATATCCATTTGAAGGTAAGAAGAGCAATGTGTACAGAAGAAATTCCTCTTCTCCCTCTCACACCTTCTATCGCATCAATAGCGCACCCGCGCACATGCGCAAAGGGATTCACTGTGGCTACCCTAACTCATAGAGTACCAAACCTATTGCTTTATAGGCAAACACATACACACAGCTGGTCACAGACTACATCAGGGCTGGGCAGACTGAGTCTTGTGGGGTCTACTTTGTTTTTTGCTTTCCTCTAGGAACTCCCAGGTCCACCAGATGCAAAAAGCGGCAGCGGGGAGCCATAATACTCAATAATATACTGTGCCAAGAGCCATACACTGTGTCTCTAAATTGGCATCTGAGTTATAAGGCATCAGATATTCCAACACAAACCTGAACAAAGATGAAAGGGAACCAATTAATACTCCTATTTTGCAGATGAAGAATGTCAGGCTAAGGTAGTGATCAGCTGAAGGTCAACCATTCTTCTTCTTATTATTATTATTAGTAGTAGTATTCTGCCTTTCCTACAAGAACTCCTGGTGGCATACATAGTTCTCCTCACACTTCATCTTTATAACAACCCTGTGAGGTTGGTTAGGCTGAACGAAAGTGACTGGCCCAAGGCTGCTTCACGGCTCCATGGGAATTTGAACCCAGGTCCTTAGCTTAAGACTCTACCCCACACTGGCTCTATTCACTGTTATTTGAGACTCTAGACATCCTGGCCAACCTATTGCAAATCGCTATTGTCCTCTGCTGAACTAGATACATCCACAAACACTTCAGAGGGAATATGCCTCGGGAGTGTTTAGTGTCTCCATGTCAGTCTTTCTGTATGTATGCATCTGTGTGTTCCATGATGTGCATGTGATGTGCATATGTGGGGTTGCCTGTTACATTCCTGCCCATGCCAGCTGTGGAGTGGGCCCTTTCGGCCATGCTCACTCTGAAGCGGTTGGAAGAGGGAGACAAAAAGATCAATCTCCTCTGTTTACTAAAGATCCCTGGTGTAGAGGCTAAAGATCCATCTGGAGAACAGCATTCTGGCCCGTCAAATGCTTTTGGAAAATCACAAGCATGAAAACAGATACTCTATCTCCTTTGGATACCAAGGCTCTACTGTATATTCAATCAGACATGGCCCATAGCCATTGATAGCTCTATGTTTGGTGAATTTGTCCAATCCCTTAAAATCAAACAGAAACTTCCAAGCTAAGCCATTCTCTTTCCCTTCCATAACCCACAGTTTGAATGAAGAAGTACCACTGCATATATATATACTCCAAGTCCACGGTCACTCTAGATCAGTGATAACCCTCTATGAAAGAATATGGACCCCTGTGCTCTACTGAGACAAGCACCACAACTTTATTTCCAGAGGTGGACTTTTGTGTAAGGAGGGAATCTGAACTGTTTTTCAAATTGTTGTGTTGGGAGGGGGTGTCATATCATAGGAGTCAACGCTCCAAAATTCTAAAACATTACAGAAACTCTCTCTGTGCGTACGAAGTGCCCGATATTTTTTCCCCTTTTTTGATTCGGTTTTGGTGAGCCATTAAACTAAATGAAAGTATTAACTGCCAGTACCAGCGTGGCATATTCAGCACTTTTTACACCTTTTCTAAAACCTCTAACTGCACGGGATCCAATCATTAGGATGATGGAAAACACGATCAAGTTAGAATGTGGATTTCCATCTTCCATGTACCTTTCTTGAGAATCCAGTCGGATAATCCCTCTTTCCTCTGACACAGATACATTTTCCTCTCCATAACAACAGTGGCGTAGCGTGGGGGGTGCAGGGGGGGCCGGCCGCATCTGGGGGTTAGGGAAATCCACGGGTTAGGGGGCGCAAATCCATGGGTTAGGGGGCGCAAATCCATGGGTTAGGGGGCGCAAATTACTTGCCTTGCCCCGGGTGCTGATAACCCACGCTACGCCACTGCATAACAACCCTTTGCAGGTCTACTCAGACCCAAGTGTCATTGTTTTCAGTGACGCTTACTCCTAGACGTGTATAGGATTGCAACCTAAGAGTGTCACTACACCCGGCCCGTGACACAGAAAGGGACGAGGGATGATATTCAGTGCTAGTCATACTCAGATCAGACACCTTCTCGCTCAAGTCCATTAATTCCAAGGGTCTACTAAGACTTTGCTGGCTATCAGCCTTGGAGATCAGCAGCTGCTGCAACGCAGACATAGGCGCACGTACACACTTTCACATTTATATTCAATCGCAATTATGCCACACACTTGCTTCTATAAGCGAGTCTCTTCTAAGGCCTAGTTCAAAACTTTCCCACGACAAACGTGAACTTAGGGGGAACAGCTGGTGGCAGACAGACAGCCTGCGGATTGGCAGCTCTGCGGAGTTTGGCTTTTAACAAACCATCGTTCCTTTTGCTTGAAACGCCGTTAGGATTCTCCGCCCGCCCGTGCTGCTGTTTGGAATGCAAAGCGCGTCTTGATCTAACCCAACGCCGGTTGTTCTAAATCTAACTTCACCGCGGGAGATCTAGGAGTCGCACGTGTGCGTGCTTTAGTTTCACTCCTCGAGTCTAGCGGATAAACGATCCGGTCGTGGGTATACTGTCCATCACAGCGCAGACGCTAGAGTGGAACATTGGAACAGTGTTGGGATTCGGATTTTAAAAATCTATTTTAAAAGAAATCCTTTCTTCCCAACCTTCGTAATGAATCAAGTGAAAGGCTTCAGACCCATCAGCGTAGGAGTCAACGCCTAGGGGCTCCGGCCCCCCAATAAAATATTTGAGTCCCCCCCCCCCAAAAAAAAAGGCGATGGGCAGGGCGTTGCCATTCAAATAGTGTATGTGCACCACGTCATGTGATCGATTGTGCGGGGCGGGGCTTACCTGCCACCCCCAATATTTTATTAAAGTTGGCACACCTGCGCATCAATGTCTACCCAACTTTACTATCCTCTGACTTAAGGCACTACCATCTTCAAAACCAAAGAAAACAAAACTGTGATGGTTAGGTTGTTTGAGCATGGAGTCCCAGTCTGCCTTTACAAGAGGAGTATAAAATCACTGTGTCAGGGAAATTCTTAAGGACAGAAAGGCGCCAGAAGAGCCCCGCGGAATAATCAGATCCAAAGTCCACCTAAGTCTAGCTTCCTGCTCGCAACAGCAGTCCGTTGCCATTAATAATAATAATAATAATAATAATAATAATAATAATAATAATAATAATAATAATAATAATAATATTTGTACCCCGCCCATCTGGCTGGGTTTCCCCAGCCACTCTGGGCGGCTTCCAACAGAGATGAAAAATACACTAAAATGTCACATATTAAAAACTTCCCTGAACAGGGCTGCCTTCAGATGTCTTCTGAATGTCAGGTAGTTGTTTATCGTTTTGACATCTGATGGGAGGGCATTCCACAGGGCGGGCGCCACTACCGAGAAGGCCCTCTGCCTGGTTCCCTGTAACTTGGCCTCTCGCAGTGAGGGAACCGCCAGAAGGCCCTCGGAACTGGACCTCAGTGTCCGGGCAGAACGATGGGGGAGGAGACGCTCCTTCAGATATACTGCACCGAGGCAATAGTGCTCCCCCGGTTGGCCTCTAGCATCTGATGCAGTGCCTCCGACAATGGAAGCTCCATTTAGCGCTCGTGCAAAAACAAGAAGACCTTTCAGAATCAGAGCTGGAAGGGTTCCCTCAAAGATCCTCTTCTAGTTCGACCTTCAGCCCATACGCGAAATCCCTTACCGGCGACAGACATTTCTAACGTCATAAGAAGCCGGACTTCAAGTCAGGGACCATGCCCACTTCTTGTGGCAGGCAGTTCCACTGCCTATCATTTTACTTGCTTGCTTGCTTACTTACTTATACACTCATTCATTCATTCATTCATACATACATACATACATACATACATACACACATACTACAGCGGACTTCAATGATTTCAGTTAAAACCAAAGAGCAATAAAACCGATTTAAATAAATAAATAAATAAATAAATAAATAAATAAATAAATAAATAAATAAATAAAAACAGCCAAATCAGTAACAAGATGAACAGTTATCAAAATCCTGCCAAGCCAATTCGCCTTCCACAAAGGCCTGCCTGGAATACGTGAGTTGGCAGTCGGCACATTGAGTGCAGTGACCTAATTACTGGGGCGGGGAATAGTGGGGCTGGCCCCTTAAGGAAATGCAGAAGCCTTTCCTGACTATAAACTAACTTTTTACCCTTTAGCAATCGTAAATACAGTAACTTTGGCGGGCAACAAAAGGTAAGGCAGGCGAACTCTTCCTCTCCCGCCCCCGTCATTCGAGGATTTCTTGTGTGAACAAGTCAATCCCTTTCTCTGCCCTGGTTCTCCTCAAAGTCAGTTTCATTAGCTTGCCACCCCCTCCTCGGTTACAGACGAAGAAAAATCCTCTCTCCCCTCTCTCCAGACCCCATTCCGTATCCCCTCCCGCTTTTCTGTTATAAATTTAAAAAGCAAGAAATATTTTAGTCCGCCAAGAAGATCTTCCAACACACAACTCTTTGCCTTTCTTCTACCACTTTCAAAGTGGTCATCTAGCACCAAGAATTTACTGGGAGTCATTTATAATTCCTTCTGAAAGGAATTGGGGATCTCCCTGCGCCTCAGTATTTCCAGTCTCTGGAGGGAATCAATTAAATGTACGCCCAAATGGAATTAATTTGGGATTTGAGTTCTAGGGGTTCATATAAAGTCAATGGGGATCCGATTAATTTTTTAAAAAAATATCATGGAATTTCGTTTCAACTGGATAGCAGATTTGGGCTACCCATTTACACGATATATTCTCCCTTTGAGATTTGGACTTCTTTAAATGATCACTCTAGTCTAGCCGTTTGCTCGCAGAAAATCCAGATTGTAACGCACAGAGGAATAATAGTTTCATTTTTTAAGGGAAATTGTGAGTAGGCTATCCCACCAGAACAAGGGTGATACCACCGTTTAGCATTTCATCATGGTGTTCCAAATATATCGGTGTAGATGATGATGATGATTAAATTATAATCGTAAACTTACACCGATATACAGCTACAAGGTCCATTTGACTTTAATTGCACTAAATTAGCAAAATAAACCTGCGCAGGTCCCTGCCCTCTAGGAGTTTACAATCTGTAGCCAAAGTTCTGCACGTTTACGCGTCAAAGGGATTGGTGCACCCTAAACACACGTGCTTTCGCTGCACTACGAGTAAGTAACACGCGTCAGCTAGCGCAGCAGCCGTCCCACTGATTTCAATGGGAAAGCGAAGGATCGGGTTAACATGGGTCCCATTTAAATAAATGGAGCTGACCATGGTCGTAGCCAGAATTTTTGTTGGGGGGGGGGCTGACCTCACCATTGGGTACTCCCATGGAGCTGACCTCTGCCTGGGTTACACGAGACAGCCGGGAGGGGAACGAGAAGGAAGCGAAGGAAGATAACAGAGAGAAGAGAGGATCATAAGGGATTAAAAGCCATGAGCATAGCCAGGATTTTTGTTACGGGGGCCAGCCTTTTTTTGTTGCGGTGGCGCAGAGCCTCAGTTTGCTATGTATTTTTATTGATTTAGGGGGGCAGCGCCCCTCACTGCCCTCCGCCCCTTGGCTACGTCCATGCTAGAAACTGCAACGATCCTGGTTTTCCCCCTCACTGGGACTGGTCGTCTTAGAATGTAGTCTCAATCTACACAAGAAAGGCCTCTCTCGCCCCTTCCCGAACACCTGGAAGTATTGCAAAATATACATTTTCTGCATGTCATGAGACCGCCTTGCCTGCAAACCTCTCGGGTGCAGGATGACTGTGCTGTTTATTAGAACCCACCCTTGAAGGTGGAAACACTCGCTTATTATCTCAGCCCTACTGGGTCAATTCGGTGTGAACATTCTCTCCCATCTGCACTGCAAACGGAGGTGCGCCTTTATTCGTGTACATGCGGTATGAGTTTATAATAGAACGTCTCTAAATATGTGTGTGCATAGCTAATCACGGTTACGGTATGCTCAAATCTTTGGGACTGGTTGTAGATAAGTACACATTCCTTCCTTATAGGAAGCAGTACCAGCACAAAGAGTTGCTTTACTTTTGAAAGTAGAGGTATGTAGTGAATATTTAACATTTAAAGGTAAAGGTAAAGGGACCGCTGACCATTAGGTCCAGTCGTGGCTGACTCTGGGGTTGTGGTGCTCATCTTGCTTTATTGGCCGAGGGTGCCGGCGTACCAGTGGCGTAGCCTGGGGGGTGCAGGAGGGGCCAGCCGCACTGGGCGCAACATCTGGGGGTTAGGGGGCGCAAATCCATGGGTTAGGGGGCGCAAATCCACGGGTTAGGGGGCACAAATTACTTGCCTTGCCCCGGGTGCTGACAACCCACGCTACGCCACTGCGGCGTACAGCTTCCGGGTCATGTGGCCAGCATGACTAAGCCGCTTCTGGCGAACCAGAGCAGCACACGGAAATGCCGTTTACCTTCCCGCTGGAGTGGTACCTATTTATCTACTTGCACTTTGACGTGCTTTCGAACTGCTAGGTTGGCAGGAATTTAACATTTAACAGTTCGCTTTACCTTAAGTTCTAGGAATGGTGGTCTTTGAAAAGACATGGGTATTTCTTAATTTTATTTGTTACATTTGTATCTCTCCTTTCCTCCAAGGAGCTCAAGGTGGCATAAATGGCTCTCCCCCATCCCATTTTATCCTCTCCACAGTCCTGCAGGGTAGGTTAAACTGAGAGGCAGTGATTGGCTCAAGGACACCCAGTGAGCTTCATGGCTGTGTGGAGGAATGGAACCCTGGACTCCCAGGTCCCAGTCCAATACTCTAGTCACTGCACCATAAGTAGCCAGAAATACATTCCAGCCCCAAACGGTTTTTTAAAGGTGAAGGGACCCCTGACCGCTAAGTCCAGTCACAGATGACTCTGGGGTTGTGGCGCTCATCTCGCTTTACTGGCCGAGGGAGCCAGCGCACAACTTCCAGGTCATGTGGCCAGCATGACTAAGCCGCTTCTGGCAAACCAGAGCAGCACACAGAAACACCGTTTACCTTACCAACGTTTACCACCGTTTACCTTACCTTCCCGGAAGTATTTATCTACTTGCACTTGCTAGGTTGGCAGGAGCAGGGACTGAGCAATGGGAGCTCACCCCATTGCGGGGATTCGAATCACTGACCTTCTGGTTGGCAAGTCCTAGGCTCTGTGGTTTAGACCACAGCACCACCCACATTTTTACTGGGTTGCAAATAGATGTCAACGGACCTTAAAAGCTGATGTATATCAGCCTTAAGCAGAATGAGATGGTTACATTCCGGATTGTACCACTTAAGACAGCAGGTGGGTAGGGTGTTCTACTTCCCATATACAGTGGTACCTTGGTACTCAAATGGCTTGGCTCCTGAGCAAATCAGCTCCTGAATGCCGCAAACCTGGAATAAGTGTTCCAGTTTGCGAACGTTTTTCGGAAACGTCCAACGCGGCTTCTGATTGAGTGCAAGAAGCTCCTGCAGCTAATCGGAAGCCACACCTTGGTTTTCGAATGGTTTCAGGAGTTGAACGGACTTCAGGAATGGATTAAGTTTGAGGTACCACTGTATAATAATAAACACCTCACATCTAGTAAAGTAGCATATTACCCTTGCCTTTTCCTTTCTGAAATATACACCACCTTTCAACAAAAACACAGAAAGCAGACTACACAAAAATGAAACAGGACAAAGGAAAATAAAAGTACTACCTAAACAAACAAAGCAAGATGCAACTTACAGGCAAATGAACAAGGAACTCCCAGTAGCAGTTAAAACAAAGGAGAAGGAGCTTGAAAAGCAGACCATGCAGTAGAAGACTGTAGCTGTAGCCGCTACTCAGAGTATGAACATTGAAATAGATGGAGGGGACTAACTTGCCAAAATTTGCAGTCAAAATGACAATTATGTTTGCTAAATAAACATATGAAGGCTCACAGAGTTCCTGCATTCCTAGAGAAGACAGGTTTGTGTGATGTCACATTCCCTACTTCCTGTGGTGGGAAATATGACAAAGAATCTTGATCTTCTCTTCTTCCTCCTTGTCTCAGTCTCTCTCTTCCTTTCAAGCCAGCAGTGTAAGCCTGGGCTCTACTCAGAGACCATACTCCGTTTTGAAAGCTAACTTTGTATTTTGTAGCTAAGAAGTATTTTTACCTGCCTAATACTTTGATATATTTGCTACCTGCATTGAAATGTCAGTAAACTTTTTTGTTTTTACTAAAACACGTGGTTCATTCTTAGCAATGGGGACAAAGGGGGGAAAGGTCAGCAGGCCACAAAGAAACAGGGAGAAAAGGTGGAATTGCCTAATTCCCGCAAAAGGGCCTAACTTTTTACTCTGCTGAAAGGGCTTCATAGTCTGTTTCCTTTCATGTTTCTTCCACAAACATAGGATACATTTAAATTTAAATTTACAGATTTAATCCTCTGTCCATTTCCATCATTTCAGGTGTTCAGACTGCTGCTGATGCATATACTATCAATAATAATAATTGCTGATGTTTGCCATGAACTTTGATGCCTATTTAGTGCCCATGTTTGACCTATGACCAGGGCCACTGTCTTGATCACTCCACCATAGTTACACTAATGTCTATTCCATTATCAGGAGAAAGATTTGGATGTAGGCATTGCTACATTATCCTGAAGATGTTTCAGCAGCTACCATCTCCTTGTATCACTGGAATTCCAAGAGCCTCAGAGCTTCCCTCGCACTGAGTCTGCAGATGGTGTAGGTCTGCAATTTCCATCATGCCTAGCCAGTTTAGACAATGGTAAGGGATTATGGGAGATGTAGTCCAACAACATTTGGTGACCCAAGGTTGATGACCTCCTCTTGCTGGTTTCAGGTCACTTTTAAAAAGAAAAGAAAAGAAAAAGCCTTATTTCAGGAAAACCAGTTATTTGTGCCACTGCAACAAACATTGATGGGGCCTGTGTAGTTTGATAATATTAGTTTAGCTCAGGGGTAGGCAACCTAAGGCCCGGGGGCTGGATGTGGCCCAATCGCCTTCTCAATCTGACCCACGGATGGTCTGGGAATCAGCGTGTTTTTACATGAGTAGAATGTGTCCTTTTATTTAAAATGCATCCCTGGGTTATTTGTGGGGCATAGGAATTCCTTCATTCCCCCCACCCAAATATAGTCCAGCCCACCACATGATCTGAGGGATGGTGGACCAGCCCAGGGCTGAAAAAAGGTTGCTGACCCCTGGTTTAGCCTGAAGGAAGGTCAGTACAGGTAAAGGACGGTCTAGGAAGCCTGGAAGATTCCTAACTCTATCTACTCCTTTCCCATGCAGACACATCGGCCTGCAGTGCAAGCTGAGTTGCACCCTAACGCAGCAGTCTTGAAGACTGGGGCAGGGGGAAGAAAATTGCTTAAGGGGGCAGGCTGGCCCTCTGAAACTAGTGACTTAATAGATTATAGTGATTTAGATGATTTGGGAAAGCGGAGAAGGGATTTGCATTGATCAGAAGTTTATTGTTTGTAGATCAGCAAACTCGATTCTTCCAGGGTGCATTGCTTGACTGAGCTTCAGCTCTGCCTCCTGGCAACCCGATGCTTCAAAAGCCTTTGCTCAGCTAATTGGGGCAGTGGGTAAGGAGATAGATGGTACACGAAGTACAGTGTCTGCTTGAAAGATGTAGGATTGCAGTCTCATTTTGTTTATACACACATATGCACAGGGGCTGTGACAGTATAATATAATTTGCATTGTGTGTGTGTGTGTGTGTGAGAGAGAGAGAGAGAGAGAGAGAGAATTGATGTATTTTTCTGTAGGTATTAATATTTCCCCTAGATTATTTCCTCCTCCTCCTTCACTACCATCTCAGGTGGGTACACAAACAAAGGCTCACACCCTGTACATCTGAAGAAGTGTGCATGCACACGAAAGCTCATACCAAGAACTAACTTAGTTGGTCTTTAAGGTGCTACTGGAAGGATTTTTTTTTTTTGACCCTGTACATCATTTGACTAGGGCAGCCTCACATGATGACATCCTTCATGAGTAAATGAGTCATCCTGTGCCCATTAAATGGTACCATTTTGCCCTCGAAATTCCAAATGGCTGCCATATATATTCCAATTGCTGTATGTTTGTAGGTCAACTTGCAATGGATATCAGAACAAACACATTGCGCACTTCAGAAACCAGGTTTTCATGAAAACAAGCAAGCTATTGCACCTTGGTCTGCAATGTGGGATATTTACAATGCAGTCACACCAAGGATGCATGTTTGATAGATAGGCACTGTGATAGGAGCTGAAGCTTACAGTTTTCCTGTAAATTTTTTAGAGACAACTCTGAGAGAGACTCTGCCCTGACAAGGAGAGGGTGTAGCCTTATTTAATCTCCTCATCTGGCTAGGCACTTTTCCTATGCTTTTTTGCATCTCTCACTCTTACTCTTCAACTCATCACCAAGCCGGAAATGTGAGAACAATCTGCATGTCTGAGCTCCATCACTCCATCTTGAGCTAGACTTAAGCATGTCTTTGTAACTAAATTACCATTTTAAACCATTTTGAACAAAGCTGATGTATCTGTTATTTTGCAACAGAAACTCTGAGTGAATAAGTTTTGCTTTTACCCTTTACAAGAGTGTTTGTGTGATTATTGTTTTAGAGACAGAAAAGGGGGAAATACCATCAGAATCCAGCCTGCCTTCAAGCATCCTGGATTACTTTTTTAAAAAAGGCTAAAACTAGCCTACCTAAGCTTCCTTTTAAGCTGCAAAGGGATGCACTCTGCTGAACTGACAAATGGGAGGAAGGAAGTAAAATATCTATTAAATATATCATCTCCTATCATCTATACACATCACTACATGAAACACCTTCAAAAAGCAGTGGACTAAAACATTTTGCTGCTTGAGATGATGGACAAGTTGGCAATACACACACCCAACCACCCATTTTGCCTAGTAGCAGTATTTGGTGCCCATATGCTGTTGGATGACAACTACCATTATCCCTGGCTATTGACTGAGCTGTCAGGTAGTGCTGGGGGTTGAAAGAGATTTATTTTGTGAAAAACATCTTCATATATGCGACAACAATGGTGAGAGTCCTAATAGCACAAGGATGGAAGACTGAGGAAACTCCGATGAAAGAAGTATAGCAAGAGAAGCTGATGGACTATGCAGAATTGGCAAAATTGACACATAAACTACGGTTGCAAGGATAACTGTGACTTTAAAGATGAATGGGAACCTTTTACAAAGTACTTAAAGATGCAACAAAGTGAATTGGACTCCTTGACAGGTTTTGAATAAACAATCACAAACTTTTTATTGATAACAAACAGCTAGACAAATTTAGTATCTATAGAAATTTGTAACATGCAGAGAATAGCATTCATAGAGAAACCAGAGATTGGAACTGAGGAAAGTCAGGGGGTGGGGTGGGGGTTGTTTTATGGGAGGGAGGGGGGAATGGGGGGGAATTCAGGATGATATGTTTTCAGATAATATGTTTTGTTTAAAGTCTTAATAAAAAAATTATATAAAAAAGAAAGAGGTTTATTTTGGCATATATTTTGTTAAGGTAAATTAGCGCCCCTGTGAATGGGAGTGTGTGAATCTGAACTCATCTCCATGTTTTATCCCTGTAGATCACACCATTAAAAATAAGGTTGGCATAACTCTAATACAGGGTGGTCCAACTTTTCATACCAAGTGGGCTGCAAGAGTATGGTACTTCAGCATGGAACTCATGGGCCACACACTGCCTGGTCACATGCACGGGGGGGGGGCAAGCCCAAATTTGATGCTCCCCAGCCCTTGCACTGCCTTCCCAAACCGAGGCGTTGAGCTTTGGGGAAGAAGATACAAGGCTCTGGCAAGATCCCAACTTCCTTCCCAAAGTTGAGAAAGTGCTAACTAGGCTTTGAGAAAGAGGTGGTAGTACTCTAGTACCCTGTCAGAGCCCTCAGACCTCCTTTCCAAAGCCCTGTGGGGGCTGTGGGGGCCATCAAAATAACCCTCAAGGACCACCCTGCTCTAATATGACAGGTGACCCTCCTTTGTGAACTTTGGTGACCTTGAGAGAATCCTGATTCCAACCTTGCCTCCTGAAAGGCATATCCTGTGTTCACCCACACCTCACCTAAAGGTTAAAGGTAAAGGTAAAGGGACCCCTGACCATTAGGTCCAGTCATGACCGACTCTGGGGTTGTGGCGCTCATCTCGCTGGCATACAGCTTCTGGGTCATGTGGCCAGCATGACTAAGCTGCTTCTGGCAAACCAGAGCAGTGCATGGAAACGCCGTTTACCTTCCCACTGGAGCAGTACCTATTCATGTACTTGCACTTTGATGTGCTTTTGAACTGCTAGGTTGGCAGGAGCAGGGACCGAGCAATGGGAGCTCAACCCCTCGCAGGGATTCGAACCAGCGACCTGCTGATCGGCAAGTCCTAGGCTCTGTGGTTTAACCCACAGTGCCACCCGCATCCCTAAAGGTCACCTAAAGGTTTGCACATGCAAATTTAGTTGCTAGGTAAATCAGCTCCTCAATGGCAGCCATCCACACAATGGCAAGGTGATTTGAAGGCAGATAGAAGGCAAAGAGATGTCTAGGTTCACTATTACAAGTCTTATACTCTTTTGTTAAGCAAAACACACACACACAGTGAGAAGCAAGCAGGATGGCCAGGTGAGAAATGGGCAGAAACTCGGGGAGGGGGGGGAGAGAGATGGGAATTGCTCATTTCAAAGCCCCTCCCTTCCTTACTAGGAGGCATTTGCTAAGAATATTATTAAAACCCCAAACATTCCAGTAGCTACCTTGTCTAGCTCCAACAGGACACATAGCCAGCACTCCCCAGGACTCAGCTTTCTGCCTCACTTGAAGGACAGGTATACTTTCCTTTCTCTCCCCCCTCCCCCTCCCCCTCTAGTGTGGGTTTATGGCAACATTGTCATGCCTACATTTCTGTAGGGCAGAGCTCTCCAAACTTCTCATGTTGGTGACACGCTTTTGAGACATGCATCATTTCCCATCACAGCAATTCAGTTTTGCTAGCAAACAGGAGGTTAAACTAACCCCTCTCCTGCCCTGGGAGGAGTGTGAGGAGCATTCGCCCCACACACCTACACCCTGCAGCTGATACACTGACACGACATGCAGTTTGGAAAGTTCTGCTGTAGGGTTCTTTTAATTAGCTGGGGAATCTTTCACTCTTGAGATCTAGATGTGTGTGTGTGTGTGTGTGTGTGTGTGTGTGTGTGTGTGTGTTGTAGGAGTTGCTGACTATTTACTTTTATTTCATGTAATAAACCAAGCTTTCTTTATTTCTATGTGTGAAAGTTTCCTGTGAGCTGAGAGTTGAGGTAAAACACATACTCATAGAGAAGGCAAGCAAAAGATCCTAAAACTCTCAGCAGTGTGCATATGGACATACTTGAGTGCTGGATGTGCACATGTGAGTTCAGGTATACACTAGTAACAACCACAGCTTCTGGGAGGTTGGTGGATGAATGGGCAATTCAGCTATAGAGGAAAACGTCATTGGATTATATTTCATTTTTAAAGTAAAACAAAAAGATATATGGAATTTCTATGGAAGCCGCCAGTTTCTATGGAAGCCGCCCAGAGTGGCTGGAGAGGCACAGCCAAATGGGCGGGGTATAAATAATAAATTATTATTATTATTATTATTATTATTATTATTATTATTATTACTGCATCCAGCCATCTTTGGAGTGAAGTCCATTTAGGCTGCAATCTTATACAGTGGCATCTTGGCTTAAGAACTTAATTCGTTCTGGAGGTCTGTCATAACCTGAAACTATTCTTAACCTGAAGCACCACTTTAGCTAATGGGGCCTCCTGCTGCTGCACCGCCGGAACCCAATTTCTGTTCTCATCCTGAAGCAAAGTTCTTAACCCGAGGTAATATTTCTGGGTTATCAGAGTCTGTAACCTGAAGAGTATGTATAACCTGAATCATATGTAACCCAAGGTACCACTGTAGACACTTACCAGAGAGTAACTTCTGTTTGTGTCTACTCAGAAGAAAGTCCCCTTGCAATCAATTGGACTTTGTCCCAGACAAATGTGCAATATAGGATCGTATTTTTAAATTTTGGGTTTTTAAAAAATATATATAGGGTCCTGGTAGTGTTTTAATTTTTCAAATCAACCCCAAATCATCCAATTCTGCAATATTACCTTTCTGTGTGCCAAAAGGACCTTTGTTAAATAAATTCACCTGAATTCACCTTTGCCTCATTCTGACTAAAAAATGCAGTTTTAAGGTCATGAAACCTAAGATGCAGTGCAACTGCAGCTAAATGCACACAGCTGACAATATCTGTGGCATAAATTGAACCAATAAATTGAGCAAGCAGTGAACACTGCAGGGGAAGCAGAATGCTTCTTGGATATAGTTCTATTCCCATACAGAACATCTCTTGCTTGGAATGGAGAAAACATAGTTATTGAAAGACTCCCTCTTCTAACTTTCAATTATTCCTACAGTTCCTGGAAGCTGCATTTCACTGGCCATAGCTGGTCAGCGCAACCAATTATGTCACATTTAAAAAATAAAATTGGAGGGAGATGGGAAACCCATGTCCCTGCAGATCTTGTTGGGACTATAACTCCAGTCACTGCCAAACCAGCTTTGCCAAAAATAAAGGATAATGGGATTTCTAGTCTAGCAATGTCTGGAGAGCCACTGCTTCCTCATCACTACAGAAGGAAGAAGATGGTAAGAGAATTCCACCAGGTGACTTCTAACCTTCTTCCTCTTGCCATTCATATCTCCTGATTTCATGCTTGGGAGGCATAGCTAGTTGGGTTCCCCCCCTCTCTTTCTGGTTCCGTTATATTTCTGGAGCCTACTGTCTCCAAGATAGAAAAGATATAATCATATCTTATAACTGGCCTGCTGCTTTTAAGTGAGAGAAGAGGGCTGTGTGTGTGTGACGTTATCCCCAAAAGAGGGGAAAGTTTCGAAAGTTTCCCCAATAGTATTTATCGACAGGAGAAGATTTTAAGAAATAAAGAAACAAGACATTCCTATACAGACAGGTACACCCAGGTACATTTAGTTGAGCCCTCCACACATACCTCTTGTGCCCTAATGTATGCCACAAATGCATGCCTTCAGTTATTATAGCCTGACCTTCTCTTGACCTTCCTTTCACCCTTAAAGCAACAGGAGCCCACCCACTCCCCACAACACCCAGGGCTGGGACAGTGAAACCGGGGCCTCCTTCAAGCAGGAGAGCCTGATAGAGGGTAGGTTTGTTGTTTTAATGGCAGCAGTCCTCATTGTGTCCCAAAGACCCTTCACAGACCAGAGCATCAACCTGCCTCTCCTGAGATGCTGCCCAGGGTCAAAAAACATGACCCTCTTGAACAAAACAACTGCCTCAACCCAGCAAAACAGAGTGACTTTGGTATTTCAGCTTCAGTCTGCTGTCATATTGGGGAGATGAGGGCCTGTTAAAAGAGCAAAAAGCCTTCAAAGGGTAATGGACAGTGAAATATTATTATTAAGAATAAAAAGAATGGGATTTCCCCCTGCTTACCTGAATGCAATTTCTCCAGAGCTCTGTCTCGGATTAACCCCCAAACTGGTCCCTCTCTCTCTCTCTGGGGCTTTTTAAAAGGACAGATACTTGAACTCGTGCTTCGGAAAGCCCTTTTAAAAAATAATATTTTAAAAAAAACTTGGAAAGGAAACTCTCTTTGCAATTTCGCCCCCGCCCCCGCCAAAACAGACACACATGGCCCACCTTCCTTCTTAAGGATTTTGGGCAAGAAGGAAGCCCGCCTCCGGCTATCTCTACCCTGCACAGCCTTCGAGTGTAGAGAGAGACGCTCGCGGGGCATATATACAGATATACATATATGTGAGGAAAGAGAAAAGGGGGTAATTGGAGTGCTTAGGGAACCAACAAACCGGAGCTGTGAAGTTTTTTGCAGACCAGGCAGCTAAACGGTGCCAAGTTAAAGAAAGCGGGGACGGGACGGGAGGGGAGGGGAACGGGGGAGGGTGTTGTTAGGGCTGGATAAAGAGCGATTGTCAGAAGAGGAACAAAAGACCCGGGCCTGGAAAGGAATGGAGAGCTCCGCGGCCAAGCGCCCGTCCCGTCGACTGAACTTGAACTTCGGAGTCGGGGACTTTGTCTGAGGCTGAGACAGCCTGAGAACTTTGTAGAGGGGCACCTTGGGGCGGCCTGTCTGGGTCTGGGAAGAGGGGTTTGAGAGGGGCTGCTGTTTTTTTTCTCCTTAGTCCCCGAAGTTCCTGCGTGGAATGCAAAATCAGATTTGCTGGGGGGGGGCGCTTCTGTGGGGTGGGCAATGTCTGTTTTCCCAAAGCAACGTTAATTGAGGGAAGGGGCGCGCAAACTTTGCACCCATTTTGGGTGTGCGTGTGTGTGAAAGAGAGGGAGCGTGTCTTCCCCTTTAAAGCACAGTTAATTGAGGGGGTGCATAATTATTGTGCGACCCCAGACTTGATGCAATTAAACCCCTCCTTCTTTTATTCGCCCCCCACTTCACAGATACAATCAAGCCAGCCTTTTCTCACCCAGCCGTTGCTCTAATAATTTATTCTTGCCCTCCTCGGGAGAACGTTTCCCACCCCTCACAAAATGTGGGTGAAAGCAAGAAAAGGCACCTGGGAAATAAATCTTAGTGCAACGTCTTTGACACACTTTTCTTGGGGACCCCCCACCCCACCCCCCACACTTGCATGCTCACCTTAGAGATTGTCCCCATAATTTTGAAATTTAAATTTTATGCCCTGTTGCAAAAGGAATGGGCTTTTTCTTTTTAATCAATGCGTGTCTGCGTGTATGTTATTTTTGGAGTAAGGTGGGGAGATGCATTAGAAACCGTCACTCCGCTCCGAATAAAATGTGGCGCAATCGACTAGAGGTGCAGAGAATCCGAATCAAGCGCTTGTCGCATCCTGTTAACACCCACAGCAGCTCTACTTCACAATTCTATTTTGGAAAGCTGACTTCACCTTACATTTCTTCTTCCCCGGATTGCAAGATTTTTAAAAGTCTGCCTGTTACAAAGTTGGGGAGGATTGGTGGCGTGAGTGGGGGGAGAGACCTAGAGAGAGAATCAAAATCTACGACCCATGAACGTTTTACCAGTCAGGCAATCTAGTGAAGCTTACTCCCAAGTAGACGCGCTTAGCAGCCCAGTTTTGCAGCCGGATCCTAAGCATCCTTACTAAGAAAGAAGACCCCACCCATTCAAGTGGAAGAGTGGGGGGGTGTCTTCCTTCCAGGTAAGCGTGCCTTGGCACCTGTGCAACCTGAAACTTATTATGCGTCATTTACACGGAAGTAAACCCTGCTGATTTCAGTGGGACTTCCTCCTGACGACGGTGTTTACACAGTGGACGACTAACCGCTTCCTAGGAGCCAACTACTAGGGGCCGAAGTCCCTTTGCCCCCTCCCCACAAAATATTTGAGGGCCTCCCAAAAAGCTGATAGACATTGTCATTCAAATAGTGTATGCCCGCCATATCATGTGATTGATTATGCAGGGCAGTACTTACTGCCCCCCTAAAAATATTTTATTCAAGTTGGCACTCCTGAACCATTTCCTCGGAAGCTGATCTCATTGTGGTCAGCGAGGTTTATTCCAAAGTAGGTGCGTTTTGTATCGCAGGGCATCACTATATTTTCAAGGCATCGATGTGTGTGTGTGTGTGTGTTGGGAAGGGGTCTTTATTTAAAAGTCTTGCGGGGAGTAGACAGTCCAGTGATGCAGAAAACCCTCTTCTGGCCAACTTTTTCAGATTTGTTTTAAGATCTGGGAGGGGGAAAGAAGAAGGGCACTTAGAACAGCATCTTCCTCCGCTCCCCACTCCCTGAGCACAACATAACTGGCTTTTTTTGGGTGGGGGGAGCATCCAACTCTGGATTGCTCTGGGCTCCGCGCCCCTCCCTGCATTCCTCCAGAGGAGGGAGAGGGGCGCTGCTGAAGGGGAGGGAGGAGAAAGGGGTGGGTAGGGGGGTTAGCAGGAGCAGTTTCTCACACTTTCCCGTCCCAACCTGGATTCTCTGCACGTCCAAGTCTGTTCTCCCAGTGCCTTCTATTCAGCGTATAATTGAACGTTAATAGCAGCTGGGGATGAGGTCATTGGCGCCGTCTTTTCTCACACATTTTCCATGCAAATCCGTTCAACTCTAAACAAATTTGAATAAAACCCCCATTGTGTCGGCCCTCTATGGGCTTGCTTCTTCTTTTTCCTTTTAAATAAAGTTCCATGGGTGTCTCTCTCTCTCTCTCTCTCACCAGAAAGCTGCACCAAGGAGGAAAGGGGGAGGGAGGCAAGGAAGACACAGCCAAACGCCTGAGCTTGGCAGGTTGTTTTCTCTTTCCCCTCCCTTAAAAAGAAGAAGAAATTATTGGGGTTGGGAGGGAGAGAGGAAGGCCAGTCTGGGGCAAGTCTGAAGCTCCATTGAAGGAAGAGGTGGGGAGGGGGATTTTGCTATAAATAGTGGGAAAGACCTAAATAGTTGGTGTGAAGGCCCTCGAGGGGGGTGATGGAAAAGGTGGCCAGGAGTCCCTGAGGCTCCAGGAATGGGATTTGTTTGGTGCAGGGAGCCCAGTTGCGAAGAGAGCACAGCCAGATTAACAAACAGGCACAGTAGGCATTGGCCTATGGGCCCCACACCTCGACAACAAACCAAAATAATATTGATTTGTTTTGCTTTGTGTAATAGAATTGGTTTGTTAAAATTGTTGGTTGGTAAAATAAAAACCATGTTAGGAGAGAGGCCCTCCTGAGATTTTGACTGCCTAGGGGCCTTGTAAAGGTAAAGGGACCCCTGACCATTAGGTCCAGTCGTGGCCGACTCTAGGGTTGCAGCGCTCATCTCGCTTTATTGGCCAAGGGAGCCGGCGTACAGCTTCCGGGTCATGTGGCCAGCATGACTAAGCCGCTTCTGGTGAACCAGAGCCACGCACGGAAACGTCGTTTACCTTCCCACTGGAGCGGTACCTATTTATTTCGAACTGCTAGGTTGGCAGGAGCAGGGACCAAGCAATGGGAGCTCACCCCGTTGCGGGGATTCGAATCGCCGACCTTCTGATCGGCAAGTCCTAGGCTCTGTGGTTTAACCTAGGGGTCCTACACAGGGTTTAATCTGGCACTGGAAAAGGGAGAGAGGAAAGTCCCAGCAAAGGAAGAATACAAAAGCTTGTGGAATATGCAGAACTGGCGAAACTTACCGGAAGAATAAGAAATCAAGATAACAAACTTTTAATAAAAGAATGGGAATGGTTTATTGAATATTTACAGGTAAATTGTAAACAGATAAAAACACTGGCAGGATGATTGTAATAACCTGCAGCTACATAAGAGTATATATATAGATAGATAAATAAATGAGTAAGTTAAGTTAATTTGGATATGTAGAAGATATTGAAAATAAATTTAAGGAATCTCAGAAAGAGTGGGAAGGAAGTCAAGTTTTAAAATGCCGAAATGATTGTAAATTCAGTGAAATGTATATATCTGAAAAGTATATTTTTTAAAAAAAATTATAAATTAAAAAAGGAAAAGGGAGAGAGTTCCTGAGCCTGAACTCAGAGGGTTTCAAAGTCCCAGTACCACTTGAAAATGTCCAGGGAGTCTTGCTGGATCGCTTAATAAACTTCATTCAAGACAAAAACAAACTACCACCAGTGCATGAAAATCAGACAGAAGACTAAGAATGTAAGAACCTAATAGGAACCCGGCACTGGATCAAGCCAATGGCTTATCTAGTCCAGTATCCTGTTCCCACAGTGGCCAACCAGATGCAAAGTCCACAAGCTGGGCATGAGCTCAACAGCCCACCTGTGATTCCCAGCAATTAGCATTCAGAGGCCTAATGCCTCAGAGTGGAGGGAGATCACAGCCATGGTGTCTAGTCACTGCCCATTAGAAGTCATCCTGGATAGCTCAGTTGGTTAGAGTGTTGCAGGTTGCAGGTTTGATCCCTGTATGGGACAGTGACATAATCCTGCATTGCATTCCAGCTCTATGAATCTATGAATTTATGAACTGTGAGCAAGCCAAGTACTGTATATTGCTAAACAGAGACTAACAGAGGCTAACCTACAAAAGCTGTATTGGGATGCAGGAAGCAGACCAAGTCAGACACATTTCCTTCATAGCTCAGTGTTGTCTGCTCTGACTGGTAGTGAAGGAATGGGTTTCTGTGCAGTCAGTTTAAAACTGACTCGAACCCTCCCACTTTTCTTCTTAGCATTTCTAAAATGCATAAACTTGAGCTCTTGAGCCAAAACCCAGCTGTATAAACAAGTCCTCAGAGCCCTCTCCTTTATCAGTTTGTGACGGCAAGGATAACCTTGACTGTACCAGTAGAACAGAGAAGACACATCTGTGCCTTATCTTACGTCCTGACCACAAAGACGCACAGACCCAGTCTGGGAACAGCGCCAGAGTGTGTTCTCGGAGATGGTGACCTCTTGCTCCAAGATAAGAGTAGGAACAGGAAGATCCTTTTATGGTCAGAAGTACAGGAGAGAATACCCTTTTATGGTTAAGAATACCAGAGCAGGAACATATGTGATGTCAACCTGTGTACATAGGCTGACGTGGTTGGATTCCTGGGGAAGGAGGGAAAGGGTGCCTGGAGGAGGGAGAGGGTGCCTGGAGGATATATATACTGCATGAAACTTCTCATTTCTTTGGACTTGCTGTGGACTGACCACGCAAGTGCCTTCTGCTATCCGGAGAGCAGAATAAACTCTTTCTTTGAACAAACCTCGGTGTCATTTGACTTCCTTCCTCCCGTCCGGGAGCAACGCAGACCCAATCAGTGAACCCCAATAAGGCTACAGTAGCAGTCTCTTTGGGGTCAGGGGACATTCCCAGACCTACCTGAAGGTGCCAGGGACCTTCTGCATGCAAAGCAGATGCTGTACCACTGAGCTGAACAGCACAGGAGCGTTGTTATGCCCTCTCCCAACATCGCAAATCTGGGTTTTCCAAGTCTTAATTCTATTTAAACAGGCTACCTGCTCCTAAGTACAGGCGAGGTTTCTTTCTTGGTGTGCCCTCAAAGCTTTTAGAGCACAGATGTAATAAAGCTCCTTTAAATAATAGATACTGTCCTTGTAATAATGAACAGATGGAGTCAGTTTTATGTGCACCATTTAATCACAGTTTTTACCGGGGGGCTAAGGAAACTATGACATAAACCCTCACAGAGTCCTTCCCAGGTCAATCATCAGAGCTTCTGTTGATCATTTTACTGGAGAGCTCCATTTTCTATTAGAAATAATAATAATCACAGAGCAAGTTGCAAAATTACAGCAATTTCGCTTAAGACAATTTAGGATTGCTTTTTTATTATTATTCACAGCCTGCTGTTTTTTAATGAACTTTCGTATTTTATAATCTGTCATTTTCCTCTTTTTATTTGCAGTCATGGGATCACAAACTTTCTTCATTTTTACAGGTAACACCTATGGAACCTCCCCTTTCTGTGCAACTATTCAAGGTCCTTTCTTTTGACACCTGGCCACACTAGGTGGTATAAGCAGGTATACTGTGGCAAGGTGAGGTTAAGTAACAGGAACCAGAGAGCAGGAATAAGAGGATAGTTCTTCTGATGGAGAGATTTAGAAAGTATATTCTCCCAAGGAGTGTCTCCACCCCCATCCTTCAGCCCAGACACTGAGGTCCAGCTCTGAGGGCCTTCCGGTGGTTCCCTAACTGGAAGAAGTGAGGTTACAGGGAACCAGGCAGAGGAGGCCTTCTCGGTAGTGGCGCCAGCCCTGTGGAACGCCCTCCCATCAGATGTCAAGGAAATAAACAACTATCTGACTTTTAGAAGACATCTGAAAGCAGCCCTGTTTAGAGTTGTTTATAAAAAATGTTTGATCGTGTTTTTAATGTTCTGTTGGGAGCTGTCCAGAGTGGCTGGGGAAACCCAGCCAGATGGGCAGGGGATAAATGTTGTTGTTGTAGCTTCGAGAACACTATCCAACCATCTCGTCCTCTGTTGTCCCCTTCTCCTTGTGCTCTCCATCTTTCCCAACATCAGGGTCTTTTCCAGGGAGTCTTCTCTTCTCATGAGGTGGCCAAAGTATTGGAGCCACAGCTTCAGGATCTCTCCTTCCAGTGAGCACTCTGGGCTGATTTCCTTCAGAATGGATAGGTTTGATCTTCCTGCAGTCCATGGGACTCTCAAGCGTCTCCTCCAGCACCATAATTCAAAAGCATCAATTCTTTGGCGATCAGCCTTCTTTATGGTCTAGCTCTCACTTCTATGGTCCAGCTCTCACTTCCATACATCACTATTGGAAAAAACCATAGCTTTTACTATACGGACCTTTAATAAGGGAATAAATAATAAATTATTATTATTAAGGATCAGTATTGGGACATTTGCTTTTTAACTTTTTTGTAAATTATCTAGAGTTAAGAGTGAGCAGTGAGGTGGCCAGGTATGCTGATGACACCAAACTTTGTGGGGTCCTTAAGACAAAATGGGGATGTGAGGCGCTCCCAAAGGATCTCTCTAAACTGAGTGAATGGGGGGGGGGGTGTAAAATGGCAAATGCAATTCTTTGTAAACATGCATATAGGAGCAAAATGATAACAATCTTATTTTCACATATATGTTTATGCATGGGGATAGCCGGGGAGAGGAGCAGCTGCCCCCTATATCAAGTAAATACATAAAAATACTTAACGAAAAGTAGAAATCGTAGAAAGATTTTGACAGGTTTTTCTGAGCACTTGGGGTCGAAAGAAATTTAAAACAGTTATTGTCGAGACATTTCATTCTGAATCTGCTAGACAGAGCTAGACAGAGGATGATGACAGGTGGGTGTCCTGCTTCCCTTAACATAAATCCTGGCTACAGCCATACACTCATGGGATCTGAACTGTCAGGGACTGACCAGGAGTGAGAGCTTGGAGTCATTGTGGATAGCAGCTCAATGAAGATGTCAAACCAGTGTGGGGTGGCTGTGGAAAAAGCTGAATTCCATGCTACTTTGCAGATCATTAGGAAAGGAAAGGAAAATAAAAAGTGGCTGATGTAATAACACCACTATACAAATCTATGGTGCAACTCCATTTGGAATATTGTGCACAGCCCTGGTCACCGTCACCTCAAGATGGATATTGTAGAGCTGGAAAAGATTCAGAAAGGAGCAACCAATATCAATCAAGGGGTTAGAAGAACTCTTCTACATGGAAAGGGACTTCAGAGCAGTGGTTCTCAAACTTTTTTCTCTGGGCTACACTTTCAGAATAAAAACTTGTGAGCACCACACTGAATTTCTTATTGATAATAAATACAGTGGTACCTCTGGTTAAGTACTTAATTCGTTCTGGAGGTCCGTTCTTAACCTGAAACTGTTCTTAACCTGAAGCACCACTTTAGCTAATGGGGCCTCCTGCTGCCGCCGCACCACCGGAGCACGATTTCTGTTCTTATCCTGAAGCAAAGTTCTTAACCTGAAGCACTGTTTCTAGGTTAGCGGAGTGTGTAACCTGAAGTGTATGTAACCCAAGGTACCACTGTACATTGGAAAGCAAAAAGCAGTGCTTGTTTTATAACATAGAACACAACTGCTTTATAATATGGTCATGGGACATCCAGAAAGTATAAACTACAGAAGAACATTAATCACTCCCAAAATATAATGATAAACAAGCCTCTTACTTACATATGTACCTTAAGTACGTATACAAATGCCATGGGAGGTGTGACTTTGCTTTTGCTGGGTGATCTCATTTATATTAGGTTTAATTGAGACAAGCAAACTCCTCATCAACACAAAGAAGCCTTTGCCTTTTCTGATCTTTCATATTTGTCAGAGTTAAAATATGTTTTGGAGAACTCTAGAACATGGGTAGGCAAACTAAGGCCCGGGGGCTGGATCCGGCCCAATAGCCTTCTAAATCCAGCCCGTGGACAGTCCGGGAATCAGCGTGTTTTTACATGAGTAGAATGTGTGCTTTTATTTAAAATGCATCTCTGTGTTATTTGTGGGGTTCATCTTTTCTTCAAAATATAGTCCAGCCCCCCACAAGGTCTGAGGGACAGTGGACTGGCCCCCTGCTGAAAAAGTTTGCTGACCCCTGCTCTAGAAGAATGGCAAATGGTCTTGAAGAGAGGCGTGGATGCTGTTTCTGGTTGTATATACAAAAGAAACCATTTTGATACCATACTATACTACACTGAAATGTTTAAATGTTTCTTTGATTGTCCTTGAATCTTTCCGCCACACTTGCCACCCTCTCCTGCCACACCAGTGTGACACACCATACCATTGAGAACCACTGGTTTAGAAAAACAGCAAGTAAAAGGTGATTTGATGGAAGTGTATAAAATTACACAGAGGCAGTATGCTTCTGAATGCCAGTTGTTTTGAATCGCAAGCATATATATATTTTTAGCATGTTACACCGATCCTGGCCTGATTGCCACTGGCTGCCAAGGGGTTTCCAGGCCCAATTCAAAGTGCTGGTTTTGACCTATAAAGCCTTAAACAGCTCAGAACTGCCAATATCTGAAGGACTGCCTTTCCCCATATAAACCATCCCAGATTCTGTGTTCATCCTCTGAGGCCTTTCTTCATGTGCCTCCTCTACATATGGTCCAGAGGGTGGCAACACAAGAACTGGCCTTTCCTGTAGTGGCTCCCTGTTTGTGGAATGCTCTCCCTGGTAGGTTCATCTGGTGCCTTCATTATATATTTTCAGGTGCCAGGCGAAAACATTCCTCTTCAACCAGGCCTTTGGCTAATTAATATTCTGTTGTTGTTGTTGTTTAGTCGTTTAGTCGTGTCTGACTCTTCGTGACTCCATGGACCAGAGCACGCCAGGCACTCCTGTCTTCCACTGCCTCCCGCAGTTTGGTCAAACTCATGCTGGTAGCTTCGAGAACCCTATATCCAACCATCTCGTCCTCTGCCGTCCCCTTCTCCTTGTGCCCTCCATCTTTCCCAACATCAGGGTCTTTTCCAGGGAGTCTTCTCTTCTCATGATGCAGCCAAAGTATTGGAGCCTCAGCTTCAGGATCTGTCCTTCCAGTGAGCACTCAGGACTGATTTCCTTAAGAATGGATAGGTTTGATCTTCTTGCAGTCCATGGGACTCTCAAGAGTCTCCTCCAGCACCATAATTCAAAAGCATCAATTCTTCGGTGATCAGCCTTCTTTATGGTCCAGCTTTCACTTCCATAAATTACTACTGGGAAAACCATAGCTTTAACTATACGGACCTTTGTTGGCAAGGTGATGTCTCTACTTTTTAAGATGCTGTCTAGAATTAATATTCTACAGACTTTTAAATGTGTCTGAGGGAAAGGGGGGAGGTTATTGTTTTGCTGTTTTGTTTTACTTATTTACTTGTTTTTATCCTGTATTTCATTCTGTGAATCGCCCTACAATCTTATGATGAAGAGTGGTATATAAACAATAAATAAATAAATCACAAGTGTGAAAATAAGGGGGGGGGGCGACACTCAAGTCCGGTTTGTGGGTTTCCCAAAAGAGGCAACTGGCTGGCTGACAACAGGATGATGGACTCAATAGGCCTCTTGCCTGACCCAGCAGAGCTCTACTTACTTGCGCTCTTAGATGGTAACAAGGAAAAGAAAATCAATGTGCTAGATGGAGACTAGATTAGATATGAGAGAAAGATATTAGGAAGGTCGACCTGATTAAAAGTTAGATATTAGATTAGATTTTATCACCGGTCTCAGATATTAAAATATAAATTTAGATGGGATAAGTTAGATATTGGGTAGATAATATTAAAAGAGAGATAGTAAATTGGTTGAATATATAGTGTTAGACATATGCAGCTACCTTTTTTTGCAGGGAGGCTTCTGTTAAGGAACAAGGGGTGGGGGGAGGAATTTATGGTTTTGAAAGGAATTTTCTAGACTAAGAGCACAATTCTCTTCATGTCTGCTCAGAAGTAAACCGCAGTGATCTTAAGGAACATGTAGGCTCATGCTGGATAAAGAAAAACAAAGTGGTGTTATCAGAGTAGGACTTTGGGGTCACCATCCAGAACTCCACTGAGCAGAAGGAGCAGGAGGGAGCCCATACACAGTAGGGCTGACTTGTTACTTTTTGCAGGAAGTGAAGCAGCATGCATGGTCATCTGAGGGTGTTGTCGAGGCTTGACAGAGGTGTGTGTGTGTGTTCAGCACCATTAATCCAGAGTCTAAAAATTCCTATGTGAACTTCTGGCTACTGGCACAACTCATTTAATATCAGGGCTGTTGGGACTGGCAGGGTGGAAGGCTAATCAAAACCAAAGCCGACGACAGGTGGAGGCGGAGCCAACTAAGTTTAGTTTTGACCCCACCTTCCTCCCTGCTGAGTTCTATAGGGGCAAAAAAAGGGGGAGCAGGAGCTGGAAGCTGACAGACAGTGCTGCCCTTGCCTAGACTGTATGTAAGGAAGAAGGTAGGTGGGAATGGCTTGAGGACAACCTAAGTTTGGTAGAGCAGTGCCCCCATTTGTCTTAATGCACCAACCTCCACCGGTCAGGGCATGACTGACTGTTTGAAGAACAAGCCTGGGACTCCATTCTAGAGCACTTGTATAGTGTGATTGCTTCAAATGCCCCCTCAAAGCCCACATCTTACGCAAAGCCCTTGGCTCAATGCTTTCATCCCTGCCCTGGGCTAAACAGAAGCCAAAGGTCACTAATTCCAATGTTGGATCCATCCCTTGTTATACAGTGATGCCTTGGGTTGAGTACTTAATTCATTCCAGAGGTCCGTTCTTAACCTGAAACTGTTCTTAACCTGAAGCACCACTTTAGCTAATGGGGCCTCCCCCTGCTGCTGCTGCCCCGCCGGAGCACGATTTCTGTTCTCATCCTGAAGCAAAGTTCTTAACCCGAGGTACTATCTCTGGGTTAGCGGAGTCTGTAACCTGAAGCATAAGTAACCTGAAGTGTATGTAACCTGAGGTACCACTGTATTTGGGCTTTCTCGCTTCCTCTTCTCCACATCCCTCCTCCTGCCTTACAGTTCTTGAGGGGAAAGGGACTTTACCACTGCCACCCATTTCTCCCCATTTATCTTGTTCTGTGAATTGCCCTGTACTTTGATATTGTTTAAGAAATCCTTCATATTATTTATTAATTTATATATTTCTTATATGCCAAAATGGCTTCTAAGCTGTTCACAGCTTTAAAAAAAAAAAAAATCTGCAGGGGGAAATTCTTTACAGCAACTCACACACTGACTTCCAGCATCAGGATACCCATTTCCCCAGCTGCATTGGCTCCCTTGTTGAAAGCAATCAGACTAACACATGGGTAGGCAAACTAAGACCCGGGGGCAGGATCCGGCCCAATCACCTTCTAAATCCGGCCCACGGACGGTCCAGGAGTCAGCGTGTTTTTACATGAGTAGAATGTGTCCTTTTATTTAAAATGCATCTCTGGGTTATTTGTGGGGCATAGGAATTTATTCATTTCCTCCCCTTCAAAATATAGTCCAGCCCCCCACAAGGTCTGAGGGACAGTGGACCAGCCCCCTGCTGAAAAAGTTTGCACACACTAACACATGTGTGGAATATGCCTGACCTGAAGCTGGTTGTGAAACTCATAAGCAAAACCATTTCTCAGTAACCGTAAGGCATCCCCTTCAGAGGAGTAACATGGGAAGGGGACTTGGTTGTCTGTCAAAAGTAGACATGTTTGCTTGTTTCCTCCTCCCTCCCAACCCATTTTCCTTTCATGTCATGCCTTTTTTGATTGTGTCTATTATTTTCACCCTTCTCTTTCCCCTTTTTCTTTTTAAGGGTTTATAAGCTGCTCTGGGAGCCTTTTTTCACTGAAGAGTGGGATAAGCAAATCCCTTAAATAAATAAAATTCTGTAAAACAGAGACTAGAGCTGCAAGTGCGAGCCTATTTATCACTGCTAATTAACCTTGGCTTAATATCAGGTTTAAAGTTTCTGTTTGCAATGGAGCTGTCCTCCACTCAAGTGCTGAAAGCATTGCATGCTCTCTCTCTCTCTAATTGTGATACCCTTGTGGCGCTTTAAACACTAACAAATTAATCGCGCCATAGCCTTCGTGGTCTAGAATCCAAAAGCTTATGCCATGATAAATCAGTTAGTTGTTAAGATGCCACAAGACTCTATGTTGTTGTTTTTCTGTGACAGATTTCTACCTCTCCCGAAATCTCTGAAAGAATATGTAAATAAATGCTTGTCTGTGAGGTGGGATTGTGAACAAGTAAGGGCATGTTTTTCAAAAAGAAAGAAAGAAAGAAAGAAAGAAAGAAAGAAAGAAAGAAAGAAAGAAAGAAAGAAAGAAAGAAAGAAAGAAAGAAAGATAGCCCTGATAACACATGTAAAACTTAAGAAGGATCTCTTATTATTTGTATTGTTATTAAAATAATGTACATATCATGAAATGATTATGTATACATTAGCAACACCAAGAATTTACTCTGCTATTAAATGGAAAACAACATCAATTCCTACTTTTGAGGAATGGAGAAATAAAAGGTATAATTACACAGTTATGTTTAAGGTAAGTAATTATATCAGAAGAAGAAAAGGAGCTCATACAAAATGACAGATTTGGCGTTGTTGTTGTCAGGATGAAAACCTTTTATTGAGTTTTGGCAAAACAAGGTACATACCTCTATGGATGTTACATATTTATATTACAGTGCCATCCTATGCATGCCTACTCCAAAGTAAGTCCAACTGAGCTCTATGAGACATACTACCAAGGTAAGTGCATCTACGATTGCAGCGTGAGTGTATTATTTGGTATTTAGTTATATAAATGCGGGCAAAAGCATATATGCTTTTCAAACCTTGTTTCCTTGTTTTGCATCATTATATTTCTTTTTTGAATTTGAAACGAAATTTTAAATAAATTAATCAACTGCACACCTGCCTTCAGACTTCATTTGTCAGAGTCCTGTGAAGCTAGCGGATTCATTAAATATCCACAAAATGCCACCTTACTAAATAACATATAAATGAACAAGGAGTGTGTGGGGCAGTGTTGTGTAGTGGTTGCAGTGGCAGACTAGGTCCTAGGAGACCAGGGTTCAAAAGTCTACCCAGCCATGAAGCTCACTGGGTGATCTTGGACCAGTCATTGTCTCATAGCCTTACCTACCTCAGAGAATTACTGCAGGGATTAAAGGAAGGGGACAGTGTATGCCACCTTGAGCTCTTTGGAGATGCAATAAATGCAATAAATAAATATTAAAAAAAAACAAGAGACTGCAATTCCTGTGAATGGTAGGTCAGATGAGACTAGAGTATGAAAGAAGAATAGATCAAGGATTTGTAGCAACTTCCCTATGAGGAAAAGATTTGGGGCTTTTCTGGTCTATGACCGTAATAAATTAATTAATTCATTCATTCATTCAAGATTTGGGGCTTTTTAGATAAAAGGCAAACAAGTGATAAAGGTGTACAAATTTATGCATGGTGAGAGTAGAAAGTTTCCCAGAATTCTTTGGCAGTGGCGTAGCATGGGTTGTCAGCACCCGGGGCAAGGCAAGTAATTTGCACCCCCTAACCCGTGGATTTGCGCCCCCTAACCCGTGGATTTGCGCACCCTAACCCTAACCCCCAGATGTTGCGCCCAGTGCGGCCGGGGCCCCCTGCACCCCCCACGCTACGCCACTGTACTTTGGGGTAAGACATGACTTTTCAAAGTGGTATGATATTGCCTTAAATGTGTAGTGCAGATTGGGATTAAGAACCAATTTATTTAAGCAGGCTTAAATGTTCTTGTATGATGGCACTGTTCATAAGCTTCACACAGGGCCGTGGTCTGTTTTGTGCAAAGATCACTCCATGCCCAATTCCTAAGGGGTAGCAACAATGAAATTTCATAAATGGGGGAAAAGAGAAATGACCACTCTAGGATCAAACCACAACTGGCTTTTATGACGTTCCCCAAACAGGACTCAATTTACTTGCCAGTCGGGCCAAACTTATCTTGCAAGTGCGACTGTTTGAGACAAACTGCAAAGTGAACTTCAAAAAATGCTGTGGAGTTATGAAATAATAATAATAATTAAACTAAGCTTAGAGATCCAGTGATGGGATTCTGGAGATCTGACAAGTACTGTGTAACTGACAGCAACAATGACCGATATTAGACTGATATGATATACCATCAACACTCTTTGATGCTGTCTGATAGAGATCTGCTATATAATAATACATCTGTCTTATCTATCAATCCATCCATCTGAGCTGTCTTTTCTCTCTCTCTCTGAGGTGTGCAGAGGGAGAACCTTCCCCCTCTTTCCACCCATCCCCCTTTAAGCAGAAGGCAATCAGCCCCCATTGTTTCTCTTTAATGTGCTATTTGGGGGGAGGGGAAACAAACCAGCCTGTAGGAGGGCCTGGTGGCAGCAGTGAATAATCACCTCATGCAGATTTCCTAGCCTTGCATCTTTGCAGTGGAAATTAGCATGCCATTCCCACCTTCTCTCTCTCTCTCTCTCTCTCTCTCTCTCTCTCTCTCTCTCTCTCTCTCTCTTGCACACATACTCCACCCTCTCAATACTAGCCTTGAACTTGGCCTTGCAGGGGATCTGCCTGCATGTGCTTCCCAGAGAACAATATGGTCATTCTTTATCCCACCTCCTTTGTTCATTTGGGGAGCTCTGGGTGGGAAAGAATCACCAGCACCATCCTGGTTTCGTGATGGATTGGGAAGAGAAGAACCCCGAGAGGATGAGCGTCTGAGTTCCATAGGTGTCCAGATCACCATCACATTATACATTCATCGCATGAATTTCCATGGCGTTCAACCCAGGTCACGATCAAGCAGCCATTCCTTGGTTGCCTGTGTGTGTTTTTTCCTTGCCTTTGTGGGTTTTGTATGGCGAAAGCTTCTAGCTTTCCGTTGAACGACATAAACCTCCAGAGTTGTAGTTAATCGGAGAACACACATAAATTCTGGCTCTATTCCTACTCTATTCTATCACGGGAAAATGTGCACAAGGGGACAGAAGAAGCCAAATATTTCCCCTGTTGGGTGGCTGCTGTGCAGACACCCCAAAGGATGTTGTGGATTAAACCCACCTTGAGAGTGTGAGCTGGTTATTTCCTAGATTACATGGTCATGGTCGATATTGTCCTCTTGGGCATGATTCAGCTTTCCCAGGCAAGGTCTAAGACCCCCACATCCCTCAACCTCACTTGCATATCGGCCAGACAGTGTATACCCAGCTCCCTATTCAGGCTGTTAATATGTGCAGATTCTCCATCCCTTGTGGTGAACGTGGACAATGGCCAGTATTTATGCACATTCACCATTCAACTCACATTAACCCTGACATATAAAATGCAGACAGACACGCAGAGAGACAACACAGACATCAGGGGTCCACAAATGCAGTTGCCAGGCTGTCAGCAGTGAGCATAAATCTCTTCTCAGTCAACTGCCTGCTTGCCAGGCCCGGGTGACCATCCTGGAGTGGCAAGGGGTTTTTTTTTTTTTTGCTGCCAAGGTCCCTGGCACAAGTGCAGAAGTCAGTAGGAGGGAGTAGTGTCATGTTGCACTGGGCTTTCGAGTCATCTGGGAACACCAAGAATCTCTCACCCCAATTCTGAATACAGTGGTACCTCGGGTTAAGAACTTAATACGTTCTGGAGGTCCGTGCTTAACCTGAATCTGTTCTTAACCTGAAGCACCACTTTAGCTAATGGGGCCTCCCGCTGCCGTTGCGCCGCCAGAGCATGATTTCTGTTCTCATCCTGAAGCAAATTTCCTAACCCAAGGTACTATTTCTGGGTTAGTGGAGTCTGTAATCTGAAGTGTATGTAACCTGAGGTACCACTGTACATCCAAAGCTTAGCACGACTGAGAAACTGCCTCTCCCCTTTCTAGAGTCTTCTTCTGCTACTGCCCAAAGACTCAGACAAGAGGCAGATTTGCTGGCAGGTAATTTCAGATCAAGGACGTGGGTGGCGCTGTGGGTTAAACCACAGAGCCTAGGACTTGCCGATCAGAAGGTCGGCAGTTCGAATCCCCGCGGCAGGGTGAGCTCCTGTCTCTCGGTCCCTGCTCCTGCCAACCTAGCAGTTCGAAAGCACCTCAAAGTGCAAGATGTGAGGTTGCCAGGCTGATAAAAGATGGAGTAATGGACAATGGTTTGGGATTCAAACCGGGGAAGGGAGGGTGGGGTTTGGAAATCCAAAGGATGTACAAAAATACTCTGATTTTTTCTATCTTTTTTTTTCTTTTTGTGTTGTCACTAGTAGTAAAATGGGGAATTTGCGGAAGGGAAACTGGGACGATCTTAGAAAAAGTCTTTAAGTATAATGATTGATTTATATAAGCTAAAAGTTGATATATAAATTGAATTTAACAGAACAATAAATTAAGGTTAAAATTTAGGGATAAGAACTTGCTGAGCAAACTTTTGGATATGGAATACAAGAAGGGGAGGCGAGGGGAAGTTGCGGAAAAAAGGTATTGAAAATATGGATTGTACGTTGAATTTTTTTTCTTTTTCTCTTTTTGTTTTACTTTTTTATTTATTTGAATAATTCCAATAAAGTATTATTTGAAATGCCAATAAATATCATTTTAAAAAAACAAAAAAACAAAGTGCAAGTAGATAAATAGGTACCGCTCCGGCGGGAAGGTAAACGGTGTTTCCGTGCGCTGCTCTGGTTCACCAGAAGTGGCTTAGTCATGCTGGCCACATGACCCGGAAGCTGTACGCCGGCTCCATCGGCCAATAAAGCAAGATGAGAGCCGCAACCCCAGAGTCAGCCACGACTGGACCTAATGGTCAGGGGTCACTTTACCTTTACCTTAATTTCAGATCATGGCTGCTGGCCATGATGGTTATGCTCTGCTTCCACCATTGGGAGACGGCACAGCTTCTGAATGCCAGTTGATGGAAGCCACAGGATGGGAAATAGTTCTTGTGCTTGAATCCTGTTTGTGGGTTTCCCACAGGTATCTGGTTGGCCACTGTGAGAACAGGAAGCTGGACTAGATGGGCCATTGGCCTGACCCAGCAAACTCTTCTTATGTTCCAGACAGTGAACTTAGTGATTTTACAGGGGGCTCTTCGGATCACAGGCATAGCCAGGATTTATGGGGGGAAAGAGGACACCCACATGTCACCATTCTCTGTCTGGCTCTGTCTAGCTGATTCTGAATGAAATGTCTCAACAATAACTGTTTTAAATTGCTTTCTTTTGACCCCCAAGTGCTCAGAAAAATCTGTCAAGATATTCCTGCAATTTCTACTTTCAGTTAAGTGTCTTTATGTATTTACTTGATATAGGGGACAGCTGCCCCCCCGGCTATGCCTATGCATAAACATATATGTGAAAATTAAGATTATTGTTATTTTGATCCTACATGCATGTTTACAAAGAATTGCCTTTGCCAGCCTTGTTGCTGGGGGACAAGAGGCCTGGTTATTCTGAAGGGGAAGTGGACTCCTCTCTAAAATACCACCCTAACTGGGTGGCAACCAAATATAATGGCTGGCTACCAAGGGCATCAAAAAAATTGAACATCTGCATTCCATCTACCCTGTTGTTCAGCCACAGCAAAAACACACAGAGAGGTTGTTTGTGAAACCATCAAAATGATTTATTGTCACAATGATTGAACTTTAATAAATAATAATAATAATAATAATAATAAGGAATTGGATTACAGACAAGTATTGGGTTTTTTGGTTTTTGTGCTAAAGGCAGTCATAAACAATGTAAAAAACAACAACAACAACCGCCCAACAATGAAATATAAAAACACATTGCAACAAGTGGCAAGGCAGCAATAAAACCACAGAATTGATAGCCAATAGGGAACCAAGTCAAAATAAGAATCTAAATGGCAGAAACATCAAAAGCATGTTGGAAAAGAGAAACATATCCAAATGACAAGATTTGAAATCAACCCAGCGCAGATCTGGCCAATGACTACACAGTCCTATACATATCTACTCACATTGCCTCCAGCTAAGTGGATACAGGATTGCAACTCTAGCATTTCATACTTCAGCATTTATAGAGTGTTGGAAATGCTTCACATTTGCTATAATCCAGGCATCCCCAAACTCGGCCCTCCAGCTGTTTTGAGACTACAACTCCCATCATCCCTAGCTAACAGGACCCATGGTCAGGGGTGATGGGAATTGTAGTCCAACCATCCCATATGTCAGACTTCTTCAACCAGTTGTTATGGTCTACAACTCTCATCACTCCCAACCAGACAACAGCTGCCCTGGCTGGGGCCAATGGGAGTTGCAGTCCAACACAGCTGGGAGGGCACAAGGTTGGAAATGGATGCTCTAAGGTAAGTCTCATGCCATCCCCACATTGCATACGGGATCAGAGGGTGAGACTGTGAGTGACTTCTGTAAGGTTCATAGCAGAAGCCTGGGGACCCTTCTGGTTGATAGCTCACAATGCAATCCTACACAAGTGTACTCAGAAGTACACTCCCATTGTTTCCAGTGCATCCTCTACCCACCTACCTGGAAGTAAGCCCCGTTTAAAAAAGAAAATTGTGTTGTTACCTGCTATGCCATACAAGATCAGTGTGTTTATACCTAGGGCAGCCAAGAGCAGTGCGGGAGGAATGGGCTCTTGCACCTTTAAATAGGAGCATGACAAGAACCCACACCTGCTGGAATCAACTATCAAAGGTACAGGAGCACCACTCTCTTTTTCAAATGACCACTCAACTAATCAGTTACGCATGTGGCAGTTAACATTGATAAAATACAATATATAAAACGGGGGAATGTGTTATTTTCAAAGCAAACCACTGCAATCCTAGCCAGCACCTCAGATGTCAAATGGAGCACATAGAGAAGGTGGCATTAAATGACATGGGACTTATCACACAACCCTATACCATCTACTAAAAATCAAGACCCACTGAATGGTATGCATACTTCCCCTCCTATTGTCCTCACAACAACCCTGTGAGGTAGGTTCAGATGAAAAGGCCCAAAATCACACAGTCACTTGGACCCTGGTCTTCCCATTCCTAATCCAACACTCCAACAGCTACACCACAATGTCATTGTCCTTTGCATTAAAATTAAACTGCAGCGACCTACTGTTCTGCACTAGAGATGCCTGAGGAATTTGTTTTGTCAGTTCTGAAGCTAAAAGAACTGATCAGCGCTTCCCAGACTTAATGTAGAGAATTGGAACTTAATTATCTTTCAATTTTTGGATTTTCCAAATTCTGAGAAACTGTTCTTGGCTTGCCTCCCCCACAACCATGAATTAGAAACAGATACTTTAGGCTAAAATAGGTTTAGAAATGTACACATTTGAGACAAAATGAATTTGTACATGCATAATTTGTGATAAAATTCTATTAGATTTCTTACATTTATAGCCTGCTTTTCTTCCATCACAGACTCTGTATTGTTCCCAGGAAGTCACCCATTTAGGCACAGACCAGACCCAGACCCTACCTTCAGACCATACCTGCAATGTTGTTACCATGTGATGTCATGTTGTGGAGCCCAACCAAAACATCAAAACTGGTTTAGTTGCAATGCTCTCCATGTGGGGCTTCCCTTGTGCTTGACCCAGAAGCTGCAATTCATGTTGAATACTGCAGCACTCTTGCAGACAGGTGTGAGACCCAGTCCTAGGTCCTAGGGAATCCTAGGTTCCTGAGTTAAGATCAGGAACAGCAGACAAGCTTCCCCAATCAATGATCTTCCCTTGAAATCTGGAGGCATGGGGGAACTCCTTGGTGAAAAAATACACACTTCAGAAGCTACACTGATGTTTAACAGTCCTGCATAGCATCATGTGTCACCTGAGTTTTCACCCAAGAACTCACTCAATATGGTGTAGACAAGTCAAAGTGGAAAATACATGTCTCTAATAGGTATAATTTTGAAAAGCTACTGGCCCGGTCATTTTCTGATGCCTGTGCCAAAAAGGTTAAGTGATCCTAGGTGAATTCAGCCCCCAACAATCAGCTCAGGTCCCCCAGCTGTCTATCTCCATTGAGTCACAAGCCATATCAATGATATCACATCCCTCTTAATGACATCAATGACTACAGATAAGAAAGTTCACAGTTCAGACATTTGCTTCTTTGCCATGGTTGTTTTCCTCCTCCTCCTTCAGCATCTAGCTGTACAGAGCTGCTCTTGGTTTCCATGTGTGATCCAAATCAGCAAAGCATGGCAGACCCTAGAAAGATGGAGACCCAACACTGTCCCATTTCCATGTCCAGAGATGGCCTTTTCTGGCCCAGTTCCCCTGTCTCATTAGAAAATCCAGAAAATGCAAAGCCTAGAGTCCCAAGAAAGTTCTTGCTGTGTAGGGTATCCTGAAGAAAGATGGCTTGAAAATCAGGTCCATGTGAAACAGGCATGCCTTCATCCGTAGTAAACGTGACCAAAAAAATCAATGTTTTCCAAGTTCTCGAAATTCCCCATCATAATAATCTATAAAAACAAGAAAATAATTTGGTTCAAATGGCTTCTTCTGAAACCACAAATCAACACAATAAATTGCCTAGATCACTCTAGGCCATGGCAAATTTTTCAATGTAGATGATTGCTATTATTGTTATTGTTATCTCTATTAATTGTTGTTTTAGCTATGGCACCTCAAAGCAACTTACAATATTTTAAGCAAAAAGCAACCACATACATAGATTTTAAAAACCCCAACATTAAAACATCCCACCCACGCAAAAAAAAAAACCATAGTTAAAAGCCAAAGACCCAATTAAAAAGGAATGTTTGATTCCTACCCAACCAAAACAAATGAGAGGTCTCCAATTATGCAAAAGAAGACAGACAATGTCAAAGGAACTCAGATCCAATGAAAATTGTACAAAAATGATTTATGAGCAGACAACCAAAACTGCATGTGAAATAAACATGTATATATAAACATGAGTTTACAACAATATCCCCTAAGTCATCTGTTGATCTCCCAATTCCTAAAATTGTTAGAATACGGATAATAGCATACAGGTGACAGCTGTAGATCCCCTTTTGGCCTTTTGTATACATTTTTTCACAATAAAGCTTTAAAGGTGAAGAAGATCAGTCCAGTACTTTGATAAAATAAGCCTCATATGCTGCCACGGGATCTCTGAGTGAGCTCTGAGTATTCTGTCCTTGAAAATAATCTACTCATATCGTTCTACTGTCTAGGGGGGAAATTGTGCTGGTTTTGCCTTGGAGCTCAAATCGAATCAAGGGCAGATTTATACATACTACAGACACAAACTGGTTTAAGACCTCCTGCCTCCAGGAACTGTGGTTTCTAAGCGGGTGGCTAGAGATAACCAAGGGAGAATTCCCAAGCCTGCTCACCACTACAATCCCTAGGATTCCTTGAGAGAAGCCATAAATCTAGTGGTGGCTGGTGCTGGTTGAGAATGGTAGGGCAGAAGGCAGGGAGGCTAACAGTAGGTGGCGCCAGAGAGCCAATGACAGGCATTCTAGTCTTGTCCCCACCCTCTTTCCTGCTGAGTTCTACAAGAACAACACTGAGACTAAGGTGGAGGAAGCTGACAGGCAGTGCCACCCCTGGACTAGGTGTAAGTAAGAAGGTAGCCAAGGTGAGGGGCTGGCTGAGGGCACAAGTGAGGTTGACGGGGCAGCACCCCACTTGCCCCAATGAAGCAGCCTCTATGATAAAACTGTCACACCAGCTCTTAGCACAGGATGCGATAACCAGGTAAAGATGATTCTGCAGCAGCCTGCCAGAGGAGCAGCTGCTCAGGAGTTCCCAACCCAGGGTTCAAGCGATGTCGGCAGAGTGAGCCAATGCCAAATTGATGAGAGGAGCACCTGCTCCTTCTCTGCCTCGCAAGCAAGGAGTGTGTGGGGGGGGGGGTTCCTCTACTGTGTAAATCAAAGAGAGGGAGCCACTAATTGGCAGGAGACACACAGGCACCCAGGCACCAACCCCGTCCGTGGGAGAAGAGGCTCTGCCATCTGCTATCCCAAAGTTTGCACATTTGCACCTCGGATAAATAAAGGCGAGACTAGCGACGCAATAGGGAGACCCTGCTCTCTTTTAATTTCTGCTTTCGCAAAGGCAGCCCAAGGCCCCTTGCAAAAAATAAGAATGCTGGGTGTGTGTTTTATTCCATGTTTTCTTGATGGTTGACTAGGGCTGGGGAGATGCCGAAACCACAATCGAAGGTGATCACCCTGCAACAGTGTCAAAACACAGGTGCAATCTCCACCTTTGCCCAAGGATAATCTATCTGAGATGGGATGGGTGTGTTCAGATAAACCTGTCGTTTGCTTTGGAGTAAATCACTGCAATAACTCACCCATTGCCTCTGTTCCGAGGCCCTGAACAAATTCTGCTCCCGTTCGTCAAATGGCTGTTATTGTTACACAGCCACTGAGAAAGCTGGTGGTTCTGTTGGGACTTGGAGAGCAACACCACAGCAAACTGGAAGTGTGAGGTTTTGACCAAAAGGTGCACGCACGCACACGCACACACACACACATTCATCATAAATAAAATGTCAGGGATTTTTCTGCTTAATCGGATTCCTTCCCTTTGCCAAATTTTCTATTCATGCCCTTTGGAAAGGAGGGATTCCGTCCCTCCTCCTTCGCCTCACCCCATCAACCATTTCATCAGCACACGGGGAGAAACTTTCTGGACAATTTAATCTCGCCAGGGTATTACTTAGCAAAACCCCTTTCACTGTCAATTTTTTCAACCCTCCTTTCTGCCCCCCCTCCCTCTCTAGTCTCAATTGAATTTTGCAAGCCCCTGATATCTTTCTTTCTTCTCTTCTTGCTCCCACCCCTCTCTCTTTTGTAGAGACACATGCTATTTATGCAAATCAAGGCTTTTCATACCCTTTCCCTGGCTGAAGACCTCCAACTCAAAACGACCAAAAAAAAAAAAAAAGCCATATTCTCCCCCTGCTAACTCCTTAGCACAATTACACCTCCATTCTGCTCCAGGGGCCTGGGGTGGGGGGAAAATATCATTTTAAACCAATTGCACATGCTGTTTGTCTTGGATAATTACAGGGAGACTCAGATGCTAAAAAGGTAAGAAATATTCCATTCAGAGAGGGAAAGTAGGGGAGCTTCAGAGTTCTGCCTACGCAGCATGTTTTTTCCTGTGGTTACTGGAGCTGTGTGTGTGTGTGTGTGTGTACACACACAAGATTTTTGCCAGCTCTTTCACTTGTGCTGAGTTGAAGCTCCTCTTAAGGCAATCATTTACATTTTTCTTTAAGCAACAACTTTGCCTGTGCTTTGTGGGGTGGGGGGTTCTTTGCAGACAGAGGAAATGGGTGGAGGGGGGAGAGAACACGCAGCTGACATTTCCTTATCTCAAATTACAATTTCCTGCAAATATCAAGATAATAAGGACATCAATGATCTGAAATCCAAAGTCAATTGAGCCCCCTAATCTCTCCCCTGCAGATGCACTCGCAAAAACAGGAAGGGGGTTCAGATGAGAAGACACAAATATGGGGCGCGGAGAGCAAACTTCAAGGGACACAGGCAGGCAAAGGAGGTAGACAGCCAAGTCCGTCTGGGCCTCCTCCTCTGAATAGGCTCACTTGGACCATTGTTCTCCATCCCTCCCTTGTCTCCTGGGGAGGGCTATGCATGGGAGAGGATTGGGGGGGTTACAGAGAGGGGGGGAGTAGCTTCAGCAGTGGCACCCAGGAATGCATCAAAAGGAGGATAGGAGTTGGGGAGGGGGAGGGAAGAGAAAACACACAAGCACTGCAATAAGGGAAAGAGGAGACACACAGAGAGAGAGACAGAGTGGGAATGTCAAGGACCCCCAACTAATGAATAGCAAGTTTGCCCTTGAACCTCACAGACCCAGGCCATTCCCAGGCCCCAGACAAGAGCTGAGGCATGCCTGAGCCCAGCTGTAGAGAGTCTGGCCTATGGTTTATCTCAGACACTTTGACAGGCCAGGCTGTTCCCTTGCATAGCTCAGCCTAGGCTGGCGGCTCCCTAGCAACACAGCTCAGGGCAGGAACCCAGGCTGAAGGCTTGCCTGCTGCATACAGAGGAAGGAGGAGGTGAGACAGTGATGGTGGTGGTGGTGGCGGTAGCAGCATGGAGGGAAGAAGCTGGGAAAGGGGCTACATATTAACCCATCACATCCTGGGCAACTCACAGCAAAAACACACACAAAGGAATGACATAGCACAACTCTAGTGCCCAGAGCACTTCTCAGTCCTGTACGGTAGATCAATACTACGTGTAATCTTCATATTGCAGGTGGGGTGCGTAGGGTCGAGGCTGAAATCATAGCGCAGAGGGAACCTGACTAGATTCAGCGGTGCAGAGCAGGTTGTCTTCCATCACTTGACCATGACTCCCCGCCCTCCAGCATCCTCTACCCCAAGGCAGTTACCTAATGGTAGGGCCGGCCCTGAGACCAGATGAACTAAAAGCAGGAACAAGTGGGAGACTTTTCAGCCCGAGGGACACATTTCCTCGCGGGCAACTTTCCAGGGCCGATGTGCTAGTGATGGGTGACATCAGACGCAAAAGTGGGTGTACATTTTACATTGTACAATAGGCTGGTTTCTATGAACACTCACAGATCCTGCTCTGACATCCGCAGTCGAGCAAGAGGCATTGTTCAAAGACACATTCCAAGCAGGCAAAAATACTCAAGCAGATTGTGAAACAAGTCCAGAGAGGGGCGCGGCCCGGGGAGAGCTCTGAAAGCTGAACAGAGAAGCCTGGAGGTCCATAGTCATTCCCAACTTCTATATGAGTTCTTATTGAACAAAAACATGTGCGTTGTCTCTTTTTTTCAAATTGTGATTTCTACAATATAGTTTCATTTGTTGTGAGACATTAGTATTATATGCAATATTAGGTTGGGGGAAAGGGGGGAAAGAGAGGGTATGATGAGTGGAGTGAGGTCAGGTGGTTATGCTTCTATTCTTTTACTTAGTGTACGTGTGCGATTATGTGTCAGCTTGTACTTGTATGGATTCTCTTATTATTCGCTCATTGTGTTTCCTTGGTGGTGAGAGAAGATGGGGTGGTGGTGGCCTAGAGTCTTTGGATGGCTGTAGTGAGCTTTGTTGTTGTGTGTGAGTGGTGTGTGCGTTTAATCAGGTTAGCCAGATTGATTTGTATGCTGTTGGTGGATTTTTATCATCTTGTTGGACTATGTATGAAAAGGAAGCCATCTTCTTCTATTTGTCCCTGTGTCATTTTCAGTTTATTGGTTAGTTTTTTCTAATAGGACTGTTTCCCATACTATTTGATTTACTCCTGACAGGTCTCTCCAGTGTCTGGCTATGATGTTTCTGGCTGCTGAGAGTAGGTAGATTATGAATTCTTTATGATGTGAATGGACATTATTATCTTGGAAGATGTTTAGTAGGGCCAGTTCTGGGGTGACTTCTAATACTTCTTTTGTTATTTTGCATATTTCTTGTATGATTGCTGTCCAGAAGAATCGGATTTTGGGGCATTCCCACTACACGTGGAGGTATGTGCCTGTGGATGTGCATCCTCTCCAGCATTTTGGTGAGGTTCTTGGGCGTATTAGTGCTAGTTTCCTTGGTGTTAGGTTCCATCTGTAAATGAGTTTTAGGGTGAGTTCTTTACCTTTCACTGATATGGATTTAAAGGGAGGTTTAGACCACATTCTAGTCCATTGGGTGGGGTTAATCTCATAACCTCTGCTGTCCGACTACTGTTTTTTGATTACGTCAAGAGGGCTTGTGGGATTTTGAAGCAGTATTTTGTCACCCCCCACTTCTGGATTAAAGCATAAGCTTGCTCATCACACAATGACTGCATCATCAAACAAATATTCTAAATGGAACAACACAGATACAACACAACCAGCGTAACTTTTCTATTGCCTTTGAACAATGCTTTCCAAACTCACATTCACACATTCAACTGCCCTGCATGAAGGGAATAGTAACCAAGGAGTGCCCAGGCATGTATAGCTAGATGCATTCATGGGTTGTCAATGGCAATCTCCAAGACTATGAGAACTTCTTAGGGGCATTTGGCTGGCTGTTCTTGGAAGACAGAGCAGTGGGCAACCTGGGGCTTGGTTTCACCCAGCTACACAATTCTTATTTTCTTACACAATCCCACTAAACTCACCTTCCTCATGGACTACTTTGGCAATGAATGAGTTTGCTGGTTAAGGCTAACAAGAGAAATTTGAACCAGAAGAGGGAAGGAGCATAAAACCACTGGCCTCCCGATATTTTATTGTGTGTAGTGGTGCCCTTCGGGCAGGACTTTGGGGCAGATGTCTGGGGCAACACTCAACAGAAGCCCCAAAACACAGCAGGTCTTGCTGAAGTGAGGTAATAAATATTGATCTGTCTCTAACCATGTTAACGTTAGAGTAGATCCACTTAAATAGATCTAAGTGAACTGTGTTTACTAATTTCAGTGAGTGAGACTAAGGTTGGATACAACCGGTAGCCATTTAAACTAAAAAGGAGGGCGAGACAAAAATAGACCCGTAAGTCCAGAGTTTAAAATGACTAATTGTCAATTCTGCTGCTTTTAAAATGGTTGCTTGTCTTTAATTGCTATTGGTTTTGTGCTTGTCAGCTTACTTTGTTTTTAGGTTTCATTTCTTTCTGGCATGCAAGCCAGTGTGTGTGTGTGTGTGTGTGTGTGTGTGTGTGTGTGTGTGTGTGTGTAACCAGGCAGGAATCCAATAATAATAATAATAATAATAATAATAATAATAATAATAATATTCTGCAAAATCTTGAGAAATGAAATCCATCAAGAGAGAGAAAGAGACTGCAACCTGCTGCCCAATTCGGAGCACCATAGGAGGGGATTCTGTCCAGAAAGTAGCAGGGAGGAAGCCAGCAGAGCCTGTTCTGATCCGCTGCCCACCTATTTGGAAGTGTTGCTTGCCAGCTTTTCAAAGCAGGGTAAGGGCAAGCTGCCGCCGCTGCCACCACCACCCATCGGTTGCTTGATGCAAATCCACTGGCCAAATTCCAGCTTGGAAGATTACAAGGTGAAGCTCAAATTGACAGCATACGCTTTGAATTAAAGAAAGCGACCCCTTTCCCCACTTTCAGAGAGCGGCTGCTTTGTGCTGATTAGCATAGAATGGCTCTCTCCTCTAGCCTCTGGAGCTGCCTCTGAGCAAGGGAAAACACACACACACACACACACACACACACACACAAAATCTATCCATCCGCAGCTTAACTTCCTTTATATTTGCAAATGCAAAGCCCTTTAATAAGGATGAACTTGAAAGGAAATATTGGATGTTCTCAATCAGGACTGGGGAATTTTGCAACCAGTGGCAAATGTGGCCCTCGGGTCCTCTCTATCTGGCCCAACAAACTCTGCCATCATTGATCGTGTTTTGCACCCTCCTTGAGTGTTTCTGCCAGGTTGAAACAGTGCCTCTTACATTCCAAGAAGGAGGAGAAAGGAGAGAGAGAGAGAGAGAGAGAGAGAGAGAGAGAGAGAGAGAGGAAGAAACTCATCTACTTATATGAAGGTAACATGTGCATTTGTTGCTCCACCCACAACTGGCATGTGGCCCCCGGAACGTTGCCCAGCAGGGCATATGGCCCTCAGAATGAAAAAGTCCCCCCACTTCAGAGAGACTTCAGAGAAGTGTGACTGGCCCAAGGTCACCCAGCAGCTGCATGTGGAGGAGCGGGGAAGCGAACCCGGTTCCCCAGATTACGAGACTACCGCTCTTAACCACTACACCACACAGAAGGTCTCAGGTTCAATACCTGGCATCTCTAGGTAAGGCTGAAGGAGACCCCTGGTGGAAACCCTAGAGAGCTGCTGCCAGTCAGTGTAGATGAATCAATAGTCTGTCCCACGATAAGGCAGCTTCCCATATTCCTAAATTAGTCACGTCCATTAATTTCAATGAGTCTACTCCATCTAAAACACAGTTGGATGCAACCAACAGTTTCAATACCATTTTGCTTTTAATACTGGGATAGCTCAGTCAGTAGAGCATGAGACTCTTAATCCCAGGGTTGTGGATTCGAGCCTCCCCTTGGGCAATAGATTCCTGCATTGCAGGGGGTTGGACTAGATCACCCTTGTGGTCCCTTCCAACTCTATTATTCTAAGAATGCACCACTCATATGAAGGCACGTTTTTTAGAGGTTTCCTATTCTTTTAAACAACTGTTTTGTTTTGTTTTTAATTGTATTGCTTTTACATTTTGGTGTTTGCTGCCCAGGACTCCTTTGGGAGGAAGGGCATTATAGTCATTTAACGATAAATAAATGCATAACTCGTATGTAAGAAGGGAGGCAGGTGGGGCTGGCTGAAGGCAGACTGTGGTTAGTGGAGTGGCACCCCATTCGCCTTAATGGAACACCCTCCACTGCAGTTCAAAACCCTGATGTTGGGAAAGATTGAGGGCACAAGGAGAAGGGGACAACAGAGGATGAGATGGTTGGACAGTGTTCTCAAAGCTACAAACATGAGTCTGACCAAACTGCGGGAGGCAGTGGAAGACAGGAGTGCCTGGCGTGCTCTGGTCCATGGGGAGTCGGACACGACTAAACAACAACAACCACTGCGGTTCAGGTGACGATCGAAGCATGTAAGGGGAGAAGCATCTCCTGAGGGTCTCCAGGTCCCAAGCATTTCAAGATTCTAAAGATGCTAGCTGGCTTGCATGTGAGGCAAAGCCTGAGGGTCCACCTTCAACTATGGTGCTGCACCAGCTCTCGTGAGTCAAAACAGGCCACAACATTACTGAATGCAGATGAAAGAGGTTTGGCTTGGGCATGGGGCAATCTAAATACTTCCGGCCTGCCCACCGGAAATGATGTGTGGTCAATCCAGGTGGGGGTTCCTAAGACTTATATCCAATAGGGTGACCCCAGCAGGGACTGCTGTCTGGGGGAGTGCCTTCGGCCCTGGCACCGCCAGGGCACATGGACATGGCCACTCCCCCCGGATCCTTTTAACACATGGGTAGGCAAACTAAGACCCGGGGGCCAGATCTGGCCCAATCGCCTTCTAAATCCGGCCCACGGACGGTCAGGGAATCAGCGTGTTTTTACATGAGTAGAATGTGTGCTTTTTATTTAAAATGCATCTCTGGGTTATTTGTGGGGCATAGGAATTCATTCATATTCCCCCCCCCAAAAAAAATATAGTCCAGCCCCCCACAAGGTCTGAGGGACAGTGGACCGGCCCCCTGCTGCAAAAGTCTGCTGATCTAATGGGATACCTCAGCATTTGGAGGGGCAGGCGGAGACTACAACCTCCCCCCCAGCCAAAACAAAGGATTGCTCCAATGTCCCAACCAGTTGTGAAGATTGCTATGAGGCAGGGTTTGCTGTGATGTTAAACTGCCACTCCTTGTCTGGGAAGAAGGATGGGATATAGAAGAAATCTCTCTCTCTCTCTCTCTCTCTCTCTCTCTCTCTCTCTGTGTGTGTGTGTGTGTGTGTAGAATCAAAGAAGACCACTGCAAAAAACAAAAAGCAGCCCAGTGGCAAATCACCCAGGAACCCAACAGAGCATCATTGAAAAATAAGCACAACAAAACGACTTCCACACAGCATTGGGGCCAGTCCCCAAGGAATGCTGATGGCTGGGCACACCATCTGTGTGTCTCTTCACTGCAAAACTAGGCAAGCGGGTCTGTGTGTGTGTGTGTTGTTGTCATCGTCCCCCGTCCCCCATGCCTTTCCCTCCTGCTTCCTTTTTTCCACCTCATAAGCAAAGTCCAAATAAAGCTCCCATCCCCACTCCCATCTTTGCCCTGCGCTCATGTTCCCGGCAGGCAACGAGATGCAAAGCCATGCTTGGAATCTCATTCCCCGGCTTTAAGCTCCGCTCTGCCGGCAAAGTGCAGCTCGAAAGCTCCCCTGTCACAGTTACAAAAGCTCAGAACAGCCCTTCCCTGGATAATCGCACTTATCTCCAGATTAAGAAGAAGGGAGCTGCAGCTGAGGCTGGTCATGTGGGATGGGATGGGGGCAAATCTCTTTTAAACAATCCCCCATGTAACTGTATACACACCCACACACCCCTCATTCCCACTTGAAAACAAAAGAAGAAGAAGATGGGAGTGATATGAAAGCCAGATGAACTGGACACTGATGGAAGGAGAGGAAGTTTAAGCAAGTTCAGGTTTTCTGTTTTTATCTTGCATTTTTATGCTGTGAACCGCCTTGAGATCTTTGTATGAAGAGCAGTATACAAATTTAATAAATGGATAAAATATAAACTAAGGCTGAAGATGGACATTAACAGGATTCATATTTGCTCACAGGGGTTGCAGAGTCATCCAAACCTGACAAACTGTGGTTAACGTTAACTATGGTTGCTGAGAAACAAGCAGACTACAAGCCATAGTTTGAGATGCTGGGTTGTTTCTCAACAAATCCCACCTACCATTTATCACAGTTTAGGGTTTGGACATAATGCTAAACTGTGGTTAATTTAAAATGAAAGAGGAAGCTTCCAATCTCCTCCTCACAGGCAGGTTGAAGGGAGGAGGCCACAAGATCAAGGTTTGCTGCAGCTCATCATAACACTAAACCATGGTTAACATTCTGTGCAAACCAGGTCAGAGAGTTTAGCATTTACATTCTGTATTGATATCCCACCATTCATTGAAGGAGTAAAGGGTAGCATGCATGGTTCTCCCAGCCCCAGCCCATTTTATCCTCACAACGGCCCTGTGAAGTAGGCTAGGATGAGTGAGTGAGTGAGTAAGTGAATATCTCAAGGGCACCCTGTGAATCGTTCAAGGCCGAATGGAGATTTGGTTGTGGGATTCCCTAGTTATAGTCCAACACTTTAACCATCCCACTGATATGACAGAGCCATAACTGACCACAGTGTACACCAGGGGAAAAGGACCTAATACCTTCCAGATGTTGTTTGACTCCAACGCAATGGTAAGAGATGGCAGAAGTTGCAGTCTATCAACATCTGGAGAGGTAGTGGCTCCCCACTCCTGCAGTGTACACACACACATACACAAACTACTATTTTTTTGACTGATGTTCACACACTCATCCTTCTTTGACTAGGGATGCCAATGGAGTAAAGAGCCTGTGTGTACCACATGTTTCTATCATGCAACTTTCACCCCGTTTAAAAAAGAAAATTAAAACTGATCATATCTATTCAACCATGAAGTTTTAAAAAATAAGAGAGAGAGAGAGAGAGAGAGAGAGAGAGAGAGAGAGAGAGAGAGAGAGAGAGAGAGAGACTCAAGATGTTTGGACTCCATCCCTGATAGTGCTCAAAGCACTTCACAGACAGCCTCTCAGTAATCCTTACAATGGATCTGCAAGGTAGCTGACTTAGCATTGGTAGGGGTATCTGCAAGACAGATTTGGGGAGAATAGCATGCCTATTGTAAAGCCACATTTAGCCCATTTGTAATGGAAACATGGAGTGAAAATGTTTTTTATTAGCTATGATCATGTGAGCTAGTTTAATTTGTGACTGATGAAAGATTTGGATTCAAGACTTTCCAGCCCAGCCCAGCCCACTACTAGCACAAGGGGTCTTGTGCTAGGGAACATGTGAGTTGCAATGGTGTGTGACAGAGGAAACAGATTGGGCAATCTATTGTGCAACAAAGTTACCAGCTATCTGCACAACACTCCTCTGGAGCAAAACACTTCCCCAGTCGAATAAGTAAAAGGCTAGGTGACTATTTTGTGCTACATTCAGTACAGCCTTGTGTTTCAGAGCTGTAGCACTGCAAGGGAAAAGGCCCAGCTCCCAGGCTCACTTGCTTACAGCCCACCACATCCCTGGGAGTAAATCCATGCATAAAGAGCCAGATCCCAAATAAAGATCCTGTATAAATACAGTGGTACCTTGGGTTAAGTACTTAATTCGTTCCGGAGGTCTGTACTTAACCTGAAACTGTTCTTAACCTGAAGCACCACTTTAGCTAATGGGGGTCTCCTGCTGCCGCTGCACCACTGGAGCACGATTTCTGTTCTCATCCTGAAGCACAGTTCTTAACCTGAAGCACTATTTCTGGGTTAGTGGAGTCTGTAACCTGAAGTGTATGTAACCTGAAGCGTATGTACCCTGAGGTACCACTGTATACATTTTGGAGTAGAGGGCTTATGGTTTTCTTTTGCTCTGCTTTGTTTCAACACTAACTTACTTTTCACAAATTAGTTTTGCAACCCCCCCCCCAAAAAAGCAAAAGTAATAGAACTGTCTTTCTTTACACCAGCTTTTAAGCTGACTACAACCTACTGAAATAGCTCTTTTCAGATGGCCAGTGAGTGCTGTGGGGAGAATGGTACACAGGATCACTGTTGATTGCTCTGAATATTCAGAACCAAGTCTACACAACCTGCAAATGCCTAGGTTCTCTGCACACTACCTAGTACAATGGGGGGGGGACCCCTCAAATCTGTGCACAAAGGGAGTGTACACGCCAAGCACTAAAACAAAATTCAGGCCATAAACTGTTAGGAGCTTCCTTGGCTATGTTGCCATCTAATAACAACAGTGCTGGTGTGTGGGGGGACTGCAAATAGTATGGCAGGTGAGAGCTCAACCCCTACATTACAAAAGTCCATATAATATTAGCATATTAAAGTATTAAATAGGGTGGTCAATGCTGTGTCCTACTTTATAGAGGACTGTTCTGTATTTACCGTCCTCCATCTGAAGGAATGTCTGGTCTAAGTCCAATTTAAAGATAAAAGAACTGTAGGGATAGCAGAAAGAACACCTGGGCCACAGACTGGGTAGGCACATGGGTCACCGAGTCACAACCACCACCACCCTGCTTTGGTGTGATATGTTGTTATTTTTTCTATTTAAATTATAATCGAAAGGTCGGCGGTTCGAATCCCTGCGGCGGGGTGCGCTCCCGCTGCTCGGTCCCAGCGCCTGCCAACCTAGCAGTTCAAAAGCACCCCCGGGTGCAAGTAGATAAATAGGGACCGCCTACCAGCGGGAAGGTAAACGGCGTTTCCGTGTGCGGCTCTGGCTCGCCAGAGCAGCGATGTCACGCTGGCCACATGACCCGGAAGTGTCTCCGGACAGCGCTGGCCCCCGGCCTCTTGAGTGAGATGGGCGCACAACCCCAGAGTCTGTCAAGACTGGCCCCTACGGGCAGGGGTACCTTTACCTTTACCTTTAATTACAGTATGCCGAAATGGGCATACATACATATATACAACCATGTGCAAATTCTATGCAAATTAGCACCCTTGCTTGTTCTCTTTTTTGGCAATATGTGAGATGCCACCCTAACACTAAATGCTACCTGGAACCATTGGGAGCGGGGGCACAGCCTTTCATCCTCTGCCACTCTGCCATATTTAAGATCAGATGCAATTATTCCGCAGCAACACATGTGCTTAAATTACACTGGATTTTGTCTGCTTTGCCATTTGAACCTGAATATACTCAAAAGCATCGGGACGCAGGTGGCACTGTGGGTTAAACCACAGAGCCTAGGACTTGCCGATCAGAAGGTCACAGTTCGAATCCCCACGACGGGGTGAGCTCCTGTTGCTCGGTCTCTGCTCCTGTCAACTTAGCAGTTCGAAAGCACATCAAAGTGCAAGTAGATAAATAAGTACCACTCCGGTGGGAAGGTACGTTTCCATGTGCTGCTCTGGTTCGCCAGAAGTGGCTTAGACATGCTGGCCACATGACCTGGAAGCTGTACACCAGCTCCCTTGGCCAGTAAAGTGAGATGAGTGCCGCAACCCCAGAGTCAGTCACGACTGGACCTAATGGTCAGGGGTCCCTTTACCTTTACCTATACTCAAAAGCAGGCCAGTGACCACAGCAATGAATCTTGCCCTGCCATACTCAACACACATACACATACAAACACAAACACAAACATTGGAGTCGGATCCAATGAAGCGTTAAATTGAAGTCACTTTAACTGGCAACTGGTTGCTGGTTCATTTCTGGGCCCAATTCAAAGTGCTCACTTCAGTGTTTAAATGACTAACTGACTTGGGCCCAAATAACTGAAAGACCACCTCCTTCCCAGGTGTTGCTATCAGCAGAGGGGCCTCTATTGGTTGTTCTGTCACTCTCAGGAGCTTGTGGGAGTGGCCCAGGAGACAGCATTCTCTGTGGCAGCCCATACACTGTGGAACTCCTTCCCCACAGAGCTGTGTCTGGCATACAGCTTTTGGTGAATGCTTTACCCTGGTTTTTGACACTGGAGATGCACATTTTAGGACACACCTTATTTCTGTGTGTTTAATTGCTTTATTTTGTTGTTAACCTTGTTTTCAACCTTGTTTTTTATTGTAACCTGCCCTAGGACCTTAGGGTGAAGGTGGGTAATTAATAATAACAGTAACAACAAACAACAACGACGCTTGTTGCACTGGCAGAACATTGATGTGCAAGGGAAAACACAAGTCTATTACTCAAGATAGTTGTGCAATGGCTTACACAATAACAAGCTGTTTCAGAACAAGAACCTGCAAGAGGAAACAGAAGCAAAGATTGCTGTTTGCCCAACAAGCTTCTGCTCACATAACTGTTGTGTTGGGATTCCTTTGTTGCCCAATAATGCTGTCCAGTAACACAAGGGATTTTGCACTAAAGGACAGAGGGTGTTAGATAAGGCCACACATCTTTTAAAATATTTGGGGAGGAAATAAGAATCCTTCCCCAGACTGGAAAGTGAAATTATTTCCTGGGAGAGAAGGGAAAACAGCATGGAGGTGGAGAGAATAGAGGGAAGATTATTATTTTTTAAGTGTACAAACACACACACCCAGACGCCTGATGCCCAAAGGGGAAAAACCTAGGATATGCTCTATGCACATGGCTTAAGTGTTGCTTTCATTGAATTGCTTACTCTCTGTCTCTTGCCGGAATGGCTCATTTGACTACGTGACTCTGATTGTGCCAAGAAGCCTTGGCAAAGGCAACTCATTTCCTGCCATGGATTCATTAAGAAGCTTTGCTCACATGGAAAGACATATATAATATATTTATCCCAACCAGAAAATCCCCCACATCTCAACTCGGCGAGGACTTTTCGATGGAGCGACGTTTTGCCTGGTGATCGGATTTAAATGAGAAGGTGACTGGTCAAGCAATAAAGAAACCTGGTGGGGGAGGAGAAGGGGTAGGTTTTTGCTTGGATTAAGCACTGCTGGGGAGGCACAGATTTTGTGGGAAACTCTCAAAGTTCTTACCTTTCCTATTTAAAGGAACGGAACATTGTCAACGTTTGACAAATCGGCTCATATTTTCATATTACCCGACACTTGATGACTCACACCTCAAAGGTGTGAAGCAGATTCATGGAACCGTTTGAGTTGCCATCAGGTGATAATAAAAGTGAATAATACGTCAATCTAGCACAGTACTGCCTACACTGACTGGCAGCAGCTCTCCAGGGTGGATCCATTTCCATCACTACCGGGAAATGCCAGGGTTTGAATCTGGAATTTCTGCATACAAAGCAGAACCCAGTACGTTTCTGAGCACAATTCAAAGTGTTGGTCCTAAATGGCCCTAAATGGCCCAGAAGGAGTGTCTCCACCCCCATCGTTCTGCCGGACACTGAGGTCCAGCTCCAAGGGCCTTCTGACGGTTCCCTCACTGCGAGAAGTGAGGTTACAGGGAACCAGGCAGAGGGCCTTCTCGGTGGTGGCGCCCGCCCTGTGGAACACCCTCCCATCATATGTCAAGGAAATAAACAACTATACAACTTTTTAGAAGACATCTGAAGGCAGCCCTGTTTAGGGAAGCTTTTAATGTTTGTTGTTTTATTGTATTTTTAATATTCTGTTGGGAGCTGCCCAGAGTGGTTGGGGAAACCCAGCCAGATGAGTGGAGTATAAATTATTATTATTATTATTATTATTATTATTATTATTATTATTATTAATTATTATTATTATTATCTGACGTTTAGAAGACACCTGAAGGCAGCCCAGTTTAGGGAAGTTTTTCATGACTGATGTTTTAATGTATGTATTTTAAATCCTTTGCTGGAAGCCACCCAGAGTGGCTGGGGAAACTCAGCCAGATGGGCGAGGTATAAATTATTATTATTATCATCATCATCATCATCATGCTCTGCCACTGAGCTGTAGCCCTAGCCCACTTCCTTCTCTAGGCTCACGGCAGCTTAACGTCCCAGTCAAAACTGAGACATAGTCTTTCAGTCCAGTCATCAGCAAATATACTAATGGCAATCTCAATTCTCAGAGTGAAGGTCCTTTTTCCAGACAAACCTAATGATACCCCAACCATGGTCAGAGGCAATAATGCTTCCGAATATCAGTTGCTGGAAACCACGGGAGGGAACAGTGCTGTTGTGCTCAGGTCCTGCTTGTGATCTTCCCACAGGCATCTGTTTGGCCATTGTGAGAGCAGGATGCTGAGCTAAATGGACCACTGGCCTGATCCAGCAGGACCCCTTTCTTATGAGGGAGGTATCAGATCAGGGGAACTCCTAGGCTTCAAATACATAAATCACTTATTTAAAAATGCGGAAAAGGGGAGGGAATTTCCAAAAACCAGCTCAGAACGTACAGAGCAGGTCCCACTTGTCTTTCTAAACAGCAGAACTGAAAATAAGCAGAGAAACTAAGCGGTATGCCTGTGGCTGGGAATCACAAGTGCGGAAGAGTGCTGGTCTTTCTTGTGGGTCATCTGGCTGGCTAGTGTGAGAACAGGATGTTGCACAATGCTTCCTGCCCTTTATGGAATGACTGAAAGACCCAAGGATGCTTAGCCTGGGGAAGAGAAGAAGAGTTTGGATTTGATATCCCGCTTTATCACTACCCAAAGGAGTCTCAAAGCAGCTAACATTCTCCTTTCTCTTCCTCCCCCACAACAAACACTCTGTGAGGTGAGTGGGGCTGAGAGACTTCAGAGAAGTGTGACTAGCCCAAGGTCACCCAGCAGCTGCGTGTGGAGGAGCGGAGACGCAAACCCGGTTCACCAGATTACGAGTCTACCGCTCTTAACCACTACACCACACTGGCTTAAGAAGGTTAAGGGGACCGGATAACTGTCTCTTGAATAACCGGAGGTCTGGCATGCAAGAGATGGAGCATACTTGCTTTCTGTTGCTCCAGAGGACAGGATTAGAACTAATTGCAAGAAAACAGATTTCATGTAACCACTAGGAAACACTTCCTGACAGCAAGAACCGTTCAGCAGGGGAACTGTCTGCCTTGGAGGGGTGGGGCGCAGATTTCTCATTCAGTGGATGTATTGAAGCAGAGACTGTACAGCCATTAGCAGTGATAACGCTGTTGCTTTAGGAGGGAGGGGTTAGACAACATGATCCTCAAGGTCCCTTCCAACTCTAAATTTCTATGATTCCTCTGCCTTTATCTCTATAACCAAGCTACTCATCCTTGCCTTCAATGGAGAAATTTAGTCTTCACCACATTTCATACTCACATTTCTCTTGTACCTTCCATCAAGCTTCCACATTATTATTACAGTGGACGCTTGGGTTACGAACGTGATCCGTGTGGGATGCACGTTCGCAACCCGCAGTGTTCGCACCCCGCATCTGCACACGCACAGGTTGTGATTTGGTGCATGTGCAAAGCGCGATTTGGCACTTCTGCGCATGCGCAACCGCCGAAACTCAGAAGTAACCCGTTCCGGTACTTCCGTGTTTTGGTGGTCCACAACTGGAAAATAAACAACCTGAAGCGGCTGTAACCCGAGGTATGACTGTATTATTATTATTATTATTATTATTATTATTATTATTATTATTATTAATCTATCCTTCACCAGTCAAGGGCAGGTAACAGCAATTTAAAATTCCATATTAAAAACAGTCAAAACAAACTACAGTCACAGGAAAAGGATAGATCCTGAAAACACCTTATCACTAGAGAGAATGTCTTATTTCCTTGATCAGAACCAAGAATAAACCGAAGAGCAGAAGGTAAGAAAGGGGATTCTCACAAAGTGGGTGAGAAGAGTGATCTCTCTCTCTCTCTCTCTCTCTCTCTCTCTCTCTCTCTCTCTCTGACACACACACATGCAAATGCACACACACGTTCTCCCCCCCCTCCCCCAGTGTTTCAATTACTACAAGCCATGGTCCTCTATACTCCTTTCTTGTTGTGTTGTGTTTTAAGTCACAGTCCCCGCACATTACATAAATAATATGGCCATATGTACGGTATTTAGAGGTTGGGGATTACTGTAAATTGTTTGTATCTTTCATTTCCCACACGGCTCTGTCCATGGTACTAAAGGGCTCTTTCCCCAAAGCCAAAAGAAGAATTTAAAGGAATTCCCTAAAACACATTACTTTAACCCACAACATCACCTTCACCACCTCCTAAGTACAGTATTTTTTCTGTGTATAAGACAATCTTTTTTGGAAAAAGAAATTAGTCAAAAATCGGGGATCATCTTATACATGGATGGTGAATGCACAGGGGTTCAGGCTTGGGCTCTGGCGACCCCCCCCAAAAAAAAAAACACCTCAAAGTTGTTCTGTTCAATATTTAAAATATTGATTTCTTAATTTGGGGTTCAAAAAAATGGGGGTCGTCTTATACACAGGGGCATCTTGTACACAGAAAAATACAGTAACGGCTTATGTTTTTAGCAGTTCTTTTTATCTGTAAGCTGTCTTGAGTCCTATGAGGGGAAAAGCTGGAGTGTGTGTGTGTGTGTGTGTGTGTGTGTGTGTATGTGTGTGTGTGTGTGTGTGTGTGTGTGTGTGTGTATATATATATATATATATATATATATATATATATGGTAATAACAACCGTCATGGGCGAAAGGTGTGATGTGCTGACAGACATTTAGAAAGGAAGTAATGAAACCTTTTATTTCCTGCACCAAATGCTAAGACCATAATGATAAGTTCTACTTGAAGTTCAACTTTTGATTGATACTTATTTTAATTCATGTCAGACTTTCTGCATGAAGAACTTAAGCATTGTTGGACTGTTTTGTTAAAAACTGCTATTGATCACAACCATTATTACTTTAAAGTTTAATTTCACTTGAAATCATACGTGTGTGTATCATGGTATTTATTTAAAAAAAATACCCACTGTCCAACAAATAATGTTTTCTGAACAATGAACAATACAGTTCAAAAGCCATTTTTTAAAAAAGCATAAAGCAAAAAAAAACCAAACAGAACAATCACAATATTAAAACAGAAGAGATACTACAAAAAGGAGCAAAACCACATAAAAAAGCATTAAAAACACTAAAGATTTTAAGAATTTTAAAATGCCTGGAAAAATGCTAAAATTGTTTGGGTACTTCCCGTGAGATATGAAACTTGAATTCAATATATACATGCACCAAAGCACCACAGCAATTTTTTTAAAAGGGCATTTGCAAGTATCTCACTTAAAGTGAAGGCCATATAAAGGGCACCCCAAAATACTTTATGGTATTTTTTGCAGATGAATTAGACAGAGGAGAGAAATCCCACTACAGAAGCCAGCACCTCGTCACAGAGCAAGCCAAATTACATAGAAGTTAAATTATTGACTTGTGGGAGTTAGGGATGGAGGGGCCTGTCAACTTCAGCTCGCTCCACTTCTTATTTCTCCAATCTTAAATTTAGCTCTCTACATTTCTTCAGCAATCTGTGATTTTAAAAAATCCTCAAGAAAATTCATCAGCATTTTAGTGGGCTTTTGCCCTTTAAAAAACACATTTTGTATGCAATTTTCCTTAACAGTCACGTTTGGGAAAAGCAATTTCCCCAATATAATGTTTGTTAATTTCAATAGTATATGCATATTTGGCTGCAGAAATGCATTGCAAATTTCAGAGAGTCCTAATTTAAAAGGATAGTTGTGTTTTGGTTTACACATACTGCTTTGCAAAGGGTGACTTTGGTATGTTGGCCTTTAAATGCGAACTTAATCAAATTTCTCCCCAATTCCTAGTGGGACTTTAGCTGGCTTTCACACACCTGAGTTGGATTTGGGGAACAGGAGATATATGCACACCCAGTAACACATGGACAGCCAGATACAACAACACAGCAAAGCCAACTCCAGTGTGGAGTATATGAATGTGAAAGTGGAAATAATGAATACTGAAATAATGAATTGTGAATTAACCACTGCAAGTAGAAAACCCGAGATCTATGGGATGGTTGCCAAAAAGAATATGAATTGCACCATTACAAATGGCCAATTAACAAACATAGTGCTCCTGCGCTTTTGCAATAAAGTGCAATCTCATCTATCCAAAATGGCCAGGGGATATCCAAAACGCTCAGATAATCAGAAATTTAGTACACAGGAGTGATAATTTACATATCATTATACTGACACAAAACTCCTTGGGTGATAACACAATGAATTGGGACTGTTGTTCTATTTGTATAACAGATACACAGGTAATAATAATGATAATGCAATGGGGGGGGGGGAGGAGTAGCATTTGACAACCTGGTTATGAATTGTGCAAATACGACAAGGTTCTTCTGTTGGGGCATCACAGTCTCTTTCAACTAGCGCGTAAAATGAACAAGATCACGCCAAAAGTCCACCTAATGCAACATTCTGTTTTTAACAAAGATGTGTATGGTCAGATGCTTATGGAAGTTCAGAAACAGGGTACGTACAGAAATATGCTACCACTATACCAGGAGGTTTCACTTTGTCGATTACGGCTAATATCCTTTGAGATGCGGAAAACTGTGACAAAGTGTTGCAGTGAATCCTCATGCCCAACATGCATACTCCCATTCGAGGATCCTAAACAGACAGTTCTGGCCCTCTGCCTCTCCCCAGTTTTCTGTTTTAATTTTTCCAGCTGACGCTCAAGACTCTATGTTTGTCCCCTTTCAGACTTAAGTTTTTTTAAAAAAAGATTTTATACTTTGCCAATTATTGCATTCTGCTGAGCATGCCCAAACCGTCCACTTTTTTCTCAGTGGTCCTGCTTTGGCTCCTTTTCTGTCAGCCTCCCCCACCCCCAGTTAGCTATTAGAGGGATTTGTCACCACAAATCTTTAGATGCTGCTAGTACTGTAAGAGAGGCAGCAGTTGCTCATTCTAGCCACTTCTGCCACATCATTTGCAATCTCCTTGTTCTAGACTAAAACACCCAGTATCCTCATAGGGAAGATGCTTCAGTCCCAGGATCCATTTTCTGTACATTTTCCAGGGCCAATATACTACATTCTTTTCTTAAGGGCTCTCTAGAAGTGCAGACAGCAGTCCAAATGTGACTACACCACAGATTTACAGAATTGTGCAAGTTATAAATTACACTGGACGTTGCTCTCCCAGGAAAAAAAAAAAAAAAGAACAGCAAAGGTACTACTCAGTTGAAGATCACCGTATCTGAATCTGGGAAGGAAATTTCCCCTGAATCATATGAAGATGTTTATCATAGTGTACTTCCCCAGGAACTAGAATTTTAGTGCAACTGATTACTACAAAACCAAGAAAATGCATCAAGCAGTATAAACAGGAATATAAGATGGCACCTTTCCCATTGGTCTAGCTAGCTCAGTTTTGTCTATACTGGCTGGAAGTAGCTCTCCAGAGTTAGAGGCCAGGGCCTGTCCAAGCCCTACCTGGAGATGCCAGGAACCAAACCTGGAACCTTTAGCTTGCAGAGCAGATGTCCTCTCACCAAGTGACCCAGAAGAATAAGATCCTGCCAATGCAGCTCGTCCCACTTTCTGGAGGTGTATAGAATTATTGCTCCACAGCCACCTTGTGAGATTTATTGCTAGAGTATTCAAGTACAATGTTCCCTGTTTCCTAGCATGGACCCACAGGTGCTCCAGATAGGGAGGACTACCTGTTGGGAGACAGCTCCCCTTAGTGTGACCAGGTAGATGGGCGTGACCCTAGCTGACCCACAGCCATCTTCCCTTTGGACCTTCTCTACAGCTCCTGGCTCTTAGCCAGCATGTGGCTCATCCGTTACAAAGAGTGGAGCCCATGTGTTGCAAGTCCGAGATTCAGCTCAGACTTATTTTCTCTACATGTTTCATCCCACAAATGTAACTGTAACCACAAGATAAAGCCTGCCTTCAGATTACTGCTGTGAGCAACTGAATGTGAGCAAAACTTTATTTTCACGAAGACTATTTTGTGTTATTATTATTTTAAGAGGGAAATAAAGGGGAAATCACCAGGAAGAATCCAGTCTGCACAAAGGCATCCTGGATTGTTTAGTTAAAAGACTGAAACCAGTCATCAACAGCTTCCTGCAAGTTGAAAGGGAATGTGCTCTGCTGTTTGCTCAGTAGCATGAGTGAGGAGGAATCATATTAATTAATATATCCTCTCCTACCTTCCTAAACATTCCCACACTTCTCAGCTGTGCATCTTCTCTCTGCTCAGTTGCACTCTTTGCTCTGGACTGCATGCATCCAGGTCTGCTGTTAGTAGGATTGGTGCTTGGTGTCCAGATGGTGACTGCAGTCACGAAATTAAAAGACGCCTGCTTCTTGGGAGAACAGCAATGACAAACCTACCTAGACAGCATCTTAAAAAGCAGAGACATCACCTTGCCAACAAAGGTCCATATAGTTAAAGCTATGGTTTTCCCAGTAGTGATGTATGGAAGTGAGAGCTGGACCATAAAGAAGGCTGATCGCCAAAGAATTGATGCTTTTGAATTCTGGTGCTGGAGGAGACTCTTGAGAGTCCCATGGACTGCAAGAAGATCAAACCTCTCCATTCTTAAGGAAATCAGCCCTGAGTGCTCACTGGAAGGACAGATCCTGAAGTTGAGGCTCCAATACTTTGGCTGTGTCATGAGAAGAGAAGACTCCCTGGAAAAGACCCTGATGTTGGGAAAGATGGAGGGCACAAGGAGAAGAGGACAACAGAGGACAAGATGGTTGGACAGTGTTCTCAAAGCTACCAGCATGAGTTTGCCCAAACTGCGGGAGGCAGTGGAAGAAAGGAGTGCCTGGCGTGCTCTGGTCCATGGGGTCACGAAGAGTCGGACACAACTAAACGACTAAACAACAACAACATCCTTAGGGACACAAGGAGCTTCCGAATATCAGGGCAAACCTTGGTCCATCTAGCTCAGTATTGTCTACTTTGATTGCCAGAGGCTTTCCAGGATTTCAGGTCTTCTTCCTCGAGATGTTGGGGATTGAGCCTGGGACCTTCTGGGTGCAAAACAGGTGCTCTATTGCTAAGCCGTGGCACCTTCCCTTCCTTTCCAATTTTTGCAGACACTTACATTTGGCTCCAATTACTGATGCCAGCGCAAAAGCCTGGAGGTGCAAAAGGGGCTCTCTCATTAAAAAGGCACTTCCTATTGCAAGATGGCTGCTGTTTGTTGAACGGTGGCTCTCAACTCTTGCACCGGCCCTCCTAGACTGTACACGAGTGATCGGAAAGGGTTCATGCCCCTGAACATGCAGTCTGCAGGTGGCTGGTGCTCTCATTTAATCATAACAAGGTTTGATGGAGAACATTTCGGTCCTTCAATGCAGCTCCCATATATTAACTCGGAAATCCTGACAGAAGCTCAGCATGGTTGGCCTATTCTGTTATAACAAGAGTCTTGTGGCACCATAAAAGACTCAACAAATTTATTACTGAATAAGCTTTTGTGGACTACAGCCGGCCTCACTTTTCCTGAGTTGCAGGTGTCTACATGGGGAAGAAAAAATGTAAACAGGAAGGAAAGAAAATGCAGGAAATCCTGAGCCAGACCGGTGGTCCATTCAGCCCAGTATTGTGAACCTTATTGTGAAGACAGGAAGCTGGGGTCAGTAGGGCTGGGCAATGTCTAGTTTTCAACACTGTGATATATTCACCAGCTAAACATCAAAATATACCAATATATCACAAGGTCTGAAATAAGGATGGAGCTATGTAGAGGCATTGGCTGGCTGCATGGTTTCTCCTGCATCGTGATTTTTGAGGGCGCATGCTCTTCTGATTCACTGCCTTCTGCAGGAGGCAGGGGAGAGCTGATCTGGCAGAATTTATAGGGGCTGCAGGAATTGAGAGAAGCATTGATTGGCTTCATGGTTTTTCCCACATTGTGGTTTTTGCATAGCACACGCACACATCATGATTAGTGATATATTGCCAGGTCAAGAATCATGATATGGACTTCAAACCAGTTTAATAATAATAATAAATAATAATAATAATAATAATAATAATAATAATAATAATAATAATATATATATTAAAAATAAAAATTGTCCAGTAGCACCTTGGAGACCAACTAAGTTTGTTCTTGGTACAAGCTTTTGTGTGCATGCACACTTATCTGAAGAAGTGTGTGTGCACATGAAAGCTTCAACAGTCCCGTCAGTACCTAGATCAGCCCATCCGACCCCACAAGGCTATTGAGAAGATAAAATGGGGGCGGGGAACGATTATGACCAAGGCTGAATACACATTATACCTTTATAATCTGAAGCACATTCCTTCCCCCAAGAAGAATTCTGGGCACTGTACTTTACACCTCAGAGAGGTACAATTCCAACCAACCCATAACAAACTACAGTGCCCAGAAATCCTTTGGAAAGAATGAGTTTTGAATGTGCCTTAAAGGTATAGTCATAGTGTATAAAAGGTAAAGGGACCCCTGACCATTAGGTCCCGTCATGACTGACTCTGGGGTTGCAGCGCTCATCTCGCTTTATTGGCCAAGGGAGCCAGCGTATAGCTTCCAGGTCATGTGGCCAGCATGACTAAGCTGCTTCTGGCGAACCAGAGCAGTGCACGGAAACGCCTTTTACCTTCCTGCCGGAGCAGTACCTATTTATCTACTTGCACTTGGACGTGTTTTCGAACTGCTAGGTTAGCAGGAGCAGGGACCGAGCGACGGGAGCTCACCCCGTTGTGAGGATTCGAACCGCCGACCTTCTGATTGGCAAGTCCCTAGGCTCTATGGTTTAACCCAAGGTGCCACCCACGTCCCCGTCATAGTGTATAAGCAGCCTAAATATGCTATGCTGAGTGGCTTAGAGGAAGCAAAATATGCAACAGGCCTTTAAAATTAATTGCGATTCCTTGCCCCCAAATAACCTTTCTGTATTCATCCCGCCCCCATAAACACATCCTGTTTCAACCATAACACTCTTCTTCGCTCTCACCTTACTGCACATTGCATATGCTTCATTACAATCTCATTCAACATTTCCTTTCCTCTGCTCGTCTTCCAGAAAGTCAACTTGCTTTTTTACAGGCATGTAGGAAGAGGTGCTAAAGGCTTCCATAAACAGGCATATGATCAAAAAGGAGCGAGGAACCCGTGGGAAACTGTGGGGAAGGAGGGAGGGTGAAAAAAGAGGGAAGAGAGCTTTCTCCATCCTGCCCCACTGCTGAGAAAAAAAATATTATAACAGAATTATAGAATGGGAAAAATGAGTTCATAAACACAGCTACCATTTTATAATTTCCCTTCCTTCTTTCTTGTCTGTACACACACACACACGCCACCGCAACTGCCCCATCAGCCAGTCTAAAATATCAGATCACATTTCGACAAAGCATAACTCCTACACAGGCACACTGGTGTGGGGGTAGGTGGGGGGGAGAGACCCACATTAGCTTTACCTCCCCCCCCCAAGATCTCCTCTTTTTGTAGCTCAATTATCCAAAGCTTCAAGGCTGCATTCAATATTCACACACACACTATAGACACCCTTCCAATGCCAGCTCCCTCCCCGTCTTCCTTCCTCCTCCCCCTGCCGTTAAAACAGCTTTTGCCAGCAAATGGAGGACAAACATATTCATTGGCACCTTATCAGACATGCATGCAAAACTAATTAACATGGGGAGACACACAAGCTGCTGCCCAAGCCACACAAACCTCTATATGCACACACACACACACACACACACACACACACACACAAGGCTGTCCTTGTCTACGGAGGCAAGGAGCATAAAGCTGGGAGGAGGGGCCACTGAAAGGGCTTTGTTGCTAATTTAGGCATCTGTCTCAGTCTGGTCTGGTCTTCTCTGGCTGGCCCAAGAGAGTTTGTGTTTGTTTCCCCCCGCGCCGCCCGCACTCCAGCCCTTTCCGCAATGCTGGGAACATGCCCAGAGACACCCCCCCCCCTTATTCAAATTGGACCTTGACAATGGTCTCATTGTGCGTGCCACAGAGAAAAGGGAAAGGAGGAGAGCAGAGGAGGCAGGGAGTGCGAGACAAAAAAATGTGAACCTAGGAAAATGTTTACCAACACGACCCCTTGCAGCTGCCTTGAAGTCTCCCCCAGACAGTCTGAATGGCGAAAGGACCCACGAGGGGCAGAATATTTCCATAGCTCCTCTTGGAAGAAATGTGTGCGAATTCAGACACAAAGGGAAGGGGGCAGGTGCTGGAATGGCCAGTTGGGCTGCAGTTGGAAGTCATAAATTTCAGCCAGGATCCAAAGAAACCAGCCAACTGTGTGCCGGAGATGGCCTAAGTCAGGGATGGGAAACAGGCTGCTTTCCAAATGAAGCTGGAGTCCAACTCCCACCAGCCACACAACCAGCTTGGTCAGTGATCAGGGATGATGGGAACTGGAGTCCAGCAACATCTGGAGGGCCAGCCTTAGATTTAGCTGGTGTTTCTCAAATTTGGGTCTCCAGCTGTTTTTGGGACTACAACTCCCATCATCCCTCAGCTAGCAGGACCAGTGGTCAGGGATGATGGGAACTGTAGTCCAAAAACAGCTGGAGACCCAAGTTTGGGAAACACTGGTAAGCTCTTAAGGGGAAGATCCAAAATGGCAATCACTATCATGGGGCAAGTGGGAGGGATAGCTATGAACTGACAATTTGCTTTAACTTAACACTGCTGCTTGATAAAACACCAAGCTAACTCCTCCACTGCTGTGCTACCAAGAGGTATTTCAGATTTGTGTTTCTGGGATTTCAGGGATAGGGGAGAAAAGTGATTTGGTTCGCATTTGAAGGAGAGCGTGCCAAATCCTCACTTTCCGAAACAGCAAACGAACTTTACAAAACTTGCAGCTCTCTGAATCTTGCAGTGCAGTTCTGCAGCCAAACCATGTGCACAACACTGCATATAATTGGGGGAAAGCATGCATAAAAAGGCATATGTTCGTGAAAATAACATGCAAAAATGCATTGTACTGTGGGAAAGTGTGTTGCAAGAAAAAATAATATGTGTATATTAGGCGAAATTTGACACAGAAAAATATATATACTGTATTAGGAGAAATATGCACTCAAATACTGATAAATTTACATGTGAACTTTAAAAAAAACACCACCAGAAACTGATGTGGAAATGTGGAGAACTGAATGCAAGACTGGGGGGGGGGATTAGAAATGGGGGAAAACCCCAAAATTGACATATTTGGCCATCCCTCATCTTTTCCTATGCACCCAATTCCACATGGCAAGGGCAGCTTATGGTCTGATCTTCATATAAATACATTAAAATTCTCACCCCACAAAAAGAATGGATGGTCTCAAGCCCTTGGTCTCACCCCAGCAATTCTTTAAATCCTGACTTAGCATGGGAAGAAAGGTTTGCAGCCTGTGTTCAGTCCTACTCAGAGTAGACACATTGAAATTAATCTAACTTTGGTCCAGTCACCTCAGTGGGTCTACTCTGAGTAGAACTTAGTTGGATCACGCCCAAAGTTAAGTGATACGGCAGGTGAATATTCTCGAGCGAAGGGCTAAGGAAGAAAGTTCAGCTGCGCCCCTATTAACAGCATCCCTGCAGAGAGCAATCCTGTGGGGGGGGGAATCTCACCACCACACCTTCATCTTGGGGAAAACCTTCTCTTAAAAAATTAAAAAGGGCCCTTAGAAAAGAAGGTAAAAGAAGCCCGGTAGTCAGAGGCTCAGGGAGATGGCTTGAAGCCCACACTCACTGGCATTCTGCAGCTAAAACAACATTGACTTAAACCCAGCCTTGCAGAGCAGTGTCACAGTTACAATGAGGGCACTTACAGCCCGAGGGATTTTCTAAATTCTGCCACTGCTGGTAGCAGACAGAGGAAAGAAGAAAAGCAAGATTCGATGTATAACTTATCTGAAGGCAGGAATTTCTTTTTTCAAGCTTTGTGGTTGTTGTTTTATTTAATTTACTCCCTTTCCCAGCCAATAAATTACAATGGAGATCTTGGCAGGGAAGGCTTAATTCTCCCACATATACCCCCCTCCCCTGGTGGGAACGTGCCCATAAGCATGTGGAGCAGATGGGGCTCAAACAGCATGGGGGGGCAGCTACACCTGGCCTGCAGATCAGCCGCCACTGTGGGTATCATCCTTTGAGGATGTCTCGCCCAGCTCTCTGGAGCCAAGGGATAGCAAGAGAATAAAGTCTTCTCAATATGCAAATAGCCCTGCCCCAGACAAGCATGCACACAAAGAGGCATCTATTAGGGCAGCAGTGGGTGTGTTTGGGGGGTGGGGAAGAAGCACGCCAACAGCCACACATTATGGTTCTCCCCCCAAGCTACAAAAACACAATCTTGTGGGTCCCGCTTCTTAATTTCATCTTTCAGGATCTCCAAACTGCAGTTGGATCACATCAACCTACGTTGGCTCCCAGTACATTTCCGAGCACAATTCAAAGTGTTGGTGCTGACCTTTAAAGCCCTAAACGGCCTTGGCCCAGTATCCCTGAAGGAGTGTCTCCACCCCCATCGTTCAGCCCAGACACTGAGGTCCAGCTCCAAGGGCCCTAAACGGCCCTGGCCCAGTATCCCTGAAGGAGTGTCTCCACCCCCATCGTTCAGCCCAGACACTGAGGTCCAGCTCCAAGGGCCTTCTGGCGGTTCCCTCCCTGCAAGAAGTGAGGTTACAGGGAACCAGGCAGAGGGCCTTCTCAGTAGTGTCACCCACCCTGTGGAACACCCTCGGTAGTGTCACCCGCCCTGTGGAACACCCTCCCACCAGACGTCAAAGAAATAAACAACTATCTGACTTTTAGAAGACATCTGAAGGCAGCCCTGTACAGGGAAGCTTTTAATGTTTGATGTATTACGGTATTTTAATATTTTGTTGGAAGCTGCCCAGAGTGGCTGAGGAAGCCCAGCCAACCACCAGATGGGCGGGGTATAAATAATAAATTATTAGTAGCAGTATTGTTATTATTATTATTATTGATACAACAGGATGTCCTGTTTCCTTAGAGAGCTGTTGTGGAGTAAGTTCCCACCTACAACTACAGTGGTACCTTGGGTTAAGAACTTAATTCATTCTGGAGTCCGTTCTTAACCTGAATCTCTTCTTAACCTAAGGTACCACTTTAGCTAATGGGGCCTCCCGCTGCTGCTGCGCCGCCCGAGCACGATTTCTGTTCTCATCCTGAAGCAAAGTTCTTAACCGAGGTACTATTTCTGGGTTAGCGGAGTTTGTAACCTGAACCGTCTGTAACCTGAAATGTCTGTAACCCGAGGTACCACTGTAGAGGCAAGTGGCTGTTCTCCATGGCTGCTAGCCACAATGGCCCTATTCTATTTCCACTATCCAAGGGGGGTGGGCTGGTCACTCAGTTCCTGCTTGCAGGCTTCTGCAGGGATTTTGTTGGACACCATGAGACCAGGACGCCAGAGAAGATGGACTTTCAAATTGATCCAGCGGGGATGTTCTTGTTGCTAATTGTACCTATTTCCGACAGGTTAAGTTCTTGGAAAGTGGATCTCACAATGGCTCTGGCGTATGCCAGATTGTGAAATCCCAAACATTTTTTTCTGAGTGTTTGCGGGAGGAGGTGATCGGGAGGCACACATTGATGATATCTGAATATTAAAATGGGTGTTATAGGATACAAAGGAAGCTAATCTTTTAAAGCTATTTTTAAAATTTAAAAAAAACTTAGGTGGACAGGAACTTTTAAATCATCTATTTCACCATAAGGTTGTTCACAAAGTTTTGATTTTGCGAATGTCTTCTGCCATTTGTTTGTTTGTTTGCATGGAATTATTTAGTGCTATTTTCCTAGAAAAAGAGGTGCTGGAACTAACCATGAATTCCTCCCTTCTTCTCTTATAATGGCAGTAGCACCTACCTGAGAGGTGCCGGAACTCAGTCCCTCTCAAAAAATCCCCTGGAACTATTCAATGCATTCAGAACTGTGGCCTTCTCTTTCTGCCGTGCACAAGATAGCTACAAAAAGGACTGCAAAGATTCATTGCTGAATGAAGACTTTGAGAGTAAACCTAACCCACAATACATGCACACATTATTGCTACGTGAAACATGGACTACAAGCAAGCCAGTCGGAATGGGAGTATGTGGATTTAGAGTGTGCAAATGTAAATCCGGGAAGACAATTCAGCGTCTAGATCACCCGCTCTGAGACCCCACAGCAAATTCTCCCCTGGCCTCCTCGCTGGCACAAGTAGGGCCAATTCAGCCAGCTAGCCCTGGGGATTATCTAATTGACTTGATTATTGAATTTTATTGTCATTCATGTTTTATACCGTATTTTATGCTGCTTTTATAATTAAGTGTTTGAAATTTGTTGTTAGCTGCCCTGAGCCCAGTTTTTGAATTGGGAAGGGTGGGGTATAAATAAAAAATATTATTATTATTATTATTGTTGTTGTTGTTGTTGTTACTCAATTAACAGGCTTGAGTTAATTGCAACGGGCAAAGCGCTACCAAATGTGATGAATTCAAATGCAGGACTGTGATGCACCCAGGTGGGTTTCCAATGCCAAAGAACATATCCACCCCGATGCAAATATTTATACCCATACCAAACATGGGACTGGGTTCACAATGCCTGTGGGGAACCTGCAAGCAGGATGCAAGGACAAGAGACCTCTCCCCTCCTGTGGTTTCCAGGTATTCAGAAGCATTGCTACCTCCAAATGTAGAGGCAGAACATAGCAATTATGGCTAGCAGCCACCAAGAGCCTTGTCCTCCATGCATCAGTCCAATCCCCTTCTAAAGCCACCCCAAGTTGGTGGCCATCACTGCCTCCATCACTGCAGGGAGTTCCATAGTTTATGTGCTGTGTATGACTCTGTGTGACTAGATTTCCTTCTACTCCAGCACACTATTTAAAATAAATAGAATCTACTGTCATCTGATTTAGTCAGGTTTTTTGGGGGGGGAGCAAAGAACATGTCAACAAAAGGGAGGTGTGAAATCGGTGCAACTGAAAATGATGATAGACATGCCAGCATACACATCCCACATCATAAACGTGCCCAAGCGTGAAAACATGGGAGGGCACCTCCATGTTGCATACATACACTGCAAAACTATATTTACTATATTTACAAAGCCTGTCTAATCTAATTAAATGTTCGCGCAAATAATATAAGGATTACATCCACCATTATTGAGCACCCACTTCTAGTTGTAGTAGCACAGAAATAATAAATGAGTATTTAATCTACTGCTACTTTTCTCCCGGCTTTTCTTGAAGGAGTTTCCAGCATTATCTAGTCACCAGACAAAAAAGACTAAGTAGACAGAATGAGAACGAAATAATCTCCTTCTTCATCTTCAAGTTTGTTGCAATTCTGCCTGTCTCGGAGCAGATAAATGGTTAATTCTTTCATAAGAGGCTTCCTTTACAGATAAGCTGCAATGGGAATTGGCCGACTTCCATCTTGCGTGGTCTACTTTTTTTGTTTACTAGCATCTCTGTGATCCGGCGATGTGTGTTGTGTTTTTCAAACAAGGTGGCATGTTCAGAATCTCTCAATTGTTATGGCATAACTCATCTGTGTTAAAGGACCCTGATCACATCAACCAATACCCTTCACTTCAAGAACAGTTATATCTCTAATGGTCATGGTTTCCTCCAAATAATGCTAGGAACTATTAAAAAAGAGGTAAAGGTAAAGGTAAAAGACCCCTGGACGGTTAAGTCCAGTCAAAGGAGACTATGGAGTTGCGGCGCTCATCTCGCTTTCAGGCCAAGGGAGCTGGCTTTGTCCACAGATAGTCTTCGGGTCATGTGACCAGCATGACTAAACTGCTTGTGGTGCAACGGGACACCGTGACGGAAACCAGAGCACATGGAAATGCTGTTTACCTTCCCGCTACAATGGTACCTATTTACCTACTTGCACTGGCATGCTTTCAAACTGCTAGGTTGGCAGGAGCTGGGAGAGAGCAACTGGAGCTCACCCCATTGCGTGGATTCGAACCACTGACCTTCTGATTGGCGAGGCTCAGTGGTTTAGAACACAGCGCCACCCACGTCCCTGCTTCCATCATAGAACTCAAGGATCACACCCACCACATGATGCTTTCATGGGTGGTCACCCATCCAGGCACTGACCAGACACAGACCTGATTAGCTTCAGCAAGACAGATACATCAAGACCATGCCCCGGGGCTATTTGTGATCCACCATCTGACTACATCTCAGCTACAGGCAGCTTAAGTACCAGAAACCTTGCCTAAAGCAAAAATGCTTTAACAACAGATTCATTACCAGACACACTGGTCACAAAGCCAGGGCCAGATTAGATCATAAACCTGCTTGTGGGGGGAGATTAAACTGCAAAAATAAAACATTTTGAGCAATTATTTGTGGTTTAGGGGATTCTGGCCCCATCTTCACTTTACGTTTAAGGCATACAACTTTAAACAATCAAGGTTTCTCACCAAAGAATCCTGGGAATTGTAGTTTGTTCAGGGTGTTGCGAGTGCTTAAGAGACCCCTATTCCCTGCCCAGAGCTACAATTCCCTGACTTAAACCACTGATTTTATTTTTAAAAAAATAGTTTTTATTGAGGAATTTTTGGTATTACAAAACAGATAAACAGGGAATGGTACCTCTAATGTCTCCACTTTCAATTCATAGTGTCTTTCTGACAGTTTGTTTACATTTAGTGAAAGCCACTTTTGTCAAAAACATCTTGAAGTTGGGGGGGGTGTAAACCACTGATTGTTAAACCACTTTTTGGAATAGGCATCTCCTAAAAAGCTCTCAGCACCCTTAAGAAATTACTAGCCCAGGAGTGGAGCAGGAGGGAGAACAAGGACTGCTTAAGGAGGTATGTTACTGCTTTAAATGCATAGTGCAGATGGGGCCTCTCTCTTTCAAGGATATTGTATTCTGGGGTAGCTCCAGAGACCTCAGTTCCTACTTGAGACCATAGCTCAAAGGTAGAGGGCATGCTTTGCATGCAGTAGGTCCCAGTCCCCTGTCATCTCAAGGTGTTGTTTTTTTTAAAGGTGAAGGAGCAGGTGATATGAACACACCTCTGCCAGAGATCAGGGACTGATGGTTCTTGCAATCAAATTCACAGAGAATAAGGCTACAAGTAGCTCTTAGTTAACAATACCTATGTTCTCCCTTTGCTGTCAGGTGTAAGGTAAAGCTAAAGGGACCCCTGACCATTAGGTCCAGTCGTGGCCGACTCTGGGGTTGCAACGCTCATCTCGCTTTATTGGCCGAGGGAGCCGGCGTACAGCTTCCCGGTCATGTGGCCAGCATGACTAAGCTACTTCTGGCGAACCAGAGCAGCGCACAGAAATGCCGTTTACCTTCCCGTTGGAGCGGTACCTATTTATCTACTTGCACTTTACGTGCTTTCGAACTGCTAGGTTGGCAGGAGCAGGGACTGAGCAACGGGAGCTCACCCGGGGATTCGAACCGCTGACCTTCTGATCTGCAGGTCCTAGGCTCTGCGGCTTAACCCACAGCGTATGTCTCCAAATACCAGTTGCCACGAATCACAAGTGTGGCACTCAGGTCCTGTTTATGAGCTTCCCAGGGGAATCTGGTTGGCCATTGTGAGAACAGGATGTTACCCTACATGGGCCTATGGCCTGATCCAACAATTATCTTCTTATGTACTACCATGCTGGACAGACAAGTAGAAGCCCAATCTCGCATAAGGCAGATTCCAATTCTCCTCTCCTCAAGGCAGAATGAGTCAAGAAGGCAGATGTCGCTTCTGACTTTTACCCAGGCCTGCTATGTGGTCATCGACTGGACTTCTCCTTAGGGCTGGAATGCAGGCAATTCCGATCCACCAGCAACCCCTCTGCCCCCTCCAGGAATTATCACTGACAGACCTCACGGCCTCGCATGCTTTCTACCCAACAGTTCACTGCCTTTCCCTTAACTGCTCACCACCATCTTTGCATTTAACTATTGATCATTTCTGACACTTCTAGAAACCTGCACACAGAATTCCCCACTCAGTTTGTGGCAGAATAATACATGGCCAACAGCAAGAGAAGGGGAGGTCTTAGAAACTGCAAGCTAAAATCCTCTTTGAGTCATGGGGAAAGGGGAGAATCCAGAGAGCATAAATGTGGCCGTCATGCACATCTCTGGCAGTTCGTTACTGTCGTTGTCCATGCACTGCCTGCTCCTCATCACTGCTGAACAGCCACATTCAGGGCCAGCATGGCCTTTGTGGCAAACTAACCTACAGTCTGGTGCCCAAGAAGAGCTTCGTAGCAATTAAAATACAGAGTAGTTATTTTGCATCACTTACGGCATGGGTGGGGAATCTCAGGCTCAGAGGTTGGATGTGGCCCTCCAGGCCTCTCTATTTGGCCCTTAGAACCCTCCCTAGCCACACCCCCTCTGTCCAGGCCACACCCCTCATCACCATCTTGTTTGCAGCCTACCTGAGCGTTTTTGCCTGGCTGGAGTGTGTCCCTAAACACTGATGACACACTTTGTTTGCCTGGAAGGATAGAGAGGGTGATGTGAGAGCGTATTAAAAGTGGTCTTTTCTACAAAAGTAGGGACGTGGGTGGCGCTGTGGGTAAAACCTCAGTGCCTAGGGCTTGCCGATTGCATGGTCGGCAGTTCGAATCCCCGCGGCGGGGTGAGCTCCCGTCGTTCGGTCCCAGCTCCTGCCCACCTAGCAGTTCGAAAGCACCCCTAAGTGCAAGTAGATAAATAGGTAGCGCTTTATAGCAGGAAGGTAAACAGCGTTTCCATGTGCTGCGCTGGTGCCGGCTCACCAGAGCAGCTTCGTCACGCTGGCCACGTGACCCGGAAGTGTCTCCACAACCCTAGAGTCGGCGCACAACCCTAGAGTCGGACACGACTGGCCCGTACGGGCAGGGGTACCTTTACCTTTCTACAAAAGTAATACTTTGATTCATTGCTCCTCCCGCTTTTGCCTTTAGCCGCACCAAGCACTGGCATGTGGCCCCAGGACAGTTGCTCAAAACAGGATGATGTCCTCCAGCTGAAAAAGATTCCCTATCCCACTCCTGCCTTATAGTAACTTGACACAGGCTGCAAATTAGCTACTGAGCTACCTTCCAAGTGCTGGCACTGCTTTATAAAGCCCTATTTAGCTCATAATAATAATAATAATAATAATAATAATAATAATAATAATAATTTATTATTTATACCCCACCCATCTGGCTGGGTTTCCCCAGCCACTCTGGGCGGCTTCCAACAGAATATTAAAATACAATAACCTATTAAACATTAAAAGCTTCCCTAAACAGGGCTGCCTTCAGATGTCTTCTATAAGTCTGGTAGTTGTTTTTCTCTTTGACATCTGGTGGGAGGGCATTCCACGGGGCAGGTGCCACTACCGAGAAGGCCCTCTGCCTGGTTCCCTGTAACTTGGCTTCTTGCAGCAAGGGAACCGCCAGAAGGCCCTCGGCACTGGACCTCAGTGTCCAGGCAGAACGATGGGAACAGGGTACCTAAATGATCGTCTCACAACCTATATACCCAGCCAATTGCTGTGCTTTGAAGGAGAGGACCTCCTACAGCTACCATCTCATTAGGAGGTCCTTTCTGTATGATGTAGGAATCAGGTTTTCAGTGTGGCAGCACCCACCTTTGGAACTTCCTCCCATTACATGAGAGACGGGGCACCTCCTCTGCTGTCTTTTGAAGACTTTCCTTTTCCAACAAGCTTTTTAAGTGGAGATTTTTATTTTTTTTTATCCTAGTCTGTGTCTTTAATGGTCTTTAAGTTGTTTTTATATATGATATTGGTGTGGGCGAGTGCACAAATTGTTTGTGTTTTTATTGTTAAATCACTTCAATACGCTTCGTAGGAAGCTGTTCATAAATGGAAACAAAACACAAACGCCCAAACAGGTTTACCCAGAAGCACAGAGGTGCATTCGAGCAAGATGCCTTTTACTGCCCTGAAAGTGCATTTAGGATGACAACCTTTGGCCAAATCTCCTAGTCTAGGGTCATGATTAACTCTCCTGCTCACTCTCAGTCTAAAGGCTTTCAAGTTACAAACATCATAGAGAGAGAATGAATGGAGAGAGAGAGAGAGAGAGAGAGAGAGAGAGAGAGAGAGAGAGAGAGATCCTTCTCTCTTGGGGTCAATAAAGTCTTGCATTAAGGTTCAGGACAGACAAAAGGCAGCAGTTGTGCATTTAATGCATGGGTAGGCAAACTAAGGTCCGGGGGCCAAATCCTGCCCAATCATCTTCTAAATCTGACCTGCAGACGGTTCGGGAATCAGCGTGTTTTTACATGTGTCCTTTTATTTAAAATGCATCTCTGGTGCCTGCCTGGTGTTTTTACATGAGTAGAATGTGTGCTTTTATTTAAAATGCATCTCTGGATTATTTGTGGGGCATAGGAATTCGTTCATTATGTTTTTTCAAAATATAGTCGTCGTCCCCCCCAAGGTCTGAGGGACAGTGGACCAGCCCCCTGCTGAAAAAGTTTGCTGACCCCAGATTTAATGCATAAATATGCTCTGATCTGATTTGCTGCCAGGTCCCACAGAAAAGAAGACAGGGCTGGTCAAAAGTTGCAAGACTATGGATAGCTCCAACTGAACAACTTTCTCCACAAAGGCCAGAGCAGATTGAGCCTTTTAAAGCTCCTCCACTTGGATCATCTCTCTCAGACTCCGCTCCCTTGTGACTAACTCTTGATTCTGGCTTGAAGATAAGTGCTCCTCCTCTGTTTCCAAGTCTCCCACCTGCACCAATGGACTGGTGAGGTCCCGGGGAATGAGGCACTTGCTTCCTGAGGTTCAGAGGAAAGTGTCTGTGAGGGTCCAGGCTCTGGCCCTACAGATGCAAGAGCTTGCTCTGGCAGCTCATGTTCCTCAGCATCAGCCACAGGCCCTACATCTGGCCTGGTTCCTGAGCTAGAAAATCTGCAACCTCTGGCTCCGAGTCTTGACTGCTGCTGGACTCTGGAGTCATGGCAAAATGTGTGCACAATGCTACTCTGAGTGGTGCATGGAAACTAGAATGGCAGGATATACAAATCAATAGATACAAGAAACCTATGGGACTCACTGTCACTATTTCAGGGTGGCTTTTATTTAAGGGGGGTTAAGCAAATTTATGGAGGGCAGAGGTCTAGCAATTGTACTGGCCATGATAGTTAAGCCTCCATATTACAAGGCAGTATACCTCAGAGTACCAGCTACCAGGAAAGACTATCACCTTCATGCTCTGGTTGCAAAGCACTTAGAAGCACATGGTTAACACCTGTTAATAACTGGATGCTACACTAGATAGGGCTTCATCTGGCTCACCAAGGCAATTCTTCCGTTCATAGGAACATAGAAAGTGGCCTTAAATTGAGTCTGGCCATTGGTTCATCTAGGTCAGGATATAGTTTGGCAATCTAGAGGTCCAGGCTGGGGTTCTCATTCCTACCTGGAAACACCAGGGATTGAGCCCAGGATATTAAATCTGCAATTGAGCTATGGCCCCTGAACTATGGCCCTTCTCATGATGAGGACAAAGTAGCCAGGGGTTGGAAACCTCCATCTACTGGGCTTAATTAGGCCTGTCAGGCCTCCCCATTTGGCCCACAAGGCTGCTCCCTATTTTATTTTATTTTTAAAAAAGAGGATCAGTTCATCATCACCGGTTTTCAATGAATTCACCACTTGATTATAATTGCACACTACCAAAATTCCCTATTATCTTTTTAAAAATAACACACACACACAAATTATATATATACATATAATTATAATTATAAAATATATAGTACTTTATCACCTCATATACCAAGTCATACATAGAAAATTACAAAAAGCAAATATAAATCTGTGTTTTTCCATTCTTTTCTAACTCTAAATTAATTCCAATTAATTGATCAAAGAATTTACATTATAGCAAAACAGTTAAATTATCAAGCCTGACCATTCGAAATTCAACGAATGGTTGCCTCTCAACCATAAGTGTAAAGTTTAATTTAGGGCATTTAAAATATTTGTACTGTGATACTGTACTTTGTTTTACCTGTCTTTTAACAACAACAACAACAACAAAACTAAATGTAGTTAATGGTCAGGGATGATGATGGAAGTTGAACCCCAACAACATTTGCAGAAGACAAGTCCCCTACCTCTGATTTAGACAAATACCAACTTGCTCCATCGTTATGGGTTCACTCAACTACTACAGCCCTGAGCTGTAGTAACCCCCTCCCCTGGTTTTTCCTTTGTCTATGCCAGCTTCCTTATTACACCAGGTCAGACTGCAAGCCTTCCCTTAGCTGGCCATGCAATCAAGGTCCTACACAAACGCAGAGGGAGGGAGGGAAAGAAAGAAAGGAAATAAATTGCAACAGATCTGGCCATCCAGCAAATTCTAGTGCAGGATGCACATGTTCCTCTTTGATCATTTGCTTCTTGGCACCTTTCCCACGCAGGTCCTTAGATGCGTGCCTAATCTTTCATGCTCGGACCTCTCATTTTACCCTCGTCACATGCATGGAGAGCCACAGCATGTGTCCCTGGGTGTGCACCGGAGCACCCTTAGAAAATCCACATAATTCCACAGCGAAAACCTTCCTCCTTTAAAAATGGAACAAAGAAACGTGCACACACCAAAAAACCCGTAACCTAAATCCTAAATAATGGATTGCCAGGCATGCGCTGGAAACATCAGATAACAAAAGGCTGCAAAAGCTGTAGTTGGCAGGGAGCCAAAGTCGTGCCCCCACCTCTGAGTGAGAGCAGAACATTGTCCAATTTGGTTCACTTTCACCTTCTTAGCCAGGCAGACAAAGCCACGGTAAGTCCTGGCCTAGGGTAGCCAGACATCCTTATTTTAAAGAGTTGCCCCCTTCTCACATCACAGCCCTGTGTTTAACAGTCTTCATCCAAACTGAAACGAAGCTGAAATTGTATCTACATATATAGAAAAAGGACACTTACTGCCATCCATCCTTTGTTGCCCTAAGACTTCCCAGTCCACCTTGGTACCTTCCAGATGTGTTGGACAGCTTATAGGAATTGTAGTCCAACATATCTGGTTGGTGAAGGCTGTTTTAGAGTGTGAGCTCCATGGAAGGTGCCTATTTATTTATTGTATTTTTCAGTGTATACGATTATACCCCCCCCCCCAATTTTTTAAAGTTTAACATCTTATACATGGAATGTTGTAATTAAATATATAAATAAATTTATTTCTTAATTTGGGGCTAAAAAAAGGGGGTCGTGTTATACGTGGGGGTGTCTTATACACAGAAAAATACGGTATACACTTGCTTTAAAAAACAACCCATCAAAGTGGTTTACAAAACAATAAAATTATCAATAAAATAATTTACAGCAATTTAAAACGTTCAAAAAATTAGAATCAACAATACACTGAAAACACATTAAAACACACATCAACATTCTAAATATTTGGGTAGGCTCGTTTAAACAAATTTTTTTTTGCTGAAAATGCTGAAAAGAGTACCATGAAGGTGCCTGCCTGATCTTAATATGTCGCTGTGTAAAGCAAAATGTTCACTAGTGTTGATATATTTAGACATGTATATTTAGACACATTCATCAATGGATGCTCTTTACTTCATGTACTGCAGTACGAAATTTTGGTTTTTTAAAAATGTTTTTTTAAACATACTCAGCACACACACCCAGCCCCTATGAGCTGTTGGGCAGAAGGAATTCCTGATTCTTTTAATCCAAGGAGTCTAAAATAGCATATAGCAAGTAAAAGTACAAGCCACACCAATTCAAAAGGTCAACTTGGTCATAAGACTCATTTGGTGGCCTTAGAAAGTCCCTAATCACTCAGCACATGCAAGCACACAAGTGTATGTGGGGATAATACTGGCGTACCTCACAGGATTGTTGCAGAGGTGACTGAGGTTATAGGCATGAAATGTTTTGCAGTTTGTGGCTTGCCCAAGGCCCTTCAGAGAATTCACGCCCAAATCGTACTCTTTCTATGCAGTCCTGTAAACATCTACTCAGAAGTTAAGTCACGTTGAGTTCAGTGGGAGGTACTCCCAAGTAAGCATTAGCTAGGATTCACAGCCTTCAAAGCAGGACAGGACAGCAGTTCCACTACCCTGTAGAACTAAAACCAACATATATGGAAAGGGGAGATAGAAATTGGCTAGTGCAAATTACACAATGCGAAACCATCAGGAAATCAAGTTCTTGATTTGCATTGGTGGATTTGAATTTTGCCACAAACTTGCCTAGATATTCAGGTCCTTTGGACAGGTTTTACAAGGAAAAACTCAATATACACATGCAAAAAGTATGGCATTTTCATTTCATTTCCCTCTAGTCTCAAGGCTTACTTCCTTTCTTCCACTGTGTGTGTGTGTGTGTGTGTGTGTGTGTGTGTGTGTATCTGTCAACTCAGAATAACATTTCATGCATCTGAAGTTCACTCCAGTCCATGAAAGCTTATGGCATAATAAACATATTAGGGTGGTACCAAACACTAGTCCTACATAGAGTAGACCTACTGAACTTAGACATTACTGAACTTAGACATTACTGAACTTAGACATTACTCATTAATTTCAATGCATCTACTCTGAATAGGACTTAATTAGAAAAAGGCCTTATGCTTCCATTCTTTCACTTTCTGCTGCAGCAGACTAACAGAGTCCTCTTTCTGGAATTGCAACTTTCGCTTTTGCAAAATTCACAAAACATTCTCCTGCCTTCTATTTCAATCCCAGGGCAGGGTTACAATGAATCTTACACCTGTGCAGTTTTCATGAGGTCATAAGAAGAGCCCCGCCAGGTCAGATCAATGGCCCATCTAGGGTCAGCATGCTGTTCTCATTGTGACTAACCAAATGTGTGTGGGAAAACAGTAAGAGGAATTAGAGCACAAGAACACTCTCCTGTCCTGTGGTTTCCAGCAACTGGCATTCAGAAGCCTTGCTGCTACCAATTGTGGAGGCCAATCAAGCTATCAAGGTTAGTAAAAGGTAAAGGGACCCCTGACCATTAGGTCCAGTCGTGACCGACTCTGGGGTTGTGGTGCTCATCTCACTTTATTGGCCGAGGGAGCCGGCATACAGCTTCCGGGTCATGTGACCAACATGACTAAGCCGCTTCTGGTGAACCAGAGCAGCACACGGAAATGCCATTTACCTTCCTGCTGGAGAAGGACCTATTTATCTACTTGCACTTTGATGTGCTTTCGAACTGCTAGGTTGGCTGGAGCAGGGACTGAGCAACGGGAGCTCACCCCGTCATGGGGATTCGAACCGCCGACCTTCTGATCGGCAAGTCCTAGGCTCTGTGGTTTAACCCACAGCACCACCCGTGTCCCTTATCAAGGTTAGTAGCCATCATCAATAGCACTTTCCCTGTCTGTATCTCTGCATCCCCCAGCATCCCAGAAGCTCAGAGCAGTATACAGTGGTGTCGTCGTCCCCCATTTTGTTCTTACATTAGCCCTGTGAGGTAGGTTATTATTGCAAACCAACCTGTGGCCTGTGCAAAGGGCAGTAATATAAATTATTTAAATATGCATAAATAAATAAATTAGGCTTCCCAGTTGGAACCGAATCCCCACCCAGCTATGAACCTGCATTTTCCCCGTCTCTCTTCATTACATGTATACTGGCTCTCCAGTAAAATTGCATTTCCAATTTTACAGCGCTAGGATGCAAGGACTGAATTTGCATCCACAATCCCTTCCATGGCTTAGAGATCTGAGCCTTCATATTCAGATCATGGACACAAGGGAGGCTGCGTCGGTTTCTGCTTGGAAGGGCATATTTCTATCCAATCCAAGAGAGATTAGGTAGGATCAGGAAGACTCATAGCAGTGAGGAGTCTGACCATTTTCAAGAGGGGAGGAGCCCCAAGACAAGGATTTGGGAAAGCTGGAACACCATCTGGCCACTTCTGGCTTCTGAACCAGTGCCTTCCCCATTGGCACATTTATGAAACCAGCCAGACAAATTACCACCCACCCGCTACCCCCCATGAACACTGTTAACATGCTTTTTCAGTCCAGGGCACATCTCAAGAAACAGATGGAAGGGCAGAGATGGATAGAACATGGTAAGAGAGACAGACGAAGAAGGGAAGGGAGACAGACAGTTGAGATTTATGGAGCCCATCATTACAAATACAGATGACTTTGTAAAGAGTCACGTAAGAGTAAAATTAAATCCTGAAAGCTTCCATTACCAATTACCAGCTCCCCAATACTGCCAACTCTAGTTAAGACTATATGTGGCACGTGTTTAAATGCATTTAAACCCTAGGTAAGGTTTGGGGATACAGTGGGACCTTGGTTCTTGAACGGCTTAGCTGATGAACAAATCGGCTCCTGAATGCCGCAAACCCAAAAGTAAGTGTTCTGGTTTCCTGACGTTTTTCGGAAGCTGAACGCCCGATGCGGCTTCCGCTTGAGTGCGGGAAGCTCCTGCAGCCAATCAGAAGCCATGTCTTGGTTTTTGAACATTTCAGAAGTCAAATGGACTTCTGGAACAGATTGTGTTTGAGAACCAAGGTGCACCTGTACTAGCTTTAGCAAAGGCATTCATGGTTATTGTTAGTTTTGTTTATTTTTTTGTCATAAGCCAGAAGTGCATGCAGGGAAGGGGGAATCCCATCTTCTTTCCTGAGACATCATGGGTTGTATCCAACCGAGTTCTACTCAAGAGTAGGCCTACTGAAGTGAACCTAAGTTAGTCATGTAAATCAACTTTGATAGGCCTGTCCTCTGTAGGACTAGCAATGGATGTCCCAAAACAAAGATGCTATTTCATGGCTTCAGTTCCGGAAACGGTCAGTATCCAAAAGGGATTTCATCAGAGGTGGCCAGATTCTCTGTTTAGGTGTGATGGTCAGGTCCCAAACAGAGGCTCAAAACCATAGGTAAAGGTAAAGGTACCCCAGCCCATACGGGCCAGTCGTGACAGTCTCTAGGGTTGTGCGCTCATCTCACTCTAGAGGCCGGGAGCCAGCACTATCCGCAGACACTTCCAGATCACGTGGCCAGCGTGATGAAGCTGCTCCGGCGAACCGGCACCAGAGCAGCACACGGAAATGCTGTTTACCTTCCCGCTATGAAGCGGTACCTATTTATCTACTTGCACTTAAGGGTGCTTTCGAACTGCTAGGTGGGCAGGAGCTGGGACCGAACGACGGGACCTCACCCCACCGCGGGGATCCGAACCGCCGACCATACGATCGGCAAGTCCTAGGCACTGAGGTTTTACCCACAGCGCCACCCGTGTCCCCATAGAGGCAGCCCTTTTTTCCACAACCCTCACCTCAAAAGGGGTAACAGGAGTTGGGAAATGTTCAGAAAAGGGTAACCGAAATCATCAAGCGACTCCCCTCTGAGGAAAAGTTACAACATTTGGAGCAGTTACAGATAGGTAGCCGTGTTGGTCTGCCATAATCAAAACAAAATAAAAAAAATTCCTTCCAGTAGCACCTTAAAGACCAACTAAGTTAGTTCTTGGTATGAGCTTTCTGAAGAAGTGTGCATGCACACGAAAGCTCATACCAAGAACTAACTTAGTTGGTCTTTAAGGTGCTACTGGAAGGATTTTTATTTATTTTTTTTAACATTTGGAGCGTTTTAGTACAGTGATACCTCGGGTTACATACGCTTCAGGTTACAGACTCCGCTAACCCAGAAATAGTGCTTCAGATTAAGAACTTTGCTTCAGGATAAGAACAGAAATTGGGCTACGGCAGCACAGCAGCAGCAGGAGGCCCCATTAGCTAAAATGGTGCTTCAGGTTAAGAACAGTTTCAGGTTAAGTACGGACCTCCGGAACGAATTAAGTATTTAACCTGAGGTACCACTGTATAGAGAAAAGGCAAGTAAGATAGGACATGATAGATATTTATAAGATTATACATGGCGTGGAAGAAGTGGATAGAGAAAAGATTTCTCCCTCTCTCATGAGACTAGAACATGTGCACATCCAATGAAACTGAATGTTGGAAGATTCTGGAAAGGTAAAAGAAAGCATCTCTTCGTGCAGTGCATAGTTAAACTATGGAACTTGTTCCTCCAGGAGCTTCAAAAGAGGATGAGACCAGTTCATGAGGAGAAGGCTATCAATGACAAATAGTTATGCTGTACCTCTACGCAGTTCGAAAACACGTCAAAGTGCAAGTAGATAAATAGGTACCACTCCGGCGGGAAGGTAAATGGTGTTTCCGTGCGCTGCTCTGGTTCGCCAGAAGTGGCTTAGTCATGCTGGCCACATGTACGCTGGCTCCCTCGGCCAATAAAGCGAGATGAGTGCCGTAACCCCAGAGTCGGCCATGAATGGACCTAATGGTCAGGGGTCCCTTTACCTTTATCTCTACATTTGGAAACCATAGGGGAGGAGACTGCTGTGATGTTCAGACCCTGCTTGAGGGTTTCCTGCAGGCCTCTGACTGGCCACTGAGAGAAAAGTATACAAGACTAGATGGGCCATTGGACTGAGCCAGCAGGATCTAACTTATGTTCTTAATCATTACATGGTCAACTATACACAACCAAGAAGAGCAGGCTTTTAAATGAAGATGACAAGAGGCAAGCAGCTTGACAGGAAATAGATGTGAGTGCACCAGTAACTTCCTGTGGTGCAAATGTGAAATTCCTCTACAGCGTCCAAAATCCAGAAGGTACTAGGGAACCATTGCTATTAATATAGAGCTAAATTGCCACAATGTCTCCCGGATATGCAGGCCTTATCAGGTCACTCAGGAACCAGAATCTCACAATGAAATTAAGAGCTTTCTCAATAGCTTGACAAGGGGAGAGATGGGTCAGAATACAGAAATGTCTTCAAACACTACATCAGACGGCACTGTCTACACCAACTGCAAGTGTGGGAGAAAGAGAATCTAAAATATTAATCTGCACATGGAAGCCTGTTTCTTTTGCCGGATCAGGATGTAACTGTATGATGCACTGATGGGGAAATGATTTTTTTCTTTTAAAAAAAAACTTTCTAAAAAAATCTGTCATGGTCTGCATCCTATTTCTTGCACAGAAAGTCAATTTGGCCCTGTGTAGGTGATCCTTTAACTTGCTGAGTTTCACCCACTTCTTTTAAAGACATCTAAAACAGGGATAGGGGACGCGGGTGGCACTGTGGGTTAAACCACAGAGCCTAGGAATTGCCGATCAGAAGGTCAGCGGTTCAAATCCCCACGACGGGGTGAGCTTCCGTTGCTCGGTCCCTACTCCTGCCAACCTAGCAGTTCGAAAGCACACCAGTGCAAGTAGATAAATAGGTACCGCTCTGGCGGGAAGGTAAATGGCATTTCCGTGCGCTGCTCTGATTCGCCAGAAGTGGCTTAATCATGCTGGCCACATGACCCAGAAGCTGTACGCCGGCTCCCTCAGCCAATAAAGTAAGATGAGCACCACAACCCTAGAGTCAGTCACGACTGGACCTAATGGTCAGGGGTCCCTTTACCTTTACCTAAAACAGGGATGGGGAACCTGTGGCCCCCTAGTTATTGCTGAACCACAATTCCCATCCTTCCTTATCGCTGGCCATATTTGGCAGGGCCGATACGAGTTGGAGCTCAACAACATTTGGAAGGCCACAAGTTCTCCTATCCCTCTAGCTCTAAGGTTAAGGATATCATCATTTTCCCGTTAATATGAAGTGTGTGCTTGTGTTGTGGACATGTGGGGCACTCAAACTGGAAGAGAGGGTGTGCCAGAGGGGGTCCCCACAGACATCTGGGCAAACTTCCCCATGCAATACAAAAATATCTTCATTTAGAACCTGATGCACCTCACCCTGCAAATTAGGAAAGGGCCATAGCTCAGCAGCAGAGAATCTGCTTTCCCACACTGAAGTTGCCAGGCTCAGTCCTCAACATCTCCAGATAAGGCTACAGATATCCCATTTAAACCCAAGAGAATAATTGCTGGACAGTGTAGGAAATACACGATGGACCAATGATCTGACTCAATGTTAGGCGCATTTCTATAGTAATGTAAAGGTAACGGGACCACTGACCATTAGGTCCAGTCGTGACCGACTCTGGGGTTGCGGTGCTCATCTCGCTTTATTGGCCGAGGGAGCCGGTGTACAGCTTCCAGGTCATGTGGCCAGCATGACTAAGCCGCTTCTGGCGAACCAGAGCAGCACACGGAAACACCGTTTACCTTTCCGCTGGAGTGGTACCTATTTATCTACTTGCACTTTGATGTGCTTTCAAACTGCTAGGTCAGCAGGAGCAGGGACCGAGCAACGGGAGCTCACCCCGTTGCAGGGATTCGAACCGCTGACCTTCTGATCGGCGAGTCCTAGGCTCTGTGGTTTAACCCACAGCGTCACCCGTGTCCCTATTTCTATGGTACTGTGACCCAAAATTGTTCATGTGTGTTGTCACCATCAGCTGACAGCATGAGATCAGAAAAGCCGTTACAGCAGCTTTGAGGCAGTGGGAGGGAGGGAGCGCTCTCGCCTTTGGTCCCAGAAGGAACTGTGGGGGGTGGACAGATGCCACCTCTCTCAGCCAAAAAGCTAGCGCAGAGATGCTCCCACAGGCCCAATGCCATAAAACAGGGGTGCTTGAGAGTGCAGATGCGCCCACAGAGTCCTCCCTGGTGCCCACAAGCTGAAGTTAAAATCCAAAAGGATACATGACTGTGGTTAAACATTTAGGACAAGGGCCTATTTAATTTTTTAAAACAATATTCATTCAGTGAATTGTTCTAAATGCTCATTCCTGGCTTCATAAACCAAGGTTTACGAAGCTGGCAAGTTTACATCTGCAACAGGCCAGAGAGCTAATCAGAAAAGCAAGCTCTCCAAAAGATTATTTGCATATGCTCTGAAACTCGGGGGGGGGCACAATGCCCCTTCAGCCCCCCCCTGCCCCCCCCTAAACTGCAAGTCTGCCTCCAAAATGTATATTTGCACAAGGCGGCATTTAACTATTTTTAACTCATGCACTGTTTACATTGTTTTTAACTTATGCACTGTTTACATTTTATTTTGGCTTTGCAGCAGAAATTACAAAATTGCCAGAGCATTGTTTCAGATTGCACCTGCCAAGTGCTATGGTCAAATGAGAAATTCTCTTTTAAGAGAATGGAGAAACTAGCTATGCCTAATACGTGCACACTCACATTTCTCTCTCTCTCTCTCTCTCTCTCTCTCTCTCTCTCTCTCCACACACACACACACACACACACACAGTCGTACCTCTGCTTACGTATCCCTCTGGATACGTAAACTTCGGGTTGTGAACGCGGCAGTGCCCCTCCTTAGACTACTGGCATGTATTCCAGTTAGTGCTATTTGGAGACTACTTCTGAAATGGGCGTGGAGTTCCTGTGTTGTATTTTTTGCAGAGTTGCTACATAGAAAGTAGAATTAAGAATAAACAGATTACCCCTTGGCATCAGGGAAATGTCCAAACTGATCCTCTTTAGGAGAAACAAATGTATATTACGCCTTTTAACACTTATGTATACATATATAGATAATGTGGATGGCATCATACTAAATTCTTATACTACCACAAGGGGATCTTCCCTCTTTCCCTATGTGTACCCCATGCCATCCTCCACTGGAGCATTGGGGGGAAACCCAGAAGATATTTAGGGAACACTGTGGGGGGGGGGGAGAAAGAGAGAACGTTCCGTCGCACCAAGGAGAAATCTGACAGAACACTCTCCTAATTTGAATACAACCCCTGATCACATTCATTCATTCATACACAAACAAAACCACATACACACACAACTGGAAGCGGTCTACTGCAGTAACGACCTATAGGATTGGCTTGATTCTGCATTGTTTGACTTGATGATATTGTATGGTGGGGTGGGGTATTCTATCCTGTTGCACTGAGTCTTTAATATGAAGAAAAGTGGGATGGAGGTGATAGATAAATAGATAAGTAAAATAAAATAAAGCATTAACAGGCCAGGCAGTCATAAAAAGTCAAAACAAAGGAACAGGTGGATTTCTATCCTTTGTACGATGTCAAATTACTTACAGATATATTTGAATATGGTAACATATTTGAATATACAGAGACTGAGCATGTGTGTTTATGCATATACATATTGGAATAACAGACATTACAGTTTGCTATTACAGTACCAAAAGCAAAGCTAACTCATCCTGTCATTTCCCTGATGGGTTATATACCGGGGGGGGGATGTCACTCCCACTGACCCCCCTCCATTTAAAAATCACTAAGTATTTTTTTTTTTTGCATGCAAAGAAATAAAAGCATTCCTTTCTTCCCCACTCCATCCTATGCACCAATTTCTTTCCTCCCTCCCTGCGCCTCTACCCTCATTTGGATAACAGGATGGGCAGCAGACAGGCATAAACACATACCCAAAATATATATATATATATGAGGAAGGGTAAGTGGGAAAAGTCCATTAGTTCAATTATTCGTGCAGGAGGGCAAGGATCTTTCTGCCTGAGGAAAGAGGTGGCACAGACAGAAATGGGGATGTGCCAGCTTGGCCTATTGTTCTGCCGTTGTGTGTTAATTAATTAGCGAGATCAAAAGGGAGGAGAGGGCGGGCTTCGGCATTACGGTAACGATTCAGCAGCTGTGCAACCTACCTCACGTCAATGCGGCCATCTTACAAAACGGCATTTGACTCCATCAAAATGGCTTCCTGGCACCGAGAACCTATAAGCTGCGGCAGGGTGGCCTGGAGTTGTTGAGAGGGTCTCTTCTCAGGGAGAGGGGCTGCCCTTCTTTCATACACAAACACAGACACACACACACACACACACACAGCCTCCTCCTACTTGTTCTTTGAGGGCACCGCACACAGCACGGATGGGCTTTGAGGGAGGGGAGAGCAGGACTAAGGAAGAGGAAGTAGGGCAGGGGGAATTAAAAGCCAGAGATGCACGCAGTGGCCCTCCATCTTCATCGCCGTTTGCAGCTCGTGCCAAATTGGAAGTTCCTTATCTCGGCAGCAGAATGTCGCACAGCCTCTGCGCGGGAGACAATAAGGCACAGCGTCATTACTCACAGAGTACGGTACATGGGCATAATGCCATGGTTACACACAGGAAGACAAAAACACAGATAATCCCTGTGAACTGATATATCACTGCACACTCTCACACTGTACTCACAGACACAAGCACTCAGCTTTTGGGGCCTTAACGCACAATAAAAGATAGAGCCAGAATTTCTTGTGTGAGGGCAAAAGGATGAGATCGTTTCCCTCTCCTCACTGGCAATATTTGCACCACAGCAGCGCAGAAGTAACGTGAGTCCTACCTGGTAAAAATGACATTTGCCTTACATATATATGGTATGATTCTGGCAGTTAGCAGGCCAGCTTGCAAATATAAGGGTTAGTCTTTGGAATGTGTCAGAACAACTTCAGTTCATCCTGGGGAGCTCTCCCAGGTCCTGAAGTACCCAATTCTGGCTGGTTGAACACAGACACCTAGGAAGTTGCCTTATACAGAGTCAGACTGCTAGACCATATTGCCCAGTTTTAGACTGGCAATGGCTCTCTAGGGTCTGAGGCAGGGATCCTTCCGAGCCCCCTCCCCTCCCCCTGAGATTCCAGGGATTGAGCCTCAGATTTTTTGCATGTAAAGCAGGTGCCCTTCACAAAACCTGCCCCCAAACCTGCTCTCTACTGCCTAAATACAGAGACCTTACACACTCTTTCTTCTGGGTCAGTTCCCCTTCACTCTTATTCAAACACCCAACATGGCCAGAACAGGTCGTACACTTTGCTCATCCTTGAATAAAAAAGGCACTTGGTCACACCCCTGAGGCTGTAAGTCTGCCACCACCTATGAGCTGAAGCATGAACACATCTGCTACCAGGATAATTGGTACTTTGTTCCTAGCCATTTGCAACTCACTAATTGGGTGTGAATTAACCTTTGCTACCTTTCTGAATTCAATGTGATTCAGATACCTGCCCTCCCACTCTTGATCTTGCTGGATCACAGGACCAATTCCTACCGCACTGTTGATATGGTGGTGGGCAGTAGCTAACTTTCTGGAGGGGAGGGAAGGACCACAATAACCAAACTCATGGATGTTCTAGGAAGTGTGTTTGTCATCTTGACCCAACCCAAGTTTCCCTGGGGAAGGGAGTGAAGATGAGAAAGTAACAGTAGTGGTAGATCATACTATAAGTCTGTTCTCCCTCACTCTAGCTCCAGGATATGTGAATATGTGAAACTGCTTTAGTACTATCTACTCCAGCAATGGGAAACCTCAGGTGTCGAACATTGCAGCCCAGACAGAGAGGCCTGGAGGGCTAAGCTTGACTCGTAGGCCTAAGGTTCCTCATACCTGGGGTAGATAACATTGGACTATCTGAATCCCTAACAAACTACAGCTCCGGGATTATTTGGGGGAATAAACCACAGAGCCTAGGACTTGTCAATCAGAAGGTTGGTGGTTTGAATCCCTGCAATGGGGTGAGCTCCCATTGCTCAGTCCCTGCTCCTGCCAACCTAGCAGTTCAAAAGCATGTCAAAGTGCAAGTAGATAAATAGGTACCGCTCTGGTGGGAAGGTAAATGGTGTTTCTGTGCGCTGCTCTGGTTCGCCAGAAGTGGCTTAGTCATGCTGGCCACATGACCCAGAAACTGTACACCGGCTCCCACGGCCAATAAAGCGAGATGTGCACCGCAACCCTACAGTCGGCCATGACTGGACCTAATGGTCAGAGGTCCCTTTACCTATGTGCTTTAAATGTATGGTTTTGAGTCTTGAACCTGAATCTCCCCAGTCCATCCAAGACTCTAACCACTATGTCAAACTGACTCTCTTCCCACTAATATATTTTCATCTTATGTCTTTTACCTAGGAGCACCCAAAGCAACCAGTATGATTGGTTCTGGTTTTCTGGAGTAGATACTCCCATACATAGAATGTGCATGATTAGAAAGTAAAAACCCACCCAGCCCCTCTGCCTTCTGTGTCCAAATCCATTGACTCACCTCTCCAAGCTGAGAGAGAGAGATGTCTTGTCTCTTTGTGTCACCGCATCCCAAGTCATGAACTCTCAGTCACGTCTGATTAAGGAAGAAGAAGAAAAAAATTCATCTCAATTAGAGAAAGGCTCCCACACGTCTGGATGGATGTCAAGTAATTACTGCTTGTCATTCACAGAAAAATGGACGCCGAAAGAGAATTTAGTTTTCGGATGATCTATGCAGGCCTTAAAATAAGGAATTTGAGGACTCCGCTTGGTAGACTGGTTTCCAGTTTATACTCATTTGACAGAATCAAGTGGTAAAGTCATTGCCGAACTACACCACTTTAAGCTGTAGGTGTGTGGGTTCAAGATGGAATGGGAGATGTCGGACATTTGATTGCTTTCCCACAAAAACAGAACTCTGTGCTTGCAGAAAGTGAGCATAATCCATCCAACCTTCTCCCTAACATGGTATTTTATTATCCAATATGCAATGTGCATTGGATATATTCACATTGCAGTCTGAAGTATTACAGTCTGCGATGACACCTCCCCCCAAAAAAACAACAACAAACCACTCAGATTTTTACTATTTCATACTGCCAGTTGTAGAGATAGGACCCAGGAGCTTATCTATGCATTAAGCAATATGAGGTGGCAGAATTCCAAACGGTGCCATTTCAGACCAGAGGTGGGAATATGACACTCTCTACCTTGGACATTGTAACCAGTTGGTCTCACGTTTTCCAGTGTACCATATTCTAGTCTATTAAATACAGGGAGGTTTTCTTTTCCACAGGGAAACATTTTTTAAAAAATGCAATCACCCACACAGGTGAAATTATACAGTCTAGCATGTCCCTTAATGCCAGTGTGACACAATGTTTAGAGTGCTGGGAGACCATGGTTTGAATCCCCACTCAGTCGTGAAGCACTCTTTATTTTTGGCATTTTAATCTTTATTCTTTTACATATTAAGTCCCTTCACCACAAAGAGAACAACAACAACAAAAAAAAACAGATCACATCAAATACAAAAAGGTAACATAAAAAAAATCCATATGTTAAGACTTCCGTCATCCTTATAATGTCCTTATAAATCACTTTTTAAGCTGTGTGAAGCAATGAACAAATGGAATAAACCAAACTAACAGAACTACGAAGTAAAGCTCAGATTAAAGTCCCTTTACAACAGCCCTGTAGGGTGGTGTCATCCTGAAATGGGGGGGGGGGGAGGCTGAAAACATGTTAGCTTGCCTAAGGCCATGCAATGAGCTGAACTTATGGGCTGAGCTAAAATTTAATCCATAGACTCCTCACCAGTACATCGCAACAGTGAACTGGTTCACACAGCATGCTAAACTGTGGCTCAGCGATATCGTGTCGGTTTCCAGGGAAGAACCTGCAGCTGCTTTGTTCCTCACCAGACCTTTGTGCTCCCATCAACCCAAAGTCCAAACCAGGAATCACAGTTAAGCTCTCTCCTTGTAGGGCTGCCACGCACCCGAAATTCCCCAGACATATCTGGGAATCGTCTGTCGGAAACAGCGTCCGGGCAGAATTTCTGAAAATCACTGGAAATGTCTTGAAAATGTTGGCCGTATGTTGTTGGCAGATTTCCCCCCCCCCCCCAAAAAAAGCTGAACAACTTTGTCCCCAAAAAGGCTCAACAACTTTTGTTTTGACTCTTTGAAAGTGTGGCAACCCTTGCTTACTACAAGCTGTAACCAATGTTTGATGTTGGCTCAAGAAACACCAGCTTGACCTTGGTTTAGCTCAGCATTGGTGTCGCTAAGTCAAGGTTTGGCTCAGGGTGCCTTGCGAACCAGGCCAGTGTACCCCCATTTTGCTTCATGTAATTAGAAGGAACGCTAGAAAAAGCAAAAAACAAAACAAAATTCCTCACCGTTAAGCATGTTTTCCACCACACACACACACACACACACATGCTCTTTAATCCTGCTCCTTCCTTTCCCAGCTCCTTTTCTCTGGCTGGGTTAGCATCTCCTTTTGCAAGAAGCTTTTCCTTCCCCCACCAGATCCATCCACCCCATGTGCAAATTGGGAAAACATCATTAGGGAGGGAAAATAATTTAGTTTGTTAATCGGCATCCAATGGTGGGAAACAAGGGGGAGGCCCGGGAGGGAGGGAGACTTGGCGGTTGAGGCTTAGGAAAGGCCTATACAAAGCCACCATTCATGATGTCCAGGGCTGGGGATTCGCATTGAATTAAACAGACACAAAGAGCAAAGGCATTTTTATCCTCCCTCCCTCCCTCTCCCTCCCTCTCTCTCCATGAGAATTATCATATCTCCCTGGCACTAGGAAACCTCCGGCATGAGAGAGTGGGGAGGGAGGGAGAACAAACTGTGGCCCAAGGTACAGAAGGCTTTGTTCCTGCATGGGATTTATGTCTGGGAAGCAGCATATGGTTTTGTGTCGAGCAACTGGCCACTGCGCACCCGGCTTTAATAAGAACTCCGCTAATGTGAATGAGTCCTTCTCTCGTATCCCCCCCCCCCCCCGCCGGCCACCCTTTGCCCACCCGCCTCGCTCCATTCCGTGTGCCTACAAAGCACCACCACTGTCTGAAAAACAAACAAAATAACTGTTTGCATTTGAAGAGCTAGCAAGGCAACCCCTCTGCCAAAGCAAGCACAAAAAACGGGGTGCAAGGGAGGGAGGGGAGAGAGAGAGATGGACAAAGAAGAAGAGAGGGACTAGACAACAGCCATTCAGTCATGGAGATGAATTGGTCACTATGCAATACCTTGGCTGGCTACTCTTTCAGATGCCCCAAGTCCCTAGCAATGATCCACATCTGTGATTGCCCTGATGAATGGGTTGGCATTTGCTGCAACGAAAGCGTGAATGGTTGGGTGTGTATCCTTAAAACGTCCATGAACTTCGGAAGGTCCCACAGGGTTCTGGCTCTCTACATGGGTGTTTAAGGAGGCACACCTGACCGCGTGATGCCAATGAGCTTGCTGCAGGGAAATGCCCTCTGCTCACAGCAAATACAACTGTAACTGCCTGTAAAGTGCATCACAGCATAAAGGGGCATTTCCATATCACAGCCTTCATCTGGTTTAATTCCTGTCATACAAGGAACCCTGCAAACTTCATTTCTGGGAGGGGAGGGGGTAGGCACACTGCTGCCATCAGGGCAGGACTTTGGGCACAGGTTGCCCCCCAAAAGTGGAATAAGCAGAAAGGCCCCCAAAAGTAGCTGGGCTGGCTTGCCACATTCTGAAGCGGGCAAGTAAAACACATTACTGTGTAAGGGGAACAAACAAACGATAACCAAGCCTAGAGTCTAAAAATGCTCTGTCTGCACTGCTGGATGGACATCAACAATCAAATCTGAAACCCTACTCGTAGTAAAACAAGCCCTATAGAAATGCATGTTTCTGATTTAAAGTGTGTGTGTGTAAATATACCACCGCTTATCAGATATATCACAGTGTCTTAAGAATTTTATATACCACCATTATAAATGACAACACAACATTTGATGCCGGGGGGTGAACCTAGACTGGCAAATTCAGTCAGTGTAGACCAGTGACAGAGAATCTGTGGCCCTTCATATGATGTTGGTATACACCTCCTATCATCCCTGATCTTGATGGCTGGTGCTGATGGAAGTTGGAGCCCAAGAATGGCAGGAGGACGAGTGGTTCCCTACTACTGCTGCAGGGAAGTGCACCTTCATATGAGACACAGACTCCTAGAGTTGGAGAGGGCCTTGTATGCAATTCCATCTAACTAACCCCCTGCTTGATACATGAAATCAAGAGCTTGCGCACCCACAATGGGTGGATTCTACTTGAAGGCACCAAGGGAGGGAGACCCTACGACCTCTCTAGGTCATCGGTCCCATTGTCAAACTGCTTGTACAGTTAAGACAGGGGTGGGAAAGCGCTTCAGCTCAAGGGCCGTATTCCCTTCCAGGTAAACTTTCAGGGACCACATGCCAGTGGTAGGTGGGGCCAGGAGAAAAACTGGGTGGAGGAACAAATGCTAATTGACTCAGCCCACATGCTCACTCTACCCTTCACCTAGGCAAGCGAGAAACATTATCAGAGTCCAAGGACATGCCCCCTCCAGGCAAAAACACTCAAGGAGGGTGCAAAGCAGAGCTGGTGAGGGGAGTGGCGTTGGGATAAAAGGGTGCATGGTTTGGGGAGAGTCTCAAGGGCCAGATAGAGAGTGGCCCCCAGGCCTGAGGTTCCCCATCCCTGAGTTAAGAAATGTCTCCTACCCAAATCCACATTTCTGTAACATAAGCTTGTTTGGCCTACTCCTCTGCACCAGGGTAGCTGAAAACAAATATTCTATGTGACAGCCCTTCACGGATTTGGTGGATGTTTTTATGTCCTTCCAGTCTTCTCTTTGTCAGAGTAAGCATGTTCAGTTTTTCAGCCTTTCATCCCATGACTTCTTTTCCATGCTCCTGGCCATCTTCACTGCCCTCCTCTGAACCCATATCAGTTTGTCTGCATCCTCCTTAAACTGCATCCCCCAGAATGGGACACAAAGCCATTGAAGTCACAACCATAAAAGAAGTAGCAGCCTCCACTAGTTAGCATTTTTAACAAAGAATGAATGAATTCATGGAGAAGAGGGTCTGTCAACGACTAGACCTAGATGGACAACTAGGTCTTCTTCCAACCTGATGCCCTCCGGCTGTTTTGGACTACAGCCCGAGTCAGCAGGGTCAAAGGTCAAGGATGATGGGAAATGTAGTCCAACATCTGGAGAGCACCTGGATGTTGACAGTTGCTATACGCACTTAACTGGGCTTTCAGTCCTATTGAACTCATTGGGATTTACCTCTGAATAAGCACATGTAGGTTTGCACGGCGATATACCATTCAGACACACACACCCACGCCCCAAAAAATCCCTCTGCTCATCTGTTTTATATGAACTACTTGAAAACAAAGGACAGCAAGCTTAAGGGAAAGACTGTGAGAAAGATCTCGGTGCACAGGGTTAGTAAAAGTTGGGTGGAGGGGAAAGAGAGAAGGAGAAGCACTAATTAGCACTCGGCCCATCACCTCCCATTAATAGCTTGTCACTGTTTCATTGATGTAGCTGAAGGCAAGGAAGTTGAGATGTGTGATGCTTACCTGTCTCTATCTCATTAACAGAATGCAGGGTGAGAACAGACGTTTATTGCCTGCATCACAGACAGAGCATCACAGACAAAGGCGTGCCCCTCTTGTGCAGCCTAATTATTGAACTGATTTCTGAGCAGGTGTGTGCCATTGAGCGCACCTCCATGTTCATGCATAGATAATATCAACAAGGGTGTGTATGGAGGATAGCCTCCTTTTGGCTCAGAAAGACCCACACCACAAAGGTCATGTGAAATTTGGATTCAGAAGGGTCTTATTTACCCCCCATAAGGAAATCAGGTTGGCAAACTTTTAACTTGGTAGGTCAATCAACTTATACTTAAGTCAGTTTGTCAGTCAAGGGAACTTTTGTCCAGTGAGACTAAGATGGGGGCATGCTTGTTTACGTTTTAGGGCTGTTTTGGGTCAGCTGTGTCACCATGAGGGGAAATAAAAAGAAAATAATAGCTACTACATGAAGAGGCAGGCATTGTTTGTTAAATTATTACATTACCCCAGCTGTCAATATATCAAAAAAGGTACATATAGAATATTTTTAATCAGCTAAATAACAGTTGATCAATTAAAAAATTTTGTTTAATTCATTTAGAGCCCTACTGGAGACTGTTGAGGGGTGAGCAGGATATCTGGATAAAAATGATTTACAAGAGGGGTGGAGAATCCAGCAACATCTCCAGGGCTCCCCACCCCCACCCCCGATTTACCAAGTCATCATAAACACAGAAGGCTCAAGTCACTTTCTCCCCCACTTCAAAAAGCTGGATTTTTGCAGCGGCAACAACTTAAGTACTCGTGTGCCAATAAAAATCCATTGATGTCAGTACATTATAAATAACTAAGAAAAAGGGGGGGAGGATCTGAATATGTATTCAAATAGACACAAGGTCCAGTTTGCTACCAAAAAATGGTGCGTATCTTTCATCTGTAGGCATACATCAAAACACACCTTTCAACATCTCTTAGCCAGAGATGCAAAGAGCTTTTGAAAGCAAAAACAAATCTTTGACAACTATCTGGGTGGGGAATGGGGAGGGGGAGAGAAATATACAACAGCGGTTTAAAAAGGGATCATTTTTTTAGCCTACAACGGGATTTTCTTGTCACCATATGCAAAAACAATCCCATTAATGAGAGCATGATCAAGGAAGAGTGCCACAGTAGCAACTATAGCCTAGTACTGGGGACCCGCAATATGGCGTCCATGGGCAACACAGCACTCTCAGATATCCCTCATGGGGTTCGCCATGCTTCCTTCCCCATTGCAATTATTGAAAACTGGTTTTCTGGTCATTTGAGGAGCTATTGGAGGGGAATTGCCTGCTCCTTTCTCATCCACATTTTACTTGTTTTTTTGGCAGGGGTAAAAATGGTTTGGAACGGAAGCAACTTCTCAACATCACTAGGTTTTCTTCTTGGAATGAGTAGTTTATGGTTTCTTATCTTCCCCCAAATATGCCCCTGGACCCACATAAATTGGGGACCCCTGTACTAATGCACTGGGCCCTTCAAAATGGCATAAAAATTCAGGTGTCTGCGCCATCTTTATACAGGACTTTTATACCTATATTGCCGTATGCCCCGATCACAAGAATCTGCACTGGGTAAGCCATCTGAGGACATCTCATAAGAAGCAGCCAAACATTCCCTGAAAGGAGAAACAGAGCTGAGCTCTAAGAAGAAAAATATCAGAGCTCTTTGGTCAGATCAATGATGATATTTCAGCATCACAAGTCAGAAACTTCCTGGCATTTTTGCCAGCTTGCTCTTCTATTGACCAAGAAGTTTTAAAAGACCCACTGAGTTTTTCCTCCATTAACTAAGAGATGAGTAATTGTCTAGTGAGTGTATCTTGGATTAGGAATTTTCAAGGTGGTGAGGTCATTGTTAAAAACTCAGATATATAATCTAATCGCCAATGGCACATTAAACCTAGGTTATTGTTGTCTCTTTTTTGCGATGGAAAAAGTATATATATATATATATATATATATATATATATATATATATATATATATATGTAGTATATATATAAAGTATATATAGTAATTTCATTGCTATACCACTTTGTATTTTAAAGAGCAAAGCTCAAAGTGGTTTACAACACATCAAAACTTCAAATAAAGCACTCCAGAATAAAACAAACGAGAGTTTGGGGAAAATATTTCAGGTCCTCCTCTATGTGACACTTTGCTTTCTCCAGTCACCGACCATAGATTTCCAAGTGGTCTCAATTGGACCTGCTCCAGTCACAAAAGACGCCTGGTGCATGGCTGATTTTTAACACCAGTGAGGTTTGTGCCTGTGGTGTTCCAGGCTGGGGAGAGAAGAGACTTTGGACAGGATGTCCTTAATATGATCCACTCCTCTCCCTTCTGCTGTTGCTGCCTAATCCCCACCAGTGCTCCCAGAGAAAGGGCAGGTGAGTAAGCAAGAAGTGGCTGCTGCCTATGGTTCCTTGAACCCCCCAGAGCAGGGGCAATAGCAAGAGGAAAAACAACAGAGTAAGGGGTTTGGGTATCAGCAAGGGCGTAGCGTGGGGGGTGCAGGGGGGGCCGGACGCACCGGGCGCAACATCTGGGGGTTAGGGAAATCCATGGGTTAGGGGGCGCACATCCACGGGTTAGGGGGCGCAAATCCATGGGTTAGGGGGCGCAAATTACTTGCCTTGCCCCGGGTGCTGATAACCCACGCTACGCCACTGGGTATCAGCACTGACCCCTTTCAAAGCCATGAGCCCTGGCTGGTGTCCAGCAATACCTATCACCAACACCAGGCATAGGCAAGCTCACCCTACAGATGTTTTGGGACTACAGCTCCCATCATCCCTGACCACTGGTGTCCTGTTTGCTAGGGGTGATGGGAGTTGTAGTCCCAAAACATTTGGAGGCTGTGTTTGCCTATGTCTGACCAACACCATTTCTGTACACCTCTAAACTAAATGCAATGTACATTCATTTGGATGTGAGGCATCTAATACAGACCTTTTTGCAATGTCTCAGTGTGGATGGTGTTATATGCATTTCTATTCACATTAGAAGCCTAAAGCGAAGGAATTAACAGTTTTGTGACACACGGCATCCTATCCCCACTGCCCTGATTCCCCCTTTAAGACGGCCAAACTACAGTACAATGCTGCAGCAACAGTGGAAGCCACAATTCTTAAAAGCACAATAGGACCCTTGGGAGGTTAGATGTGACAACCTTTAGCTACCTAGCCTACAACGGGGATTAATAGGCCACTCTATTCCCAATCCATGTCAATTTCAAACATCTATATTCCAAATGCCCTCCTGTCCCATTTCTACATAAAGCCTGCAATCCTTCCACCTATTGCCACAAAAAAAAAGTATTCACATGTGTTTAAAAACAAGTGTTTAAATAGGCATTTTATCGCAAAGTAAGCATTTCTAAAAACATCCTAAAATAAATCTTTGCAAACCATTTTGGAATGTTCCGAGCCAAGAACTGTGTCACAAAAATCCAAAGGATAATTCCATTCCATACTTCATACACATCCAGGAAGCCCAGATCAGGTCAGATCCCAAAGGACTTTTCAGAGATCAAAATCCTTGAGCATCAGAGGAACAGAGCCTTACATCAACTCAGTCCATTGGTCCTCCTAGCTCAGTATTTTCTACACTGGCAGTCAGCAGTTTCGAAGGATTTTATACAGGGGTCTCTCTCAGTCCTTTCTCAAGAGGATTGAACCGGATACCTTTTGCATTCAAAGCAGACTCTCTGCCACTGATCCCCAAATCCCCTGAACTCAGGCTTGCCCTCCCTTCAGCATCTTGTAGCCACTGCTTATTCTTCCCCTTTCGTTCAACTCCCATGCCTTTCCAACATGGCCAAGCATCAGGGACAATGGGAGTCCAGCAATATCTTGAGGGCCACTGGTTCCCCATCCCTGCACTGAAGTGTGGATGACATTTAAGCATCTGTAGTCGCTAGTGGGATGCAGGTGGTGCTGTGGGTTAAACCACAGAGCCTAGGACTTGCCGGTCAGAAGGTCGGTGGTTCGAATCCCTGTGACAGGGTGAGCTCCCTTTGCTCGGTCCCTGCTCCTGCCCACCTAGCAGTTTGAAAGCACATCAAAGTGCAAGTAGATAAATAGGTACTGCTCCGGCGGGAAGGTAAACGGCATTTCCGTGTGCTGCTCTGGTTCGCCAGAAGCTGCTTAGTCATGCTGGTCACATGACCCGGAAGCTGTACACCGGCTCCCTCGGCCAGTAAAGCGAGATGAGCGCCGCAACCCCAGAGTCGGTCACGACTGGACCTAATGGTCAGGGGTCCCTTTACCTTTACCTTTAGTCGCTAGCTGCAATTTAACAAATCGCACAACCAGTTTTGTGTACCCAATTGGGGCGGGGGAAGAGAGAGAGAACTTTGAGCTCACGCAGCAATCTGCTTTTGAAAATGAGGGTACCTTCAGAAACAGTGTTTGATAAGGCATGGGAGTCTGTTCTTTTTTAAAAAATAAAATCATCCTATTGGGAAGACCCTAAACAAAACTTCTTTGGATTACAGTCACTATCTTGGGCATGCATAGTCCCACATGACAATTCATTGACTAGGACCTGATATCCAAACCATCTATAGTTTACTTTCTCGGTTTTTAACTGATTCACCAATGACATAAATAAACACACTAGAAATCCTCAGTGTAGAAACATTTCTGAGGATCCACAAAGGGAAGGGTCTGTCTTCAAAGACAAAAATTGTAATTTAAGATACAAAAACGCCAATGATTCTTTTTTTTAAAGAAGGGATGGCCATTGCTTACATTTGTTATTTTATTTTTCATTGAATTTTAGAATTCAAAGCATTCCCTATTGCAGTGTTGCCACGAAGCCTATTGCCAGAAGAAAACACGGGTGTTTTACCTTCACAGGAAAACTATCTGCCAGGTTTGGACGTAAAATGGAAGGGGAAATGTGAAGTATCTATTTCATCAAATCTGGTCAAAGGAGCAGGCGGTCAAAGCATGGGCAGACTCACCAGTGGCTGGCTTTCAAGAAACCTGAGCCACAGAGCCTGTGCTTTCATGTCAGCCTCGACGAGTGAGAAGTAGAAACTTTGATCTGTAATTACAGCATTGGCTGATTAATCACATAGATTAAGCAGCCCAAACTTGCAGCCCTGGTTTTATATAAATATATACCCATATACACACCGTGCATTTCACAACTTGGTGCCTATTCACATTCCTTTGCAAATGTTGATAATCACAGATGAATTCTGAGAATGCCCAGAAGTAAGATGTATAACCCTGATTGTCAGATATACACAAGTCAACACTAACATGCTGCAATCACATTTACTGTAGGTGCCTTTTAACATTCAGTTATGTCTATCTGAGTTTTGGAAAATTCGCAAAATTAATCTGAAAACGTTGGTGTTCGCCAACTTTGAGCATTCATGACAATATATTAATTTAAAGTGTCTGTGCAATATATATATTTATACACATGCACACTTCCTCATTTTACATTCAAACCAATGCTTCAAGATTGGCTTCGGAGGTCCAGCTTCTTAGCCTATGATTGGCAAAGATCCAACTGGGATAGGAACTTCTCAGTGGTGGCACCACAGTTGTGGAAATCTCTCCCTGGGAAGATCCAGCAATCCCCTTCCCTACCATTTTTAGATGCCATTTGAATATGTTTTTATTCCTGAAGGTGTTTAGATAGATAACAAAAGGCCAATCTAGATTAGTGATTTATCACAGGTGCACCATGTTCTTGACACAACAATAGTGGTGCATTTATTCTACTTTATTAGTTGTTAGCAATTCTGCAATGCTTCCCCATTGCCAACATATTATTGCTCTCCAGAGGGACCACAGCACAACAAAAATAGGACAAGCAAAACTAAAAGCTCCAAACAAGTTATGGAATTTCAGTAAGAAATGACAAAATATGCACTGAAACAGCATCATCACCCCAAAACTTTTATGGGCACAAACTGCTTTGAAAGCAATATTGCATATGGCCACCTTGACAGGAGCCTGACCGGAAATCATCATGAATGCACAATAAAAAGGACGTCTGGAGGGTTCTCTGTGCAGCACAATCAGTGATCTGCTGCGTTTTTGAAATAAAAAAAACGGTGTGTATTTTTAGTGCATTATTTAATTTTTAATACAGTATATTATTGTTGCCATGTTTCTTGTAATGCTAAGCCGCTTTACACAATTAGTTTGAACAGCAGGGTGTAAATAAATCATGCAAAAGAGAGCTTCGCCTGAGAAATGGCTCAGAGACAAAGGGGCCCAGAATCTCTCACCACACAAGCTAAATCATACCTGCACTGTCTGTGAGCCACCCTCCTTTGTGTAAGGAAAGTTTAAAATGTTTCACTGTACTCTTCTGTACACGTTCAAACTTTTGCAGGAAACATCAAGAAAGAAACCTACCTCTCATGAACAATACATGAAGCTTCATAGCAAGCCAGACCATCAGTCAGTTTAGCACAGGGCGTGAATCTTTCATCTGCCTTTATTGTATGCAATAAGCCATCCTCTTTCCTGTCCAGTTTTCAATCAATTCCCCAGTTACACAAGTCTAAACGGAGCACACATCCCAGTGCAGATACATTTCTGAAGGGGGAACTGTCTTTCAGGATGTGAGATATAAACTTACTATTTCACATAGCCCAACACTGTATCTTGGAAGCAGCTACCCAAGGTTTTGTCACCAGAGATTCTTTCAACTTATAATACTAGGGACTGAACCCAGGACTTTTCTCGCATGAAGACACAGCATGTGCTCTGCCCCTGAGCTATGGGGGGACTTCTTTCTCAGTTTCACTTGAGGAAATTCCACAGAGGAGAGTAACCACACCAATCCCAAGGCAGAGGCTGCACCTTGCAATGAGACACACACATCAGAATGGAAATTCATAACAAGAGCTACCAATTGCCTTCTGCAGATTCCTATGAAGGCATACACATGCAAGAATGGATCCCTGGGCTCTTTGCAGAGCTTTAATCAGGGGGTTAGTTCTTAATACAGATAAAAAAACTAGATAGTACACCAACCCTTTCAAAGCATCATCAATAAGAAGAGAACTTTCATGCCGGAGAGTTGTATCCAGTACTGGTCCTACTCATAGCTGGTCCGTTAGTGGACATAATAATAATAATAAATAATAAAATTTTATTTATATCCCGCCCTCCCCAGCCAAAGTCGGGCTCAGAAAGTAACACAGCATTCTAAAATCAATTCATTCTAAAATCAATTCAATATCAAATTAATGGCAACCACTGGGCCAGAGTTCTACGAGGATCACCAAAGGAGGGGGTCAGACTGTGCCTTAGCCAAAGGCCTGGTGAACAGCTCTGTCTTGCAGGCCCTGAGGAAAGATGTCAAGTCCCACAAGGCCCTAGTCTAGTTCCCTTAATTTCAACGGGTCTGTTACAAGTAGAACTTGGTTTGATACAACCCATCAATATCCAGTTACCATCACTGCGGCTCAATTAAGTTTATTGCTATTTCCCCTCAGAAGTAAAGTGAAAAATGAATCAAGTCATAATAACTATTGCATATTTTCCTTATCATGTCACCAGAGTGCATCAACGTGAACACTTCATGTGGGCACAAAATGACCAAAGGCCCATTTCACTCACTTCCAAAAGATGGTACTGCCCAGTTCTTTTTTCCCCCCTAGAAAAATAGGTGCTGGAACTCACCATGAACTCTTCATACTCTTGAAAAGGCAATGGCACCCACCTGAGAGGTGCCGGAACTGAGGTCCGGCAAGTTCCAGCTGAAAAAGAGCCCTGGTACCACCTACATCAAAGATGCCCTGCATGAGGGGTTGCCAGATTTACATTTCAAGGTGACTGGAATCTCACACTTTAAAAATTCATACAGGAGAGAAACCATAAAAAGCTGGTCTAGAGTAACAGACTAGGGTGATGTCCACTGTTTCCAGGGACTGGTCACATTGTGAGACTTTGGGTGAGCTGAGTTTGTTTGGGCCCAGAGAGAGAGCCCAGAGGCTGAGAGGAAGGGTGTATCAAAAGGAATATATATATATATATATATATATATATATATATATATATGTTAGTAACTGTGTATTAATGTAACATTTTTATGGGTAACTGTCTGTTTTTGCAATATTTTGTTTAAGTTGTCTACTGTTGCTTCAGTTTTTTGTATACCGCTTAGAGATATTTTCATATATTACACAGTATAGAAATTTAATAATAATAATAATAGCAGCAGCAGCAGAATGAGTACTGGAGACATGATTTGGTGGACACCTGGAATGAAAACATCTTGGGTTCAAACCTTTTTCTAGAGCGGAAACACTGCTTTTGCCCACGTGAACTACATCTCTGCAGTGAGGCTGAGTTGTGAACCAAGGAGGCTTCTGCCACCAACTCACAAGCTAGCAAATTTCATCCTCAGTCTCCTCATTGAACGAATTAAAATGGGAACAAGTGGAGGTTTGCAGCTTAGTGGCCGAGCAACTGCTCTGCATGCAGAAGACATCTCCCAGTGAGACTGAGAAAGGCTTCTTGCCTGAAACCTTGGAGAGTCACTGCCACTCAGTTTAGACGAACATTGAGTAGTTGGACCAATGGCCTAACTCAGTATAAGGCTACTCCCTATTTTCCTAACAAGAGTGACCCATCATACAGAGCTATTCTGAGGATTACCCAGATAATGTAAGTGAAGTACCTTGGACAAATTAAAACACGCATGTGAACAGACCCCTTAGCTAGCACAGTAATAATAATGGTACTTAACATTTATATGAGGCTTAAGATGCTAAATCCTCATCTAAAATGCTAAGTGCCATTACAGTGGTACCTCAGGTTACATACGCTTCAGGTTACATATGCTTCAGGTTACAGACTCTGCTAACCTGGAAGTAGTACCTTGGGTTAAGAACTTTACCTCAGGATGAGAATAGAAATTGTGTGGCGTCAGCGGGAGGCCCCGTTAGCTAAAGTGGTGCTTCAGGTTAAGAACAGTTTCAGGTTAAGAACGGACCTCCAGAATGAATTAAGTTCTTAACCCAAGGTACCACTGTATTATTATTACACAGCTAACTAAGGGGTCTGTTCACAACCGGAAGCACAAGGCCACGCACAAGCTCCAGAGTGCTGCTTATAAAAAGAAAAGAAAAAGAAATAGCAAATTGCGATTGTGACAAGCAAGCATCCAAATCAAGTCTTCCTAAAGCAAGTGGAGCGCAAGAATCCGTACTCAAGATTCAGCATTGGGCAGTTCATCATATGCACAGGTGGGTGTTGGCTCCTCTGCTCTATCCCCCCACCCACCCAACAGCCTCCGCAAACTACCTGAACTAAAGCAAAATGAGAGCAGCTAGCCAATAAGAGCCAGTCTGCACATTCTATGGATTTATAAGGAGTGAAGCTTTTCCTGGACCGTACCACTTCAGACTCCAGGTGGGCAACTGTGTTCGTGAACATGCTCCTACGGCGAAAGGGGTTCTACATACACTGCACTACACATCAAAAACAAGCACAATAAGGAGAAGGAATGGGTCTAGTCTTTTCCTATGACTTAGCTGGTTCGTGTATGCTTTGTTGAAGTAGGGAATATATTTTTTTTTTAAGTGATTCCCCCACCCACTCCCAAACAACTCACATTGTCCAGTTCAGGGTGGAAAAACGCTTTCCTGCTTGTTTCTGATACATGTACAAGCTGGTCCTCAAAGGAGGAAGAAATCACAATACACAGCATGTTAATGAGAGGCAGGCAGGCAGGCAGACCAGTGCACACAGGAAGCGATTACATCAGGGATAATTATACAAAGAACAGGCCATTGCCATGAGATTTTATTGCAGTGCTATCGTCAGACGTAGCTAGTGATTAGGGACTAGCGCCTTGGAGATTCCAGATCTACCCTTGGACACAAAGCTCACTGCTACCACCTCTCAGCAAAGCCTACCTCACGAGGTTGGTGTGAGAACAAGTGGAAGGGGGAAGAGGTAGAACCACATATGTTGCTTCCATCTCCTTGGAAAAAGGACAGGATAGACATTTAATAAGATAAAGGTAAAGGGACCTCTGACCATTAGGTCCAGTCATAGCTGACTCTGGGGTTGTGGCGCTCAACTCGCTTTATTGGCCGAGGAAGCCAGCGTACAGCTTCCGGGTCATGTGGCCAGCATGACCAAGCTGCTTCTGGCAACCAGAGCAGCTCATGAAAACACCATTTACCTTTCCGCTGGACCGGTACCTATTTATCTACTTGCACTTTGACGTGCTTTCGAACTGCTAGGTTGGCAGGAGCAGGGACCGAGCAATGGGAGCTCACCCCGTCACAGGGATTCGAACCGCCGGCCTTCTGATCGGCCAGCCCTAGGCTCTGTGGTTTAACCCACAGCGCCACCCACATCCCTAGATGAGTGAATAAATTGCTTTGCCAGCAAAAAAAGAGGGGCTTCAATTCACCCTATATGGCTCTCCTGCCTTTCCATTCTCCATCTCTAAGCTGCCACCACCCCCTGCAAGCCTTGTTAGCACCCTCCTCCATCCTCCCCTTGCTTGGAGAATGGCGTGGGAAAGTTGCCCATGGGCTTTTCACAAATCCAGTAGCCCCTTGAACCAAAACCAATTAGAATGGCCCAAGGTCCTGCCATTGAAGGCTGGGCCTTCTTTTCAAATGGCTGCAGTCTCAATGGTTTCAAGGAGCCTGGATGTGAATGCACAAGGCCCACTTAAGAGTGGTGCTTAAGGCAGGGCCAAGGTGAATGGAACATCTCTCTTCTATAGGAACAGCGGCTCCTGTTTCTAAGAGACCAACTGACCAAGACTTTGTCGAAAATCTCTCCCCTCTCCCCCTCCTGTTCTCCAAGCTGTTGAGGCTCACTTGCCCCTAACTAAGCCAAAAGCAAGGCAATCAATATAGCCATCAACTATAACAATTGTGATTTCTGCTGAAGAGAAAGGAAGCCATTGAAGATCAGGTGAGATCAACTGACACGCAAATTTGTCAGGGTCGGCGGGGTTTTCCCCTTCTGGGGGGGGCAATACATTCTACAAGCACACAGAGAGAAACACGGACGTGTAATTCAGTTTGATCACAATGAAGGGGGGGGAGAGAAAGTCATGTTCAAAGTAGAAATGCCAATTAAGGATTTGGGGGGTGGGGGACAAATTCATCCAGTTCACATTTTAACACAAACCTACCTAGTTAACACATCGTGGACCAACATGCAATAAACTGAACCAGAACTATCATTCAGATTCGTATTTTATTTTACTTCCTTTAGTTTTTACCCCACCCTTCCTCCCAATGGAGTCCAGGGCAGCGATTCGCAAATCTCTGAACGTTGTGATGTGCTTCTCTAACCAGAAAAATGCATTAAGGCGCTTATATTAAGAGATAGCACACCCCAAAAATGTGTATACCAGTGAAAACATATCAAAATGCATTATAGTAAGATAAATGGCTTGCAAAAATGCATACATTAAGATGAAATGGCATGCAAAAAAATGTGTCTATTAGGATAAACATGCATGAGAATGCATAGAAATTTTCATGCAGACTTAAAAAAAATACTGCTGAGGAAATAAGAGTGAACGGGACTTAAAGACTGGAAAAATGAGAAACTCACATAACTGACAGATTTGTCCATCCCTACAGCCAACTGATTTTTTTTAAAAAATGAGTGTAGTGTAACAACACAACCTTCTTATTTCACCCTTTCTTAAAGAGCAAATATATAGTCCTTCTCTATTTCACCTCCATAACAACCTTCTGAGGTAGGTTAGGCAGAGAGAAAACACCAACTCAAGCCCCATTTATGGTTGGAAATATCTGTCCATTTTTATTTTCTCGATTTCTTTATATCTTTCCCAATCTTAAATTCAGTTCTCCACATTTTGCAGCAATTTGCCATTATTATTATTTTTATTATTTTTAAAAAGAATCTTCATAAAAAATCATCTGCATTTGGTGTGTGAATTTCTCCTAACATACTACAAAATAGCTATGAGATGAACAGTACACCAGAAAAGCCACAAGTTTTTAGTCTCACCTCTGCTACAAAATGTACAAGGTTGGTCTTTTAAAAGTTCCTTTTTTGTAGCCTCACCCCTCTACTGCAGTGAGGGCAGTTTTGTGGCAATACTGACACATTACAAATAATACAATTTTTGTGCACTGAATACAATTTACTAATGAAATATATATTTATTTGTTTATGCACTTAGATATTTTGTGCATGCATGCATAATGTGTTATAATGATATATACCACACATACATGCACTTCAAAAATCATGTTGGCAGCTTGTTTGCTCAGAAAGCAGTAAATGAACGCTCTGAGCTAAAAACCAGCTGATCTGATCAACTTTGCAGAGGTGTTGCAAAGATTATGAAGCTCAGGTGAGGCGCTTTGAACACTTGGTAAGTGCTATATAAATTTCATTGGAGTTGACCAGACATCTGCCATTCAGCTGGCTACAACCAAATAAATTTGACCTTGGTTAAATTTGCAAATCTCAAACGTTCACTTTTGACACACTGAAAAAACAAAAGAAATTACCATGCACTGTTAGAAAGAAAAGCACCATTCATGTTTTCTTTTTCTTCCCATCAAGTAACACCACAAAACCATATGGGAAGAACCAAATGTGGCCTGATCTTACAACCCCACAGATTAAAAATTGGTCCCTTGCCAACAAGTCAAAAGCTTGCAACTACATATACCACCAAATGATGCTCTGCATGTGCAGATCTAACACCCGCAACTGTGTTTTCAAATTGTATAGCCTCTAACACAATATTATCGAGTGGGGGGAACTTAAACATTTTGCTGCAGGTCTTCAAGTAACAAATTCATGAGACAAAAGAAAAAATGGTTTGGGAGGGAGGGAGAAATAAGAAACCCAGGGACAAGGTCACAACAGAAAAGGAAAATGGTTTGGGAGGGTGAAAAATGAGCAGTTTCAGGTACAGGTTTTTAGTTTAAAGTTTTCCTAAAGCCAAGTTGTGGTGGAAATTTTCAACGAAAGGGAGAGGCAAAAGTTCCTGATCTTAGTTGTGTTGATGGACTGGGCCTGCATGCCTTCTCTTTTCTCTTTTGCTACAGCCTAACATAACAGTTGCTGCCAAGTGATGATATCACGTTTGTGCATGCTGCCCCCCTGACACACACAAACCGTCTCTCTAGTCAAATACGCCCAGCTGCCAAACTTGTTAGTGGTACATGATAAGCACGCAGTTCACATGCAACGAAATTCGGCATCCACACCAGCTGTTCTCATATCCTTTCCAGTGCTTCAACACAGCGGCAAAACATCTGCCTTGAATGCAGAACGTTCTAGGTTCAGTCCTGAGGTAGATGGACCAATGGTCTTTCGGCACAAGGCAGCTTCCTAGGTTCCTGTGGGAGCAAGGAGAACCTCAAGCACCTTGGAGGAAACGCGAGATCTACGGTGGTACCTCAGGTTACAGACACTTCAGGTTACAGATGCTCGAGGTTACAGACTCCGCTAACCCAGAAATAGTACCTCGGGTTAAGAACTTTGCTTCAGGATGAGAACAGAAATCGTGCGGCCGTGGCGTGGCAGCAACGGGAGGACCCATTAGCTAAAGTGGTACTTCAGGTTAAGAACAGTTTCAGGTTAAGAACAGACCTCCACAACAAATTAAGTTCTTAACCCGAGGAACACTGTAAATGTAACACACAAACAAACATGGACTTGTTGACAGAGACACAGTGCTACTTGGGCAAAGCAATGTCACGGACACTTATAAACAAAATCACCTCAAAAGGCAAGGAGGCAAGGCAAGGGGGGCTGAAGACAGCAAGAGAAAAGTGGGAGGGAAAGGTTATATAATCTAAAGGGGAAGGCAAGATGAATTAAGGAAGCTAAGAAATGTCCCACTGCTCTATGGTGGGCTCTTCTTCATCAGAGGCTTTCATCAGTGGCCATCAGTCTGGGATGCTTCAATCGAAATTCCTGTATTGTAGAGGGCTGGACCAGATGGCATTTGGGGTCCCTTCCAGCTCCACAATTCTATGAAGTGGAAAAGATGCCATGCACATGAGTATTTTATTTGGTCGCATCAAATACACTCATTTCGAGGCCACGAGTGACCCAGGGGCCAAATGCCTCTCTGTCTGGCCCTTGCGACTCTCCCCAAGCCACACCTCCTCACTGGCCCTGTTTTCGAATGCCTGGAAAGTGTCCTTGGAGTCTGACCATGCCTCTTGCTTGTCTGAATGGAGACAGCAGTGTACTGGACTACAGTGGTACCTCGGGTTAAGAACTTAATTCATTCTGGAGCTCCGTTCTTAACCTGAAACTGTTCTTAACCTGAGGTACCACTTTAGTTAATGGGGCCGCCATGCTGCCACCATGCGATTTCTGTTCTAATCCTGAAGCAAAGTTCTTAACCCGAGGTACTATTTCTGGGTTAGCGGAGTCTGTAACCTGAAGTGTCTGTAACCCGAGGTACCACTGTACTGTACAAAAGTGGAAATTGCACATGTAGCTCCTCCCACTTTTGCCTCTGGCCCCTAGCACCGCTAGAAAGAGACCCTCGGGGCCAGGAAAACATTCTCCACCTCTGTTCTAGGGCAATTTCAAAGTGCAAGAATATTCAGGGCAGCTCAAGTTGCAGGTGCTTTCAATAGGGCTTAAGCATAGGAAGTTGACTGGGTGCTGTCCAACACGCACCCAAGGACTCTACAGACATTTTATTTATATATAGATTTTTTAAAACTAAGACCTCACTGCATAACATTATTAAACAGAAAGTGATCCCTCCCAATGCTTTTTCGTTGGCCTTTGCATCAAACTCCGGGGCTGCGTCCAGAATGCTATTCCACATGGTTTGGAAAGAACAAAAACTGGTTGCGTAAATGGCACCTTCGTTTTCATCTCCCTACAGCGTGAGGAAAGAAATAATTCATTCTCATCTTCCCAAGACTATGTGCTACAGCTGAGCTCCATTTCTGGAAAATCCACACCTTTTCATTCCGGCAATGCATGTGGGACCCCGACAAATCACAGATTGCTCCTGTAATTTTGGATTAGTAACGCTTCCTTAAATGATAGTCTAATTCCAGGCCTTTATGCTTTCAATCATTCAAACTCACAGAGCCCTTTTTCCTGGGAGGCTTCCTGTGGAATTAGCACCATTACTAATTTTTTCCAGTCTAAAAAAAAAAAAAAGCATACATATATTGTACAATGATTTCTCATTAGAACAAACAAAAATAAACTCCTTACAAGTTTTTCCTTTGTGTTGGTGAGTCTACGATTTAACACAGTAACATTCTCAAAATCAGGAATTATTAACTGTTTCATCCTGAGGGCCACATTCCATTAAGGACAGCATTCCAGGGGCCACGTAGCAGGGCCAGAAAGAAAAGTGGACAGAGCAATGGCTGTAATTTTTGCCTTTGTCCAGTTTCTAAACACATCTTACTCTGTAAACCCTGCCAGATGGGCGGGTATAAATAATATATTATTATTATTATTATTATTATTATTATTATTATTATTATTATTATTATATCCATCCAGAGAAGCAGTTCATTCCAGCTTTGCAAAAGCACTCAAGGAGAATATGCAGCAGGCCCATAGAGGGTGTGAATGGGGTGTGCCCCAGAGAGAGTCCCAAGGGCCAGATGGAGAGATCTGAAGGGCCATATTCAGCCTCCAGACCCGAAGCTCCATCTTCCCACACATTTTGCATGTTATTTGTGTAGCTGGTTCCTTACACTCAGTTGTCTATAGCCAGCTGCAAACCTATGGCCTGATCCTCAACCCCAGGCAGACAAATTATTTAAGCAGATTTGCAAAGCATTTCTGTGCATGTATATTCAGAAATGCATCCCACTAGGTTAAATTAGACTTATTCCCAAGTAAGGATGCCTAAGATTGCAGCCATGACTTCATGGACTCAATGGGATAAAATTAATTTATGTCCTAGTATAGCACAGAAGTGTAGAGTTGGAAGGGACCCCAAGGGTCATCTAGTCCAACCCTCTGCAATGCAGGAATCTCAACACACAGTCCCCCAACCAATTTGAAACCATACCAGACCCTGCTTAGCTTTGCAAACACGCTAGCAGTTTTATTGCTCCACCAGATCGTGGAACATGCTCTTGGTCGGCTATTAAGATGATGATTATCTTATTTCTTACGCCCCACCTTTGCACTCATAAAATCCCAGGGTAGCTAACAATTCTACTCCCGTTATGTCCCAAAGGCCTGATGGAACATATTAGGCCTTAAAGTGTTACCTGACCTAAAATAATCTGTGGGACAGCCTGATATAAACAAGGAAGGTGTTCCAGAACTGGGGTGCCACCACTAAAAAGGCTCTACTTCATATAGTGGTCCTCCAGACCATATTCACTAGGGGCACTACTAGCAGGGCCTCCTCTGAGGATCTTAAAAGCCTAGGTTGGTTGGTACTAGGTAAAGCACTCCTTCAAGTACGATGCATTTCAGCAACTATGGGAGCCATAACTGATAAAATGGAAATTTGAAAAGAAGGGAGAACATCGTAGTTCTCCAGCATCTTCATAAGAATGTCAGAAGAGCCAGCTGGATCAGGCCAATGGCCCATTGAGTCCAGAATCCTGTTCTCACAGTGGGCAGTCGGATGCCTGTGAGAAACCCATAAGCAGGATTCGAATGCAAGACCACTCCCCGCTCCTTTGGCTTCTTCCATCTTTCTCTATTGGAGCATGTTGGTTAAAGAGCTAAATGAAACTATTTGCTCTTCTTATTCCCCTCTTTGACATCACCTTGCCAACAAAGGTCTGTATAGTTAAAGCTATGGTGTTCCCAGTAGTGATGTATGGAAGTGAGAGCTGGACCATAAAGAAGGCTGATCGCTGAAGAACTGATGCTTTTGAATTATTGTGCTGGTGGAGACTCTTGAGAGTCCCATGGACTGCAAGAAGATCAAACCTATCCCCTCTGAAGGAAATCATCCCTGAGTGCTCACTGGAAGGACAGATCCTGAAGCTGAGGCTCCAATACTTTGGCCACCTCATGAGAAGAGAAGACTCCCTGGAAAAGACCCTGGTGTTGGGAAAGATTGAGGGCACAAGGAGAAGGGGACAACAGAGGACGAGATGGTTGGACAGTGTTCTCAAAGCTACCAGCATGAGTTTGACCAAACTGCGGAAGGCAGTGGAAGACAGGAGTGCCTGGCATGCTCATGGGGTCACGAAGAGTCAGACACGACTAAACTACTAAACAACAACATTCCCCTCTTGCAGTTGTGAATTGCCTTAGTCTTCTCCTTATTTCTTTGAAAGACAGATGAGTCCCAGTACATGGTCTTAAGATGCAATAACATTGCTGGAAGCTAAGCAGGTCTAGGGTCTGGGCTGCATTTGGAGGAGAGACTGCCCAGGAGCCCCATTCATACCAGCTTGAGTTCCATCATAGAAAAAAGGTAGGGTCCAAATACAAAAGTACCGTTATGAAGCGTCATATAAATGGATGTGCTCTAAAAATGAACAAAAGGCCTTTATTTGGATTCTGGCCTCTTAGCTTGGTGTGACTTTTCACCTGCAAAACAACTTGCAAGGTAAATAGGAGGCTGCCTTAAACATCAGGTTGGGCCATTGGTCAATACTGTCTTTCTATACTATCTACACTGACAGAGCAAAGGCCCTCCTGGATTTCAGACAGTGGACATTCCCAGTCCCATTTGGAGATGCCAAGGATTAAATCTGGGATGTCCTGCACACACAGCAGATGCTCCACCGCTGATATACAGCCCTTCCCGAGATGTTCTTCAGAGTAAGCAAAGATTTTGGCCTCAGGTTGGCCCACATCAAGAACAAATATTTGAAACCAAGCAGATGGATTTTGAGCATCTTCCAAACATAGGCCACATCTCCCTTCTTCAGTATCAACTTTATCCGCAAAGGACTAGCTCACACAGGCAAGTTGAATGCTTGGCTCTGGGTGGCTAGCAGCTGAATGTCAACCAGACCCATTGGAAAGCATTACAAAGAAAGCTATTTTATAATCAGGCCGTTGGCCCATCTACCTCTTTATTGCAGCTCTCCAGGGTTTCAGACAGGGGACATTCCAAGCCCCACCTAGAGATGCAAAGGATTGAACCTGAGATCTTCTGCATGCAATGGAAATGTAGCTCTACCACTTAGCGACAGCCGCCTTATTACATGTTCCAGTCATCTCCTAATCCAGGGGTCAGCAAACTTTTTCAGATCTTGTGGGGGGCTGGACTATATTTGGGGGGGGGGGAATGAACGAATTCCTATGCCCCACAAATAACCCAGAGATGCATTTTAAATAAAGGGCACATTCTACTTGTGTAAAAATATGCTGATTCCTGGACCATCCATGGGCTGCGTTTAGAAGGTGATTGGGCCGGATCCAGCCCCCGGGCCTTAGTTTGCCTACCCATGTCCTAATTTTTCAGGCATCAAGTGATGAACCTGAAGGTGCTCAGTAGTTTTTAAAAATGCATCAATGTAAATACTGGCAGGTGCATCAAAGAAAAGTAATTTGAAACAATCAACTCCTTCAATGCTTGATAAATGGTAAGGTGTATATTTTTAATAGATCAGAATACTGGAAGTAAATACACCCATCCAAAAAAACAGTAGGCACTACTGACTGAACTAGTCCAGAATAGTCAGAGAAAGAGCTACAAAAGGAACAGTTATCATAAATTAAGAAACATAATTTTTTTAAAAGACTTCCTGCACACCCAACTTCCAGTCAAATTCCAGTGAAATTACTTATGTTAAAACCCATGATGCTATAAGTCAAATACAGTGACATTGACAATCAGATTCAACAGATCTATAACCGAATCAGATATACACTAAATTAGGGCCAATCTTTTTGTTACATGAATTCCAAAAGCAGCCACTCATTCAAAGAATAGATTCCAAGAACAATCTTTCTATGCATTGGCAGGGGGTTGGACTCGATGGCCCTTGTGGTCTCTTCCAACTCTATGATTCTATGATTCTAAGTCAAGTAACCACCAAAGCTAATCTTGTTGGGTAGTACCCAGTGGCGTAGCGTGGGTTGTCAGCACCCGGGGCAAGGCAAGTAATTTGCGCTCCCTAACCCGTGGATTTGCGCACCCTAACCCTAACCCCCAGATGTTGCGCCCGGTGCGGCCAGCCCCCCCTGCACCCCCCACGCTACGCCACTGGTAGTACCTATCCAAATCTCGTTCAAAAAAAATTGCCAATGTGAATCCAATCAAGGTCTTGAAGAATAGCACAGAATATTCTATAACAATACCTCCTGAAAATATTTTCTGCACAAGAAATGAAGCTGTTAAAAAAGGTTCAGTCCAACCAAAACGAAGCACTACCATTCCATTCTTCTAAGTTCCTTATGTTTCAGTGGGAGACTTAAACTGCATCCTAAATATGTTTAGCAGAGAGTAGGAATGGGTGGAGCTGTCTGTTTCAAGCCAATTTCATGTGTGCTGATTCGTAAGTTTGCCCTATCCCCTTTTTGCATTAAAAAAATAATTCTGCATTAAAAATAGTTTTAAAATGGTATTTCAACATGCATTTCAATATACACCTACATGTATTTTATCCAAAATACCCCTGTGTTGATACATTTTGCTACATTTGAGCCAGGAAATTTATCGCAAAATTCAGAGAAGCACAGAATCCAAGAGATAATTAACATTCTAGTCTGTACATTATGCATCAGAATTCACAGAAAATCAAATTCCTCACCCATCTCTACTTAAGAGTAAGTACCACTGAACACTGTGGTTATTGCTTCCAAGTTGTTGTTTTTTTTAAAGCCACATGGGATGTACTGCCAAGAACAAGGTTTAACTCCTTCCTGTTCTGTTCAGTTGAGCATACAGCATGATCTTAAGAATCATAATCAGAAGCAAGCCCCACAGAGTTCAGCTGGAACGACTCAGTAGTAATTCAGACCATTTAAAAGTTAAGCACTTTTAACAAAGCTGGAGCAGAGTTCCATTCCTCCCCCTCCATTTACTTTGGGCTCTATACTGACAGGGAAAAAGTACAAGATTGCAACCATTAGCGAAACCCACTCAGATTTCCTATAAATGGTAGGCTACTTTTGGTAAAACCTACTTTTTTGCTCCGATCAAGATTATTCTCCAGCAGCATAGCAATGGAAAGAAAATGCCTGAAGAAGATGGGAACACCTACAGCCACAACAAAATGTGCAAAATGTACTAAAATATCCAAAGTGCACAACTGTCTACATCTGCAATATTCTAGACCTAGCACACCTTTGTATGTATGCTTATACAGTGGTACCTCGGATTAAGTACTTAATTCATTTCGGAGGTCTGCTCTTAACCTGAAACTGTTCTTAACCTGAAGCACCGCTTTAGTTAATGGGGCCTTCTGCTGCCGCCGCGCCGCTGGAGCACGATTTCTGTTCTCATTCTGAAGCCAAGTTCTTAACCTGAAGCACTATTTCTGGGTTAGCGGAGTCTGTAACCTGAGGCGTATATAACCTGAAGCGTATGTAACCACTGTAGTGCCTTTGTTTCTCTTTGAGTTCTATAGATACAATAAAACCACCTTTATTCAAGCAGTTTTGCAAGGCCGTCCTAAACATTAAAGGGAACACCAAGTGCACAGGGGTTTTTTTGCACCAACTGCAAAGAATTAGACACAGGTTGTATTATCAGGCAAACTTATTTGGGAGTAAAGTGCACTGAACCAAGGCAGACTTGCGGGACGCGGGTGGCGCTGTGGGTAAAACCTCAGCGCCTAGGACTTGCTGATCGCATGGTCGACGGTTCGAATCTCCGTGGCGGGGTGAGCTCCCGTCATTCGGTCCCAGCTCCTGCCCACCTAGCAGTTCGAAAGCACCCTTAAGTGCAAGTAGATAAATAGGTACCGCTTTATAGCGGGAAGGTAAACAGCATCTCCGTGTGCTGCTCTGGTGCCGGTTCGCTGGAGCAGCTTCATCACGCTGGCCACGTGACCCGGAAGTGTCTGCGGACAGCGCTGGCTCCCGGCCTCTAGAGTGAGATGAGCGCACAACCCTAGAGTCTGTCAAGACTGGCACGTACGGGCAGGGGTACCTTTACCTTTACTTAAGGCAGACTTACTTCTGAGTAAACATGCACACTCTCGGGATACAAGTGTGGTATGAATATTGAAAAGTTACAGATAAGCAAATCCTTATACAGTGGTACGACCCTCTCCAATTCCACTTTCCTGGTCAAATTCCATATGCCCCCAATTTATTCCTAAAGTGACCAATTACAAGCACAGTGTGTAATTAGCTTATTGGGGTGGCTTTAAGAAAAAGAACTAAACCATTTCATCACAGACAGAACAACTGACAACTGTTAGGTAAAGGGGCTGATTATTATGATGTTCCAGCCCTGAAGAACAAATGTGGTGATAAACAGCAGAGGAGCTCCCTTATACAAAGTCAAATCATTTGTCCATCCATCTCAGTGTTGTCACTCAGCTTTCCAGGTTTCTAGCTAGGAGACTTTCACAACTCTGTTAGGGAGATCCAGCAGAACTGAGCTGGCAACCTGGAAACATGTGTGCTATCATTACGCTATGGCCTTTCCACCATCACTCTCATGCCTAACTTGTGAATGTCCTCATGGCATAAAGCTGCTTTCTGCAAGGAACTGAATACTGCATGAGATGGATCAAATGAATGTTTAATTTCTTCCATAATCACACATTCCTATAAGCCTATGCCTTACATGTCTAGGCAGCTTGGTTCCTGCTCTCCAACATAGATGTGTTAGATTTGGTGGTTATTCGGTTTTGGGGAGGGGGGGAATCACTCTGTACAAGCTCAGTGGAACCATATTACATCTTTACATACCCCTAGGGTAGTGCAACCAGGTTTTAAGGCACTGGTTGTAAAGTAGTGATTTTTTTTGGGGGGGGGAGAGAATAAACTCTGACTTTTACTAAATTTCAACTCATTTCATGGCCTTCCAACTCAACACCCATTTGGGAGGATGTAGTCATGAGGACTTCAGCTTCCATGTGTGCAAGAACTGGGGGTTTGGAGGAGCAAACCCCACTTTGTCATTATAAGAGTACAACAGGAGCACCTCTGCTTATGCCTAAAAGCTACACAACCAGGGAAACACTAAAACAACAAGGGAAGATACTTAGCTCAGCAGTAGAGCACAACACAGACAGTCCTGGGCACAACTGGCAGCATCTGCAAGTAGACCTAAGAAAAGACCCAGTCTGAAACCCTGAAGATTTTCTGCCAGTAAGGGTAGACTGGGGGCAGTCAACATGGTAATGGCCATTATCATTGGACTACAACTCCCATTGTCTCTGATCATTGGTATTGCTGGCTGGGACTGATGGGAGTTGAATCCAACATGTGGAGGGCACCATATGGCTACCTCTAGCATAGACCATGATGAGCTGGATGGATGAATGCCCTGACTTGGCTAGTCTTATAAGAGCAAAATAGTACCTCTACCTGAGCTTCCTTCTTCCAGATACATGTCTTTGTCTCTCTCAAATACACACACACACACATACACACTGCCGAGTTCATAACTGGTGATGGAGAAAGGAAGGAACCCCTGCATTCTTTATGCCACCCCAATGGCTTGCGTCCCACAAACTGAAAAGCTATTGCTGTTAAGGTCTGAGGAATTAAATTGTTGCTTATCTGTACTGGTTATGATGGGAACACCAACCGGCACCAACAGCCCTGTGGGAAGGAAGATAAGAGCAAGGGAGGCAGGCAAAGGCTAGATCGCAGCCTGCTACAATGAGACTACCATGCCCCCATCCTATTCCACACCACAAGTCACAGGTCCAGATTTATATTTTGTTTTAGTATTTTAAAGTGTTAAACTGCCTTGGGTGCCTTTGCAGAAAGGGGAGATAGAGATAGATAGATGATAGATATAGATAGAGATAGATAGATAGATAGATAGAGATAGATAGAGATAGATAGATGATAGATAGATAGATAGATAGATAGATGATAGATAGATAGATAGATGATAGATAGATGATAGACAGACAGATGATAGATGATAGATAGATAGATAGATATAGATAGATAGATAGATGATAGATATAGATAGATAGATGATGATAGATATAGATAGATAGATAGATAGATAGATAGATAGAGATAGATAGATAGATAGATAGATAGATAGATAGATAGATAGATAGATATAGATAGATAGATAGATGATAGATAGATGATAGATAGATGCAATAAATAAAAAATTG